>NW_006408588.1:10961036-10963978 GCF_000296735.1 Chrysochloris asiatica | reverse complement strand
TTTTTAATCTGTTAATTTAGCTGGAGAAGTCAAACACTTCCCAAAGCTGTGTCTGGTCCCTTACAGGGTCCTCTGAGAAATTCCACATCACAGTTTCCAGGATAAATCCTAGAGGTACTCCTCTAATTAGCTTACAATATTTATTGGATGGAATTTCTGGTTGCAGAAATTCCATCCAATAAATATTGTAAGCTAATACCAGAACTACTGATAAAATGTTGGGTCCTATTTTCAGACTTCAGAACAACTGGGAGGTTAAAAGGGGTCAGCTTTCTACTATCTGCATGTGGCTCCCAAACATTTTTAAAGCTCTGGGTGGTTTTCCCAATTACTTAACACACAACTTGGCCCCATTTAAGGCCAGAATCCTTACCTGTGGTTCATGAGTCTCCTCACTGTCCCATTGACCTTATTTTCTGATGCATTGTTCCAGCCACACCATTCCTCCTGCTGTTATTTAAGCATGATGTTGCTGTTGGTGCCATTGAGTTGATTTTGACCCACAGTGAACCCATGTGACAGAATAGAAAATCAGAGGGTTTTCTAGGCTGTAATCTTTATAGAAGCAAATCACCAGGTCTTTCTCTCATGAAACTGCTGGGTAAGTTGGAACTGCCAACATTTTCACTGGTAAACAAGTGCTTAATCAATGCACCACCAAGGCTCTTCTTACCTAAATATGTTGTTGTTGTTGTTAAGTGCTGCTGAGTTGGTGCTGACTCATAAGGACCCCATATAGGATTTCTGAGGAGCAGCTGGTGAGTTTGGACTGCTGACCTTGCAGTTCAAGTTGACCATGTGGTGCAGTGCATATCCTATAGGAGCAGGATAAAGGGGAGAGGAGTAAAGCAGGGTGATGCAAGTAAAAGGCATTGTCTTTATTTAAATTGTCAATATTTTGTTCATCATGTTTTTTTGAGGGTTCTTTTTTTTTTTTTTTTCATCAGTGTTAGTTTTAGCTGTAATGAAATCGTATTTCTCCTAATTGCTGAGTTTTTGGGCACCCCTTTAAAATTTGCACCTTAAACGAGTTCCCAACTTGCCTCACCCTGGTCCTGGCCCAACTTAACATGCCAAATTTGTCTTCGTCTTTTTACTTGCCATGTCCTCTGCCTGAAACTTCATCCCAGTTCTTCACATGAAACACTCCAATCACAGCTTTCTGATCATATGGAACCTTCTAGAGAGGCCCTCCATGACCATCCTTTACAAAAATAGTACTCTTTATTATCTTGGCCTGATTTATTATCTCTTAAAGAAGTTATCTCTACCTAGTACTCTATTGCATTTTTATTTATTTATTTTCACTGTTTCCTGAAATGTAAATTCTAGGGATGCAAGATCTTTTTCAAGGGTCCATTATAACCCAGTGCTTAGAGCAATACTTAGCACAGAGTAACTATTCCATCAATGTTGGTTGAAATGTATGAAGGATCAACAATCCAGAGACACCTTCTCAGGGAGTACACATGTCTCTCAGCAGTTACATGCTTACTCTTATTTCCTCAAGGTCAGCAGTTTGAAACTATCAGCTGTTCTACAGGAGAAAGATGAGGCTTTCTGCTTCTGTAAAGATTTAAAGCTTCTGAAACCCTATACTGGGTGGCTGTGAGTTGGAACCGACTCTGTGGCACACAACCACCACCACCAACTCTTATTCCCCATTTCCTGGCGAGGTTCACCAATGGGAAAAATAATGAATGATCTTGCTTCTCTTGAATCCTTCACTTGTGTGAATCAGAAGTCCCAGAAACATCTCCTTGTGTCTGGAGAACAGGATTGTGCTTGCTGCTTCTGGACATGAGTTTTTTTTCTGTAGAACTAATGTCGGCTTGAGGACTAAGGTGTGCCTGCCCCAAGCCATGGTATTTTCAATCACCTCATATGCATGTGAAAGCTGGACAGTGAATAAGGAAGACTGTAGAAGAATTGATGCTTTTGAGTTAAGGTGTTGGAGGAGAATATTGAAAGTGCCATGGGCTGCCAAAAGAACCAATAGATCCGTTTGGAAGAAGTATAGCCAGAGTGCTCCTTGGAGGCCAAGATGGCCAAACTTTGTCTCTCAGACTTTGGACATATTATCAGGAGGGAGTAATCGCTGGAGAAGGATATCATGTTTGGTAAGGTGGAAGGTCAGAAAAAAAGAGGACGACCCCTAGTGAGATGGATTGACCAAGTGGCAGCATTGATGGACTCAAGCGTGGCAACAGTAGTGAGGTTGGCCCAGGATCTGACAGTATTTTGTTCTGCTGTGCATAAGGTCACTATGAGTTGGTATCGACTTAATGGCACCTAACAACAACTACAACCGCCACCATTACAGCAAGGGCTATTTCTAGCATTTTCAATTTCCCAAAGAATTTGGAAATGTAGTATCATATGTGTTTCCTCTCCATTGTCTTCTCCTTCTCCCTTTTTTTTGGCTTAAAAAAACAAGTTTATTCTCTCAGTGTTCTGGAGACTTGATGTCCAAAATCACATTGTTGGCAGTCCTATGCTCTCCCTGGAGGCTCTAGGAGAGGATTCTTCATTGGCCCCACCTCCTAGTAGCTCCGTGCATCCCTTAGTGGTGACACCACAATTCTAGGCTCTTCCTTAATCTTCTCATGGTCATCTTGCTTCTTTGTCCAGCTGTGTCTTTTCTCACAAGGATACTATCATAACGGATTAGGGCCTATCCAATATAACTTCATCTTAACATGAATACATGCTAAGGTCTCTTTCCAAATAAGGTCACATTCAGGGGTAGCAGGGTTTAAGACTTCAGTATGTGGGTTTTTTGTTTTTTTTTTATTAAATGTTTTATTGTGAATTATGTGAGAATTTACATGGGAGAACATTAGTTTTACATTCATTCTATCGTATATCATCTCATTGCCATGGTTACCATCCCCTCCATGCAATCCTTCCCCTGTACCCCCAGGTCTTCAGCACACAGCCCC
>NW_006408588.1:10943829-10960181 GCF_000296735.1 Chrysochloris asiatica | reverse complement strand
GGGGGAGATGTATACAAAAACACTCAGGATTATATAATCATTTAAACAACCAAAGGGCAGATTCTACAAGCCGACATCCTGGCTGCCAACACTCAGCCTTTCTCTGTCCATGAGTCTTGAGTCCTCAATTGCTCTCTCTCTCCATGTCATCATCTCTGCCTCCATTTCTGGTGTCACTGCTTCTCTGGCTGGGTCCCACATTCTTCTCATGCTCTTCTCCCTTGATGTTCCTAGGGTTCTCTTTTCCTGGATTGCAAGATTAATTATCCTTATTGTTAAGTGCCATCAAGTTGGTTCTAACCTGTAGCGACTCTGTATAGGGTTTCCAAGGAGCAGCTTGTGAGCTTGAACCGCCAACTTTGCAGTTCAAACAGCTTTGCAGTCTGGCTCATTAACTCACAGCACCACACCAGGCAAGATTAATTACCTCCCTCTTTTTGTTACAAAATGTCCACTTTTATAGTTGTGACAGTCGCAATTAGTCATGATAACTCCTTCCTTTCTTAATTTATTTAATGACTAAACCCTACGTTTTTGTTGTTGTTGTTGTTTTGGCCAACAACATTATTTTGATGGTTCACTTCTCCTTCCCATTGGTATGGAAGAATATTAACTTGAAGTCCATTTGTCTGGTTGTGTGTGTTTGTTACTGTTTTTAAGTGCTGTTGAGTCGGTTCCAATTCATAGAGAACCTATATAGGGTTTCCAAAGAGTGGCTGGTGAATTTGAACTGCTGACTTTCAGGTTCAAACTGATCTTGCAGTCCACTGCTTATGCTGCAGCGCTGCACCAGGACTCCTGTGTGTATCTGGGGTGGGGGGAGGTAAGGGGGGCAGGAGGAGGCGATCTACCTATTTTTAGTTACCTGTTATATTTTTCTCTAATTACTGGACACCATTTATCTCTGGACATAACTTATTGTTGTCTCCCCACCCCCCATGATATCTTGAAAGGATATACGCTGTCAGAAACCAGTAGATTGAGAGCAGGAGCAATATCTACATATTTCATCATTTAACAATTAGGACCTGGCATGGTGTCTGCAACAAAGTAGAGCTTAAAAACTTGTTTTCAAGAAAAGAAAAAAATGTATTGCTGTTGTTGGTAAGTGTTGTCCTGTCAGTTCGAACTTACAGTGATCCTGTGTGTAACGGAATAAAACACTGCTTGTACTATCATCACAGCTGTTGTTATGTGTTAACCTGTATTGTTACAGACACTGTGTTAATTCATCTTGTTGAGAGACTTCCTCTTTCTCACTGACCCTCTACTTTACCAAGGACAGTGACCTTCTACAGGAACTGGTCCCTCCTGATACAGCATGACTGAAGTATATGAGATGAAGTCTTGCCATACTCACTCACTTCCAGGAAGCATTCCATCTATACTTCTCCCAAGATAGATTTCTTCATTCTTCTGGCAGTCAGTGATACAATCAACATTCTTCACCAATACCTTGATTCAAAGTCATCGATTCTTTTTTGGTTTTCCTCATTCATTGTCCAGCTTTCACAGTCATATGAGATGATTGAAAATACCCTGGTGCGGTTAGGTGCACCTTAGTTCTCAAAGTGACATCTTTTGCTTTTTAACACTTGGAAGAGGTCTTCCACAGCATGTTTGCCTAATATGATATATCGTTTCATTTCCTGACTGCTGCTCCCATAGGTTTTGATTGTGGATCCAAGTAAAATGAAATCATTCAACAACTTAAATCTTTTCTGTTTATCCTGATGTTGCTTATTGGCCCAGTTTTGAGGACTTTTGTTTTCTTTATGATGAGGTGTAATCCACACTGAAGGCTGTAGTCTTTGATGTTCATGAGTAAGTCCTTCAAGTCCTCTTCCCTCTCAGCAAGCGAGGTTGTGTTATCTGTGTATCTTAAGTTGTTAATGAGTCTTCCTCCAATTCTGATGCTGCATTCTTCCTTACTGTTCAGCATGCAGATCGAATAAGTATGGTGAAAAGATATTACCCTGACACATACCTTTCCTGATTTAAAAACACTCAGTATCCCCTTATTTTATTCAAATAACTGCCTCTTGTTCTATGTACAGGTTCCTAATGAGCACAATTAAGTGTTCTGGAATTCTCATTCTTCACAATGTTATTCATAATTTTTTATGATCTACATAGTCAAATAAATGTCTTTCCACTTGTGATTAAACACAGGCAAACATCTTTCTCGTAGTCTTGGCTTAGTCAAGATCCATTTACTACCAGAAATATGTCACTCATTCCACATCTTCTGAATCCAGCCTGAATTTTTGACAGTTTCCTGTTGATACATTGCTACAACTGCTTTTGAATTATCTTCAGCAAAATTTTACTTGCTTGTGATATTAATTTTATAGTTTGATAATCTTCACATTCAGTTGGATTACTTTTCTTTGGAATGGAAGCCAATATGGATCTCTCCTAGTTGCTAGATAGCTGTCTTCTAAATTTCTTGGCATGGATGAGTTATCGCCATTGGTGTTCCGCCCATTTCTTACAACATCGCAGTTAGGTATTCTGTCAATTCATAAAGCCTTGTTTTTGCCAAGATAAGAAAAAAATGTGTTAAATGAGTGAAATTAATTAAACAAAAACTTAACAGCAGAGGAAAGAAGCAGAGGAGGGGAGCAATATTTTTCTTATTTAGGGGAAACAAAGACAGACACGAGAAAGTAACCTGAAGTGAAGGAAAGAGTGCACTGAATCAAATACTGTGTAACTTAGAGAAGTGTTTGAAACTCAGGTCTGGGCAGAACTTCATTTAGGTTGCCATTTTCTAGCTTTGAGATTTTGGCAACCTTACTCTTTGGAGCTTAATTTTGCCACCTGAAATACAGGAACTATAATCCCCGTTTCAAGAATATGTTGTGAATATCAGTCAAGGGCTTGACTGGGAGCTCAGTAAAAAGTTATTAGTTCTTATTACTTTCAATGAGATTGAAATTGAGGCCTTAGTTGCTAAACCAGTTTGGCATCTGCATTTGATTTTGATTTTGTTGTTAAGTAGCCATGTGGCTTTTGGTATTGAGATTTACCACCTTGAGCCTTTGCTAAAATATAATATGTGTAGATTCAAATCCTCTCCATGGTGCCTTTGCATATGACATGTAAATGGATGGATGGATACATAAATGAGAGGAGAGAAGAAAGGAGGAGAGAAGACAGGAAAGGAGAGGGGAGGGAGAAGTGGATAGAGAAGAGCAGAAGAGAGGGCAAGCAGGAGAAGATACATTGTACTCACCTGCTCATTTCATAGACTGGACAGCTATGATTGAGGCAGATGAATTAGTACCCGGTTCTAATCAAATTACTGATATTTCTTTCTATATCACCCATCTTTGCTGAAAGTTATCTGGAGTAACTCCACAATGACCACCTCTATATGAAAGATAAAGCACTCAATGTACCTTGAATCAGCAAAAAGAATAAACTATTCCCGTTGAAACTGAGGTCCATGAATTGGTTATTTATTGATTGATTGATTTTTCCAAAAAGCCTTCCTTTTGCTTTCTATTTATAGATGACAGGCAATTGCTTGCAAGCAGCAATCGTTACTAGGAAGACTTCAAAGCGAATATTTTCATTCTGTCTTTGACAAGGTGGTAGGAGGGGTAGGATGGGATTTCTTACCTTTCTGGTGGTTGTTTGAGTGATTGTAAAAATTAGAAACATATTGAGGCTGTTATGACAGCCCTGCCTTTTGAAACCTTCTAATTAATACCTTGGATTGTCTAGAGAGCTAGTTCTGTTAGCTTCCTGGAGACTGGAAGGGTCCCGATGGCTCTCTTGTACTCTAAGAAGGAAATGGTTGGGGAAATAAATGCACACCATGCCTGTGTTGGCTAGCAGTCACTGAGAGAATTACTTGATGGAAATTTGATTGACTTGTGTACATCACACATCTTATGTCTCTCCATCTGATTCTTCTGGTGATGTGGGAAAGAGAAAGAATAAAAAAGATAAACCCAATGTATGTGGGTTTGTGTCTCTTATCTAGAGTTGTTACTGTTTTTTAGTTGCCATCAAGCTGCCCCTGTCTCATGGTGACCCCGTACTCTAAAAGGATCAGATCATTAAGATCAACAGGTTTTTAGTTGTTTTTTTTTTTTTGAAGTAGATTGTCTGACCCTTCTTCCTAGTCTCTCTTTGTCTGGAAGTCCTTTGGAACCTCTTCAGTATTCCAGCAGCATGCAAGTCTCCTCAGACAGATGAGAGATGGTTACACAACAGATCAGAATCAAACCCAGGTCTCCCACTTAAAAGGAGAATTCTACCACAGAACTAGTTATTGTTATATACTTTGGAGTTGGTTCCGACTCATAGTGACCTTGTACAGGGTTTCCGAGACTAAATCTTTACAGGAGCAGAAAGCCTCATCTTTCTCCAATGGAGCAGCTGGTAGTTTTGAACTGCTGACCCTGAGGTTCACAGCCTGATTGGTAACCACTACACTACCAGAGTTTTTATCTAGAATGTTGCTGTCTTTGTGAAGTATGTTGAGTCCGTTCCAACTCATAGTGACTCATTATAGGGTTTCCAAGGAGCGACTGCCAATTTTGTGGTTCAAAATGACCTTGAGGCCCAGTGCTTCCTACAGCACCATACCAGGGCTTCCTAAACTCTGATGTATGATCTTATTAAAGAGCAGATCCTAATTCAGCTCAGTGGGGCCTGAGATTCTGTATTCTAACAAACCCCAAATAGCATTCATGCTGCTGGCGTGTGGATCTTATTTCCAGTAGCAAATATGTAGTTGATATTTACAGCACCTCACTAAGTAGTCGTAGCATCTGTTTCCCCAAATTTAGCTCCAGACTGAAAAGCTTGTTAGCCAAAAGCATTATGTAAGTGAAGAAGTGGGTATCCAATCAGAGACTGTCAAAAAATAATTTTTCCCATCAGACACTTCTGGTTCAACTTGTCTCCTCCTCTCCCTTCCTCTGCTATATACCTCCAAGGCAGAAGGGAGAAAAATAGAAGGTAGAATTTAACTTGTCATAATATTTATCCCTTTTTCTGTGAGGTGACCTCCAACAAAAGCAGAAGGATGACAATGATTTTAATCCGCAGTCACAAGGGGGGCTCATTCCTGACCATCTTCAGCACTGTAAATATCTAAAATGACAGACTTCTCTTCTCTGCCTCTCCACTTTCTCCTCCCAGATACCAAGAGAGAGACACATATTCATGCATCCACAACTCACACTATAATGCACAATGAAATCTCACCCGGCCTTTATCTCGGAGCTGCTATTCTGATGATGAAGCTTTTCTGCTGAAGGAAGACAAGGAGAGGGGAAGACGCATGAAATATATCTCTGAGGCCATTTCTCATTATTATTATTATCATCATTAGTTCCTTACTGCCCTATCTATCCTGTTAGAGAATGCTTCATCTATTGGCAAGGGGGAGAGAAGGCCATTTGAAAGTAGATTTCACAAGGGAGAAATGAGCAAGGACAAAGAGGGGAATAGACAGTTTTGACTGAAGGAATACTGACATGAAGGGGCTTTTGTTGTTGTTGTTATTGTGTGTTCTTGTTTTGTTACTAGTGTTGATTTTGTTTTAAAGGCAACTCTAATAGATGCCTCCATCTGTGTTTTGTGCAATTTTTAAAAAGCATTTATTTTCCCATGTGTTCTTTTGTCTTTATTGAGTTTGTGTCTACAAGAATCAATATAGTGTAATATATGCAAATGTTATCCCTGAACATTTATGTAAATGACAGACAGGAGTCATTGCATTGTTTTCTGAATCTCAAAATAAAGTTACCTTTATATTCTAGTGGAATTTAACTTAGTGAAAGGGTTAGTTTTCTTTAAAAGAAAATTATATAGTATAAACCATAAGGTGCTAGTCTCACCTATTTATCATTCAAAAGAAACCGTGACTGCTAAATTGTTTCTGGCTCTGTCATTTAGGAGAACTGCACACCAGTGGTCCCTGTTGGAAAGATGGGGCCCTATAAAGAGTGCTATTGATAAGGTGACAAAGCTATTAACCCAGACAGAGGGGTTCTAATTTGATTTAGAAAATATTGCACTTCCAAAAGTTGCATTTATGAGGGCATGGAATTTGTAATTGTAGTACACACAAGTAACTTCAGTTACAGGGATTTCAAATGTAGTTAACAAATATCTATCAAGTTCCTAATGTGGGCAATTTGCTATCCTAAGTACTTGGGCTTCATCAGTAAACAACACACAAAAAACTTTCTTTGCAGGGTTTATATGCTATCACCAAGCTTTGGCTTCACAAGTGTCAATTTTCCTAGTGAATATGAATTCAATAAGATACATATAACCCCAAAACCAAATCCATTGCCATCAAATTAACTCGGACACATGGTGGTGGTGGTGGTGGTGGTGGTGGTTATGTGTCATGGAGTTGGTTCCAACTTACAGTGACCCTGTATAGGTTTCTGAGGCTGTAAATCTTTAAGGGATTAGAAAGCCTTATCCTTCTCCCATGGAACAGCTAGTAGATTTGAACTTCTGACCTTTTGGTTAGCAGCCCAGTTCATAATCCATTATGCTATCAGGGGTCCTAGACTCTGACTCATGTTGTTGTGGTGGTGGTTAAGTGCCGTTGGGTCGATTCCTAGCTGTAGGGGCCCTGAATAGGGTTTCCAAGGAGCAGCTGGTGAGCTTGAACCACCAACCTTGTGGTTCAAATGACTTTGCGCCACACCAGGACTCCCCACCCTATATAGAGTTAAAAAGGCTGTCAGTCTTTAAGGGAAGAGACAGCCTCATTTTTCTCTTGTGGAGCCAGTTGTGGTTTGAACTGCCAACTTTGTACTTAACAGTCCAGTGCTTATCCTTTAGTGTCACCATTGCTCCTAAATAAATTATATTTTGAGGTTGTTAAGTGCTGTCCAGTCAGTTCTGACTCATAGTGATCCTGGGTTTCTGAGGAGCAGCTGGTGAGTTTAAACTGCCGGCTTTGCAGTTATCAGTCCAGTGTATCGCGCCAAGACTTCAAATAAAGTATATTAGTGCTTTTAATTATTTTGGACTTAGAAAGGAATAAAAGCTCACATTTCTGCTTAACACCAGATGCTTATATTTTTGGTAGAGGCAAGGATTAGAATTGTCACTTTGGAATTTTGATGTTATGAAATGTCAATGTGTTTGTATGCCATTGGGTTCCATCATACAGTGTTTGGAGATAAAGTCTGTTCATTTGGCGTTCATTTTCTTCTGCTTCATTACCGCTGTGTTTAATAGCTGTGTTTTGTATGTGCTAGTTAGTAGGTGCTGTAGAAAAATAATTGCCCCCACATTGCCTGCCTTTCTAGAGAATTCCATATCCTAAGAAAAACACAGATGGAGCTTTCTTTCCCCAACTCCAGCAAAATGGATCAGTGAATTAATACTGGATATATATGCAGGAAATGGGATTTGACTAAGTAATCACACTAAGAGCCAAAGATGACCTCTGCAGGAGAAGGGAGGGTCAGAGACTCCCGTGAGGCACAACTAGAAAGGAATAGGGAAATTTGAGAGGAAATTGTGGAGAATTTCCCCAAGGCCATTTCCACAGGGAATCCTTTCTATCAACATTTCTAACCAGAAAACAAAAATTGCTAGAGGCTCTCAAGTTGATCAAAATATTGAAAGAAGAAAAAGAATAAATAGCAAACTTCACTTCCAAAACCAAATGGAAGGTACCATGAAGTCATGTAGAAAGCATGTCTAAAAATGTCCTTGTGGTACCGATTGTTGTTGTTAAGTGCTGTGGAGTGGGTTCCAATTGTTACAGGTAAATTCATGTGTGTGTGTTTAATTTAGAGGATTTTCTGTGAATGTTTAGACAGCTTGTTTCTGTTCTGTTGGATTCAATAATTTGCATATTCACAATTAAGGGAAAATACAAATCACATAAAACAATGCTAATCATGCATTGGGATTGCATGAGGAAATTAAGGTATGTTTGTGTTTCTCTGTCTATCACCAACCTCATTTTCAATAAGCTGTTTTCCTTCTCACTGTTTCAGGTACTTCTTAAGCGAGTTTTGCACTTTATTTTTTCCTTGGTTGTAAACATTTCCCCCCATCTCAGCATCCTTTTTTAATTCAGGAGGTATTTTCCTTTGCAATGTACAATGAAAGGTGATTGTGTTAGGAAATATCAGAGAAGGCTTTGCCATATTAGATGCTTTTCAGTCTTGTTGAGTCCTAAAGAGATAGGTTAATGAGGCTAAGGGAACATGTCATCATTGAGCTAGGTCTCACACCTCCTCCCAACCTCCCTGAGGGGAGAGGGACCCCGGTGATGAGGGGCCACTTTTTTCTTTCAAGGACTGTGAGGATTAGGGCAAACATGAATTTTTGATTTTGTTTGAAAAGCAGAAGCAACATCTGAAAAGAGGGTCTTTGTAGCCATTCAAGCAAATGTTTGTTGTTCTTAGGCACCAATAAGTCAATCTGAATTCCTAGGTATTCATGGGAAGAGCAGAGTTGTCCCATAGGCACTTTCTGAATTGTAATCTTTACAGGAGTCCTGGTGTGGTGCTGTAGGCTAATGCGCTGGACTGCAAGGTCCGTTTGAACTGCAAGGTTGGCGGTACAAGCTTACCAGCTGCTCCTCCGAAACCCTATGCAGAGTTGCTATGAGTCGGAACCAACTCGATGGCACTTAACAACAACAACAGTCTTTACAGGAGCAGATCCTCAAGTCTTTCATGAGCTGCTGGATGGTTTAGAACCACTAACCCTGCAGTTAGTAGTTGAGCATTTAACTATATGTCACCAGAGCTCCTCGATACCTAATGTAAACTCAGAGTGGTGATGGTGGTAGTTGTGTGTCAACGAATTGGTTCTGACTTACAGCGACCCTGTATAGGGTTTCTGAGGCTCTAAATCTTTATGGAAGCAGAAAGTCTTATCTTTCTCACATGGAGCGACTGATAGATTTGAACTCTGACTAGCAGTTGGCAGCCCAGCTTGTGATCCACTATGCTCCCAGGGTTCCTTAAACTCAGAGTAGTGGTTGTTGGCTGTTGTTAAGGGCTGTCAAGTCGGTTCTGACTCATAGTTACCCTGTACAGAGTTTCCAAGGAGTAACTGGTGAGTTTGAACCATAGACCTTGTGGTACAAACAGACCTTGCAGTTCAGTGCTTTATCCCAGAGTGCCACACCAGAACTGCAGAGTTGTCATAGAAAAGCCAAAAAGGAGAATGATATGATCAATATTTAATATCTCCTGGCTCTGTTATGCCCAGAATTCAGGGTCCCCAAAGACCACCCAGGAGCCGTGTACCGATGCAAATACATAAGGGAAGTTTAATCAAGCTCGAGCCAGGTCTCTAACCTTATCCGATGCATAGGAATAGGGAAAGAGCCCTGAATTCATTGTCTGCAGGGTTTTTTTATAGAATTTTCAAACAGCTCAGGTTTCTCAGCTTTACAATTTTTGGATTGGTTAACAATTGGCAAACTATGAGATGTTACAGTTTAATTGGTCAGGACTGGTGGTCTTTGTTCTTAGGCTAGGGTAAAGGAAAACATCTGGCCTCTGGCCTTGAGCTGCCTGGCTATTTATACATATATCATTTTCTTGGAGCTAGAGGACGTGTTCAGGCTAATGTACAGAATGGAGATTGACCTTGTCTCTGGAGGGAACTAAAAACTGAGGCCTTGTCTATTTAAAATGCTTTCCTGAGGCTGACTAGAGTTTAGTCAAGCAGTCTCTAGGTAGGCAAAATCAGTTTGGTCCTTACAGCTCCTGTATGCCACGATGGAGGCAGAGATAGAGGCATAAACAAGACAAGTGTATGTTTCTTGCCTTCATGGACTTTACACTGGGGGAAGAAGGTAGGTATTAAACAAACCAGTCTCACAAATGATTATTCAGTCACAGTTATGACACATATAACACAATAAAGGCTGCAAAGAAAGCAGAAAGGGACCTACGCTAACCTTCAGGTCTATAATGCCTCTTTAAGGCATTGGTGTAGGAACTGTGCTCTGCAGGATGGAAGTTAGCCAAAAGAGGAGGACAATCAAATGTGTTTGAATCAAAGAGAACAGCCTATACTAAAACCCTGATATAAAGATCAGGCTACATCTTGTTTTCTGCCTTTGGTTTACAGATGGGTTATCAAGTCTGCAAATGTATGTGGATTGACCAGGTTAAGTGACAAATTAATGTGCAAAGTTGAGAGATTGGGGAAAACATTCCAATAGGACTGTGAGCCACCCCATTATTATGCAATGGTGCAGGATTGGTTGGAATTAAAATTTCAAGGCTGGACAGTGGCTTAGATATGATACGGTCAGTGGAGTGGGCTACATGGTCTCCCCATCTGAACCGTCTTGGTGACTGTCTCTGTGCCACAGATTGCTCAGTGAAAATCAGAGATATACATCATTTAAGGCAATGCCTCACGGACATCCAGGCAAGGATAGATACAAATGAGTTAATTAATACACATTGAACAGATCATGTCATGTCATGGAACATGTCTTGCATTGTAATGTGGTATCATGACACCACTTGGAGTGTATATGCAACTAGTTTCCAGACCTTCAGACCTTACAGCCAGGCTGCATGTCACTCTCTTGCTTCTTCATTAGAACACCAGTAACTATATAAATCAGGACTTCTGGTGTGGCACTGTGGATCAGAACTTGACTGTGAACCACAAGGTTGGCAGTTCAAACCCACTAGTTGCTCTTATGAAACCCTACACAGGGTCTCTGTGAGTTGGAACCAACTCAATGCTCCTTAAAAACAGCAATGGACTCCTGGTGTGATGCTGTATGATTAGCACTGGGCTGTGAACCACAAGGTCAGTTGTTTAGACTCACCAGCTGTCCTCAGGAACCCTAATCAGGGTCACTGTGATTCAGAACCAAATCGACAGCGCAACTCAATGCTACTTAAAAACAGCAATGGACTCCTGGTGTGATGCTGTATGATTAGCACTGGGCTGTGAACCACAAGGTTGGTTGTTTAGACTCATCAGCTGTCCTCAGGAACCCTATACAGGGTCGCTGTGATTCAGAACCAAATCGACAGCGCTTAGCAACAACAATGGCCATCTGGTGTGGCACTGTAGGATCAACACTGGACTCTGAGCCACAAGATCGGTGGTTCAAATCTACCAGCTTACTCCTCAGAAACCCAACATAGAGTCGCTATGAGTCGGAACTGACTTGACAGCACTTAACAACAACTGTAAATCAGTAATTTCAAAAGTTCCGATTCTTCTTTTTTTTTTCAGGCTTTGCTTTTTTTCTTTTTTCCCTGCCTGGTAGAAACTGTGCAGATCAGTGGAAGTTTTCTTGCAGTCTAATTAGCCTCTCTATTTAATTTTCTAATAAAAACTCTGAACTGGAACCTAGAGATAATGTGCCAGATTCAATTCATATTTGTGAATTTATTTTAATTGTCATTCTTTCCCTATTTCTACCCATTCTTACTGCCCAGACACAGCTGATGCTAGGCTGATTATAAGACTTTCATGCCTAGGAGGCCAATCAAGCCTCCTGCTCTAGGATGAAATTACCACCATTGTTCTGATTATTAGTAATACTAATGGGCATCTGCAGCCCAACTTGAATGGATAGTAGTTTTCACAGTCTTTGCCTCCAAATTTAGCATGTTTTTAGAAAAATCCTGGTGGTTCCTGCCTCCTTTGATGGCATTAAACATTCCATTTCTTGTGTTGCATTTTGTGCTCTTTCCTTAGATCATTCACATCATTCTTTGCAGATTCTCCTGAGTGTGGGGAGATGGCTAGTTTCCCCTGGGCAAGATTCACCTAATAGTAGGTGTCCATGAAATCTTCCCTTGGGGAATCTTGCTACTTTCAAGAACTATTTGAACTGGCAAAGGGTTTCTATTAGCTGAAAAAGCCTGGTTGGTGGTTTTGACTTCCAAACACACTCCTAAAGGAATACTTGTTCTCTCTCTCTCTCTCTCTCTTTTTTTTTTTTTTGTAGAGATGCCCCCTCCTGCTCCTGACTTAGAGCAGACACAGGAGCCAACCAACTTCATAATGGTACTGACCTCTCAGCAACATGTTTCAAACTTCCATTACCAAGCTGTGATCCAGAGTCTCTGGTTAAAACTGCATTTGTAGTAAAATCACCCAGAGAGCTTCAAGGAAACATATCAGAGAGAAGTGGGGTTCAAAGGCAGAGCTTTTATTTGATTACCTTGAATTTTTATCTCAGCACCTTCTAGCAAATCAGAAGGAAGCAATACAATTTAATCTGGAGTCTTTAAAATGTTTGCACTTTAAATTATAAATGTCTTTCAGTGATACAGTTTCTGTGGATAATGTTCTATGAACTTTCTCGAAGAGTATTTATGAGAGCTTATAGCGTAGTAGTTACAAATCAGGCTGCCAACCACAAGGTCAGCAGTTTGAAACTAACAGCTGCTCCACAGGAGAAAGATGAGGCTTTGTGCTCCTGTAAAGATTTATAGCCTCGGAAACCCTGCTCAGGGTTGGTTGCTATGGGTCAGAACCGACTCGACAGCACTTAACAACAATAACAATCAGCAGGTTTAAGGTGCCTACACTACTGTATGCCCTTTCTCATTTTGCTTTTATGTTTTCTCACTGTGACTCATTAATATAATTTTTCAAATCCTCCTTACCTGAAATTATTGCCTCTTAGACCATTTAACCTTTGCCTCTAAAATAAAGGTTTGGGATCAGGATCCTGGAGAGTACACCATCCTTCAAAATTCCTTTCTCTCAGTTTATTCATTCAGCAAACCTTGGAGACAAGGGGAGGATTTCATGGATAAAGCACTCTTCTAGACTCTGAGAATGCAACAAAACCCCAAATGGATACCTGTCATTGTGACTTGAGTTCTCATGCAACATGTATTGTGGGGGTCAGATGAAGACTTTCAATACAATTAGCCAAAGAACATATATGCATTAACATAGTCCTGGTTGTGTGCTATAGGATAACCACAAGGTCTTGCCTCAGAAACCCTCTACAGGGTTGATAGGCATCAGAACTGACAGTAACAACAAGACATGCTATAAAGAAAGTAGAAAACAGAGATGATACAGAGAATATGTTATGGCGGGTACCATTTAGGAAGGGCCTCTCTAAGGACTGAACATGTAAGCTGAAACCAGAAGAACAAGAAGATTCAGCCATGGACGATCTAAGGGAGGGACATTTGTGACGGGAGGGGCCATTACTGTAAAAACTCTTAGGTTGTAACAAGTTGGTTGTGTTGAGTAAAAGGAGAATATGCTGGAGCAAGAAAGAGGAGATTTGATTGGATCGGACGTCTGAGAAGGTGGGCAGAAGGCAACTCCTGTAGGAAAGGTTAGGCAGTGGAAGTGTGATGGTAAACTATTAGAATGCATCAAGTAGTTAAGTGTTATAATGTAATTGATACTTTATAAAGATCATTCTGTCCGCTATATTGAAAAAAGCAAGAGGTAAGGAAAATGGGACCTGTTAAGATACTCTAGTTGAGTGATAATAGTGGCTTGAACTGGGATAGTGACCAGTCTTCTACACAGCAACCCAACTTAATAATCTAACCCTGCATCTTGCCATTGACCTGAAATATTAAATGTCTGAAACCTTAAGCCCTAATATCTCACTTGCTGGCCACAAGCTCCAATTATTGATAAATTCAGTTACTTTGCTACTTCAGCGAGTTTTCTATGAGCCTAAAAGTTTTCTCTCTTCATCGCCCTCCACTTTCTCTCCCTCGGTTGTATTCATTTTGGATCATTCCAAATGGTTTCTGCCCCTGACCCAACTGCAATGGTGTCTTCATCAGGGCTTGGAAGACATTTTCTGTACTTGATCAGACCCAACCACCTGCCTCCCAATCTCTAGCCATACCTAGTTCAATTTCCATGTCAGCTCTCTTTCCCACTGGTGAGCAAGTGTTTAATTTATTTTTTTATTTTAATGTTTTATTATTAATTATGTGATAGTTTACATGGGAGAAAATTAACTTTACATTCATCCTGTCGTATATCGTTTCATTGCCATGATTACAATCCCCTCCACACATCATCAAACAACCAAAGGGTATAACGTGCAAGCCTGCCCCCGGTCGTGTCAACACACAGTCCCTCTCCCTCGCTGGGTCTAGAGTCCCAAGCCACTCCATCTCTCCACATCATTGTCTCTGCCTCCATGTCTGGCATCACTGTTACTCTGGGTAAGGTCCTGGACTCCACTCTTCACCCTTGATGGTTCCAGGGACCTCCGCTCCTGGACTGCAAAGTCATCCATGCCTCTCCCTTTGCTACAAAACATCTACCTTTTTATTTTCAACCCTCATGGTCCGTCCTGATAGCAATTATTCACTATTGTACCATTAGAGTCCTGTCCCATCTCCTTTCATGAGCACCGCCCAGACAGATTGGATAGTACTCAGTGGAGATTCCAACTTCCTCCGCGCCCTCTGGAACTAGGCTCCCTCTTGAAAGCTTGCAAGCCAGCCAGTCACGTCTTGCCTTTGTAGCCCCTCTCCCATTTTGGGTAGCCAATGTCCAAGTTGTCCATCCCTGTCTACTCTGTGTATGGAGGGGGTGGGAATGATCCTCGCTATAAAGATTTGTTCCCTCTTTTGAGCCACTGCATCCATAGGTGTAGGTCAAGTTCATCAAATTGTATCAAATTACTCTTTTTTTCCTCTTCTTTCTTCTTCCAGTTGAGTTCTGATCATCCAGCCATTGAAGCCAGGTCAAGTGGGTATTATCTGCAAGTGTGGGTGTACTTGTGCATACCCTCTCACTTCTCATCAGCTGGATGCTTCACTCTCCACTCTAGACTTTTGTGGCTATATCACTGATTCTGGGCCCAGTAATCCCCAGGCCTTGCCATACTGCTGGCCAACCAGGGCTCCACCAAGGTTCACAGGAGTCTATTGAACGTGCCTTAGCTCGCCGCTTCATTGCTGTTTTTCCCTCACTTCCCCTTATCGGTGACCAACGTGTTCACCAGTCAGACTGCATGTTTGCTCGTGTGTTCCCACTAAGTTTTAGTCTTGGAAGGGGGCTTGCCCTGAGGGGACCCAACTACTTTTCTTGAAGTCTCCTGGATGAGCAACTTGCTTGTTCTTGTGGTAGTCAGTTGGACTGCCATTATCGTTTTGTATTTTTCCTGTCGGTCTTACTTTCAAGAAGTATCTTCTGTTCTTCTAATTGCTCCAGGCTGGTCTGCTTGTCCTTTTAAATGGAAATTTCCCACCTCAGAAGATTCTGGATGGGGTTTAGGATTCCACCTATGATCTTATGCAATGCAGCGGCTCCACAGGAAGCCTCCTTCTTTGGGCACGTTGTAGCCCCATTTTAGGTGTTCCAATCAGAAGAAGGACTTACAGGCTTTCTATGGTGACATTTCTGGCTATTCCGTTCTCTTCCCCTTAAGTGTCTATTTTACATTGGTATGCCAGGGAATCCAAGATTCAAACGACAGCCAAGCATCTTAACATTATTTCCTCCCTTTTTCCCATTCAAACCATGTCTCAATCCCTGGATTCCAGAGACCTGTTTTTCTAAGGTTGTGCATACATTATTATTTACTTCTATTCCACTTAGCCTATTCACACCTGCTTAACTGTTCTGCCATCCACCTTGTTATTCCATTCCCTTCCCCCTTCTTGTGTATTTCCCCTCTTCACAGCACCCAAACTTTCTTGTGTCTATTCCGTACCCTGTGCTCCATTTTCCCCTCCCTCCCGAAGCTCCACGCCCTACATCCCACTAACCAGCAAAGAATTTGCTCCCACCTTTATGGTGTGGTTGATTTTTCTTAGTCTTTTAAATAGTGGTCCTGTGCAGTATTTCTTCTTTTGTGACTGACTAATTTCACTCAACATAATGTCCTCAATGTTCATCCATTTTATGCGGTGGCTTTCAGCTTCCTTGTTATTCTTCATTGTAGCATAATATTCCATTGTGTGTATGTACCTCAGTTTGGTTGTCTGTTCTTCCACTGATGGGCACTTAGTTGTCTCCATCTTTTTGCTATTGTAAATAGTGCTGCTATGAACATTGGTTTGCATACATCTACTCGTGTTATACCTCGTATTTCTTGTGGGTAAATACCAAGTAGATGAATTGCTGGATCATAAGGTATTTCTATTTCCAACCTTCTGAGGAAACGCCATATTTCTTTCCAGAAAGGTTGGACTGTTTTGCAATCCTACCAGCAATGTAGGAGCATCCCAGTCTCTTCACATCCTCACTAGCATTTATTGTCCTCTACTTTTTTAAATCTTTTCTGTTATTGCTGGTGTGAGATGATATCTCATTGTTGTTTTGAATTGCATTTCTCTAATGGCTAGTGAGGAGCTCTGGTAGCATAGTGGTTACGGATTGGGCTGCAAAACTGCAAGCTCAGC
>NW_006408588.1:10894218-10941639 GCF_000296735.1 Chrysochloris asiatica | reverse complement strand
TTAATGTGTTAATTTTGGTTCTTTCTTCTTTTTGGATGTGTGTATTTGTTACAACAAATTGTCCTCTCAGCACCACTTTCACCGTGTCCCAAAGATTTTTGTATGTTGTGTTTTCTTTCTCACTTGTTTCTAGGAACTTTGTGAGTTCACATTTAATTTATTCTACTACCCAGTCACTTTTCATATATTTGACTTTATTTCTTGGGTTTTCCTATTGTTGATTTCTAATTTGATAACATTGTGGTCTGAGAAGATGATTTGTGTATTTTGGTATTTATAAATTTTTGGAGGTTTGTTTTGTGGCCTAATACATGGTCTATTCTGGAGAATGTTCCATGTGCACTGAAAAATAATGTGTTTTGTGGTTTTGTTAGGTTAAATGCGCTGTACATATCTATGAACTCCAGTTGGCTGATTGTATAGTTCCTGTGTGTCTTTGTGAAGTTTCTTTCTGGTTGTTCTATCCATTTTTGAGAGCAGCGTACTAAAATTGCCCACGATTATTGTAGATTAGTCTCTTTCTTCAAATCTATTAGAGTTTGTTTTATACATTTTGGAGTACTTTCATTGGGAGCACAGATATTTATTATGGTTATGTCTTTTGTTCAACTGTCCCTTTAATCATGAGATAATGTCTATCTTTATCTATTATTCTCATTTTGCCTAAAAGTTTATTTTATCAGAGATTAGTACTGCCACTCCTGTTAGTTTTCATACAATTACCTTGGTATAATTTTTTGCATCCTTTGATTTTTAATCTGTTTTTGTCTCTGTGTGTGAGATGTGTCTCTTGCAGACAGCATATTGAAGAATCTTGTTTTCTTATCCATTGCACCACCCTTCGCCTCTTAACTGTTACATTTAATCCATTTACATTCAGTGTAATTATTGATTGTTATTGATGTTGTTATGTGCTGTGGAGTCGGTTCTGACTCATAATGATCCTGTACAGGGTTTCCAAGGCTATAAATCTTTACTGGAGCAGAAAGCCTCATCTTCCTTTCACAGAACAGCTGGTGGTTTCGAACTGCTGACTGCGAGATTAGCAGCCTGATTCATAACCACTATGTTACCTGAGCTCCTTGTAATATTGATAGGTATGGATTAGTTGCTGCCATTATGTTTGTTCTTTTTGTCATGTTGCTGCTTTCTTTGTTCTGTGTGTCTTCCTGTGCTGACTTCATGCTTTTTGTGTTCCTTTTTGTTTGTTTTCTCATAGTTTTAATGTTTCCAAGTTCTTCCTGGATTTTCACTTTCTTGTTATGTTGTGAAGTGTTCATTTTCTTAGAGATTACTTTATATTCCATTAAATTTTCCTTCCACTTATGACAGTCTATTTTATCCTGCACTCTACCTGACCTTCTCACCATCTGGATCTCTGTTCCTATGTGCTTACCTTCTTTCACATCTTAATTATTTTGATCATAGACTGACCTCCCAGATCTTTAAGTTTGTTCTTTTAGTTTTGTTCTGTTCTTGACTCTTCCATATGTCTATTTAGTTCTAGGAGGTGCTGCTATGTATGTCAATCTCTGGTTGTTTTCTGTTCTCTCTGGTTCTCAGTCCATAGAACCCCCTGTAGGAAGTTTTGTAGCCTGGGGTTGGCTTTGGCAAAATCCCTTGGAAATTTTTCTTCCAGCAGTTCTTCAACTATATCCTCTGTGGAATTGTGTGATTCTTCCTGTTCCAGAATGCTGATAATTCTTAAGTTATTCCTCTTCTTGTTGTCCAACATGAATCTTAGACCTTCTTCAGATTTTTTAATCCTTTTTTTCTGCTAGCTCTTCTATCTTAGTAGTATTGAGAATTTTGTCTTTCAGTTCACTAGTTCTGGCCTCCAGCTCTTTAATTCTACTCCTTTGACCTTTCAGGGTATTATCTATTTCTAATATTTTATTGATCGTTTGGACCTCTTTCTGTAGGTTTTGAATTGTTTTCCAATGCTGTATCTATCTTATTTTATTGTTCCTGTAGCGCTTTCCTGACTTCTTCCTTATTTTTCTCAACTCCATTGTAGAGTGTTTTAAAACATTTTAAAATCATTTTTCTGAATTCCTTCTCAGGTGTTTCCCTCCTTCCAGAATGGAGACCAGGTCTACCTCTAGGTCATATGTCTCAGACATTTTATCTTATTTTAAGACATGTGCTGATATGGTCATCTGTGTTTGCTTCTTGGACATGTTCATTGGTTAGCTGTGGCTGTAATACTTAATTGAGTATGTGTTTTGATGTTTTTTTATACTTTCTGATTGTCACCAGGTGGATATGATCAGGATGTGGGTGTACCTATTTACTCTTCTTGTTGCTTAACTCCAGTAACTTTCGCAGGTGTTGTCTTCCTCCCTGGTGTTATGGCAGTTGGTATTGGTTCTTGCCTGGATTGTGTGTGTTTATAGGGTTTTATTTTATCTTGACTACATGGCAGTAATTGCTGTCTCTTCTTGGGTGATATAGGGAGAGAAAGAGCCCCCTAAAGGTAAAAGGGGGAACAAAACAGCAACAGCAAAAAAATCAAAATAAAGCAGATTGAATACTGTAGTCTATAATCACATAGAAGAGAGAGAAGAAAAAAAAAAATCTGTAGCCTAATTTAAGCATCACTTTAATATCCTCTTTCAGTTTCTTGCCTTCAAGGCCACCTGATAAATTTCAAGATGCCACTGTTGGTTATTATGCTGTACCTCAGGATTTAATTTTCAGCCTTTTTTTTTTAGACTGTCTGCCTCTCCACACCCCTGTTCTGGGCTTTTCCCTGTTAATAATTTGTTCAGGGCTGGCTGTGGCTCCTTTGTGCTGCCTATTGGTTTTAAGCGAGGACTGGCCCTTTAAATGAGCCCTCTTCTGGCCTTTGCCCTATTAATAAACAGTTCAGGGCTGGCTGTGGCTCCTTTGTGCTGCCTATTGGTTTTAAGCGAGGACTGGCCCTTTAAATGAGCCCTCTTCTGGCCTTTGCCCTATTAATAAACAGTTCAGGGCTGGCTGTGGCTGTTTTGAGCCTTGGGTGTGTTTTAAGTGAGGAGTGGCCCTTTGACCTCTGAGAGGATCTGTGTGCATGTGTGGTAGAAAAACCCTCCAGTAGTTGGGGTGGGGTTTTCTACTCTCTCAGGCACCCCTTTCTAGTCACTGGAATGGAGGTGCACAGACAGCAAGAAGCCAATGAACAGATAAAAAAAAAGTCAGAAAAAAAAAACAAAACTGAACAAAGAATAGTGTTCTTCTTTGTCTCTGAGGTTCCAGCAGGCATTAGTCTGTGGCGGGTCTGCTTGCTCTCCCGCTTAGTCTTGCTATTTGGTCTTGCCCAAGTGTTGGCTCTGGGCTACTGAGTCCAGCAGATTCAAAAGTACAAGATTTCATGCTTCTGTTACAAGTTCCACTAGCTATAAGCTTTCAAACTTTTTAAATATTCCTGCATATGTGGTTCAGAGTTTTGGAGCTCTCCCCTGAACCCGCTTCACCTGGTATTCTGTGTTATTGCTGACGGAGATCTTCACTGCACCTCTACCCTATCCTCCATCAAGCCCTGCCTCCGGCCATTGGGTTTTAAATGCTACTTTCTTCTCAGAGTAAAATATCCACCCATCATGAGTTTCTTCAAATCCCTCTATCTCCAGGTTTACATAAAGCAGTGCTCACCCTTAGGGAAAATCCTCTTATCCCTGTGCTTACACTACATCTCTCACCCTCGTTTCTTCTCAAGCTTTTGACGTCTTTTATCGTACTCACTTTTCACTGGTACTTTAGAAATCTTCTGTTCAGGCTTTCAACACACCAAGGGCACTTGCATATTAAAAACAAAATTAAAATAAAGAAAAGCAACTTTCTACAAAACCTTCTTTCTGCCCCTCTATCATAATGTTGTTCTCTTTCTTCCCTACTGTTCAACTCCCTAACTTTACTCCCTCAGCAAGTAATATATACTGTAATACTGTAGAGAAAATCATAGTAAAATTAATTTCACTTTCATGATCCCGCCCTCTAGAGATAATCATATATTGAAGATCCTATAGATCTTCAATCAAATCTGCTTGCACAAGACTTCTTTAAAGTGTCGATGAGCAAAGATGTCAGTTTGAGGACTAAAGTGAGCCTGACCCAAGCCATTATATTTTCAATAACCTCATATGCTTGCGAAAGTTGGTTAGTGAATAAGAAAGATTGTAAAAGAATTGATGCATTTGAGTTATGGTGTTGGAGGAGAATATTGAAAGTACCATGGCCCGCCAAAAGAACAAACATATCTGTGTCTTAAGAAGTACAGTCAGAGTGTTCCTTGGAAGCCAGGAAGGCCAGACTTTGTCTTTCATACTTTGAACATATTGTAATGAGGGAGCAGTTACTGGAGAAGGATATCATGTTTGGTAAAGTGGAGTGTTGGAGAGAAAGAGGAAGACCCCCAGTGAGATGGATTGGCACAGTGGCAACAGCAAATGGCTCAGGTGTAGCAAGAATTGTGAGGTGGGCCCGGGTTCGTGCAGTGTTTCATTCAGGACTGACTTGATGGCACCTAACAACAACATAGGTCCCCAACCCTACTTCCTCCAATATACTCAACACTCTAGTCACATTTTGTGATTATTCAGACATATTGCTCTTTATACTTGGGCACATATTATATGCCTAAGAGTATGCTTCTTCATCTATAAAGCAAGGAGTGTCAAAATAGTGCCAATTCCAGTAAGTTGTTGAGGATAAAATGAGTTTATCTATTTGAAATGCTTTGGATAGTGCCTGGCACATAGTAAGTCCTCAATAAATATTAGCAGTTTTTATGATTGTTATTACTGATGCTTAATCTCTTCTGTCTGCCTGCCTGTAAAAGTTGTTGTTGTTAAGTGCCGTTGAGTTGTTTTTGACCCATAGAGACCCTGTATAGAGTTTCCAAGGAGCAGCTGGTGAACTTGAACCACCAACCTGGTAGTTCACATGGCTTTGCAGTCTGGTGCATTAACCCACAGTGCCACACCAGGAATCCATCTGTAAAAGTAATACTCCCTAAAGACTTAGTTCAGATACAACCTCCTTAGTGAGTTGTACACCCTTCTCTCCTCCCTGTCTCTACCATGCTCAGCTAGGTGTCCCACCGTGGTTCAGTTATTGTGATGACCACCTGTGCTTACTGCATAATAGTATCTTTTCACATACCTCAGACAGAGAGATTGAGGCAGAGTTTAAATCCAAGTTCCAAGCAAAGAAGATGCTGGACTTGCTGTTTAACACCAGAAACTCTGCAGAAACCCCCATCCATACTGTTATGGAGGTCCATGATGACTTTTCCTCATTAGGTTTATAGTGAATTTCCAAGTCTTCTTTCATTTTGAGATACTTCAAGCAGATATGAAAAGGCTATAAATAAGTCACCTAAAAATAAAATTAAACCTAATACACGCTCAAAGTTGTCAGAATATTACAACTAGCGTACTAGAGATAAATAATTTTTCAGAATAATGTCTACTTATGTGTGTGTCATATGGGAAAGGAAATTATGTAAATATAAATGGTAAGGAGTGTTTCAGGCATGTTTGAGAACCCATTTTGGAAAATATATGCAGACAGAGAAAACCTGAGAGTTAGAATCCTGACTGAGTTTTGTTGAGCATGTTTCTATAGCTATGATAGTGGAGGTTATATAAAGCAATATTTATCTGCATATGTGTTCTATACCAATGTGATCTATCTCTCTAATTGTTGTTGTTGTTAAGTGCCTTCGAGTCGGTTCCGACCCATAGCGACCCTGTACAGGGTTTCCGAGGGTGTAAATCTTTATGGGAGTAGAAAGCCTCATCTTTCTCCCGCGGAGCGGCTGGTAGTTTCGAAACGCTGACCTTAAGGTTCGCAGCCCGATTCGTAACCACTAAGAGTTGCAAATAAGCCCTATAAGAATGTCATAGATGCATTCCATTTAGAAACATTTCATAGATAAATTTTATTTTTATTCTTCTTACATCCTCCTGAAGCTTTAAAAGAACAACAAAAAAATCTTACTGCCCAGCCAATTCCAGAAACAGTTCATTACTGCTTAATAGTATGTTAATCACACTCACCACTCCTTTTCCTTCTACATCATTATGCTTTGAGATCGAAAAGGTGAGTGGTGTGTGAGCTTCCTCAGAGAAATGAGCAGTTGGCTTAGACAGGCTTTTCAGGAGAAAGAATGTTATTTTCATGCAAAAATTCCCAAGTAATAAAAAAGGGGTTTAAAAATGGTGAAAATACATGATGTATAAGCAGAATTATTAATAAGAGCACTGTATCTTTTGCTTACATAGGCTCTTTCAAGATGTAGACAAATTGGAGTTAGGCCAGACAGAAGTAACAGACAAGATGAGGAGAATTGAAGGGATGATTTATGAAGAAAGATTAAAGGAGCTAAATATGGATAGCTTGGCTAAGTGACAACTCAGAGGAAATGACATGAACAGGCTAGAGATATTGGACAGTGGCCAGCAACAAGCAGAGCAAGGGGCTACTTACATGATGGGATGAGAACAAGGCAGGGACCATTGTAACTCAATATCGGGATTTTTTTTTTTTTTTTTTTTTTTTTTGACTGGCAGAATGAAGAGATTATAAAAATTATCTCAAATCCTACTGCTTTTAAGACTGGGTGTTGTTGTTAAGTGTCGTAAAGTCAATTCAAACTCATACTAATCCTGTATAGGGTTTCCAAGGAGCAACTTGTGGGGGTTTGAATCACAAACTTTAGGTTAGCAGTGCACTGCTTGTTATTGTTGTTAGAAGCTCTCAGGTCGGTTCCAAAACATTGCAAATCCATGCTCAACCAAACGAGACACTGCCCCATCCTAAACCATCTTCACAATTATTAATACTATCTAGCTCATTGCTGCTTACCACTATGCCAGTCCATCTCATTGGAGGTCTTCCTCTTTTCACTGACCCTCCACTTTACCAATGTTTACCTGCACTTTATTGAATATGCAAAGACTTTCGACTGTGTGGATCATAACAAGCTATGGATAACAATGCAAATGATAGGTATTCTATTTATGCTCATAAGGAACTATGGGTAGGAACTGACTCCACAGTACTTAACAACAACAAGGAACATGCACATAGTCCAAGAGGCAGTTGTTCAACCAGAACAAGGGGACAGCGAATGGTTTAAAATCAGGAAAGGTGTGCACCAGGGTTATATTCTTTCACCATACTTATTCAATTTATATGCTGAGCAAATCATCAGGTGAGGTAGATTATGTGAAAAATAATGTGACATCAGGATTGGAGGAGGATTCATTAACAACCTGCAATATGCAGGTGATACAAATTGTTTGTTGAAAGCGAGGATGATTTAAAATAATGATGGATGTCAAAGACCACAGCTGTCAATATGGGTTGCACCCCATTGAAAAGAAAAAAACAAAAAAACAACAACAAAAAAACCCTCCTTATCATTGGAGTAGTAAACAACATCATGATAAATAGAGAAAAGATTGAAGTTGTCAAAGATTTCATTTTGCTTGGATCCTCAATCAACTTTCATGGAAGCAGCAGTCAAGGAATCTAGCAATATATTGCACTAGGAAAATCTGCTGCACAAGACCTCTTTAAAGTGTTCAAGAGCAATGATACCAGTTTGAGGACTGAAGTACACCCGACCCAAGCCATGGTATTTTCAGTTGCCTCATATGCATGTGAAAGTTGGACAGTGAATACGAAAAACTGGTGCACATGAGTTATAGTGTTGGAGATGAATACTAAAAGTACCATGGACTGCCATTAGAACATACAATTCTGAGGTGGAAGAATTACAGCCATAATGCTTCTTAGAAGCCATGATGGTGAGACTTCCTTTCTCATACGTCATACGTGTTATTGGGAGGGAGCAGTGAGAAGGACATCATGTTTGGCTAAGTAGAGGTCCATTGAAGAAGAGTAAAATCCAAAGAAGATGGGTTGACACAGTGGCAGCAGCAATGGGCTCAAGTGTAACAATGATTGTGAGGCTGGCACGTGACCATATAGCGTTTCATTTGGCTGTGCATAGGGTCTCTATGAGTCATAGCCAACTTGATGGCACCTAACAATAGGAACCACTTTGCCAAGCATGATGTCCTTCTCTAAAGACTGGTCCTACTGATAACATGTCTGAAGAATGAAAGAAAAAGTCTCAACAATCAATAAAGTGGCTATTAGTACTTAACCACTGTGTGGGATATTGTGAGGTGTATATAGTTATCTTATTACTTCACTTTACCAACGTAATAACTCCTAATACACCCTCCTCTCTGTCTTGTTGCCACTGTCTGACTTGTGACTGTTGCTCCTTCATCATTTGTTTTCTAAACCAGTCTGACCCATCTTCAGTATTTTCCATAATGCAGGCACTTTCTTCAGTGCCTATCTGATTAAGCCATTTCCTTGCTTACAATCTCTACACACCTCCATTTCCTTTGAGATAAAATTTAATCTTCTTATCATATCTGTTGTGGCACTTATCATATCTGGTGTGGAACTCTAGGATAAGCACTGGACTACTAATAGCAATGTTGGCTGTTCAAACCCAAGAGGTCCTCCTCAGATACCCTATACCGTGATACTATGGGCCATAACTGACTTGATGGCTCTTAATAGCAACACTGTGCTTTACTTCATGTTAGTGCCTGCCTGTCTTTCTAGTCCGTCCCAACTCACATTGCCCTACCCCTCCCACATCTTACTCTAGCTTTTCTGATTTAGTTATATTCCTCCAAATGAACTTTCCTTTTTTATGCCTTTTTAAAATATGAGGCGACTTCAAAAAGTTCATGGAAAAATGGAATAGAAAGACAATGGATTTTTTTTCGACAAACTTTTGAAAGAAATCTCATGTGTAAACATGCTGGTGTCTCTGCTTACAACTCAATTTTCCACACTTTCTCCTCTGGCTAGCCTCATACTCTTCCTATAAAGCTGAGCTCAGATTTTATATCTTTTGGGATATCTAAATAGGAACCAGGTGCCTCTCCCACGTGTTTCAGTCTTACTATTAATGTAACTATTTTTTAATTGCATTTTCACATCCAGCTCTCCTAATATACTTTAGACTTTATTTGGGCATGAGACTGAGATTAAATGAAACAGACATGAGAGAACACTAAGAATGAGTGAAATATACATAAATCAGACTGCTTTTTACACATTCCATTCCCTTCTCTATTGTTTGCCAGTGACCCAGCTGCTTGACCTGAAGAACCAGGACCATCCACCCTTGTCTAGAATTTGTCCTAATTGTTGAGTGCATTAGATAATCAGTTGCACGTGCCAAGAGCAGAGTGTTAAGATTCATAAAATTTCAGCCCATTCCATTAATAATCTGACCAAGGTTTTCATTCCTCTTCCCCTTTGCTTTTTCCTTTGCCAATTTTCAATTTTCAGTTGTTTGTGTATGTGGGGGTAAAGGAGACAAGTGAAATTTTAGATGTGGCAATGAACTGCTATCTAGAAATGCACCACAGTGTCTTCTGTGTCCCTTTGGAGCTGTATGATAAATTGCCACCTTTAGAATTAATTGCTACCTTATCAAGAAGCATTCACTTACTTTCATCAATTCACTGGTACCCAGTACATTTTTGTGAAAGAGAGTGAAACTTTCCCCTACCCTGTCAAGAACACCATGAATCAGTGGCACTGACAGACAGCCAGGAGTGGTGCCATCGCACTGGATTCTAGCATATGGGATTCAGTTGAACCAGGCCATGCCATTTGGATTGTCTTTTAATAAACTAACTCATCATTTCCTTTTGGTTCTTTATGCAAAGTTGTTGTTGTTAGGTGACATCGAGTCAGTACTGACTCAGTGACTCTATGCACAGCAGAATGAAACACTGCCTGATCCTGGGCCAACCTCACTACCATTGCCACACTTGAGACCATTGATACTGCCACTTGGCCAGTCCATCTCATTGGGGGTCTCCCTCTTTTTCTCTGACCCTCCACCTTACCAAACATGATATCCTTCTCCAGCTACTGGTCCCTTCTGACAACATGTCCCAAGTATGAGAGATGAAGCCTGGCCATCCTGGCTTCCAAGGAGCACTCTGGCTGCCTTTATTCCAAAACAGATCTGTTGGTTCTTTTGACAGCCCATGGCACTTTCAATATTCTCTTCCAACACCACAATTCAAAAGCATCAATTCTACGATCTTCCTTCTTCATTGTCCAGCTTTCACATGCATATGAGGTTATTGAAAATACCATGGCTTGAGTCAGGCGCACCTCAGTCCTTAAACTGACATCTTTGCTTTTCAACACTTTAAAAAGATCTTGTGCAGCAGATTTGCCTAATGCAATACATCATTTGATTTCTTGACTGCTGCTTCCGTGCATGTTGATAGTTGATCCAAGAAGAATGAAGTCCTTGACAACTTCAATCTTTTCTCCGTTGATAAGAATGTTGTTTATTGGTCCAGTGAGGATTTTTGTTTTCTTTATATTAAGGTGTAATCCATACCGAAGGCTGTGCTATATGATCTTCATTAATAAATGTTTTAAGTCCTCTTCACTTTCAGCAAGCAAGGTTGTATCATCTGCATATCACAGGTTGTTAATGAGTCTTCCTCCAATCCTGATGTCATGTTTTTCTTCATATAACTCAGCTTCTCAGATTATTTGGTCAGCATACAGATTGAATAAATGTGGTGAAAGAATATACCCCTGTCACATACCTTTCTTAATTTTAAACTATTCAGTGTTCTCATGTTCTGTTTGAACAACTGCCTATTGGTCCATGTACAGATTCCTCATGAGCACAATTAAGTGTTCACGAATACTCATACTTCACAATGTTATCCATAGCTTGTCATGATCCACACACTCAAAAGGCTTTGCATAGTAAATAAAGCACAGGTAAACATCTTTCTGGTTTCTCTGCTTTCAGCCAAGATCCATCAGACATCAGCAATAATATCCCTCATTCCATGTCCTTTTCTGAATCTGGCTTGAACCTCTGGAAGTTCTCTGTCAATGTATGCTTGCAGCCATTTCTATATTACCTTTAGTAAAACTTTACTCTTTACTTGCATAGGGTATCAAAGAGATTGTCTGATGATGTCCACATTCCATTGGGTCAGCTCTCTTTGTAATGGGCACAAATATGGATCTCTTCCAATCAGTCGGCCAGATAGTTGTCTTTCAAATTTCTTGGCAGAGATGAGTGAGTGCCTCCAGTGCCGCCTCGCTGTCTTGAAATATTTCAATTTTTATTCCATCAATTCCTGCTGCCTTGTTCTTTGCCAATTCCTTCAATGCACCTTGGACTTCTTCCTTGAGGATCATTGGTTCTTGATCATATACTAGCTCTTGAAATGGTTGAACATTAACCATTTCCTTTTGGTACAGTGACTCTGTATTCCTTCCATTTTCTTTTGATGCTTTCTGCATCATTCATTAATTTGCCCAGAGAATCCTTCACTGGAAGAAATGAGGTACAAGAGCTGAACAGATTATTTCAAAGGTCAGCTCAAGAAGACAAAGTCAAATATTTCAATAAAAGTGCAAAGTTCTGGAGTCAGAAAACCAAAAAGGAAGAACACGCACAGCATTTCTCAAGCTGGGGGAACTGAAGAAAATATTCACACCTCGACTTTCATTATTTTGTCCATATTCAATATTTCTGGTCAACCCTTTAATTTTTACTTCCATTTCCTCAGCTTGAAAAATGCTGTGTCCTTCAATTTTAATTTTCTAACTCCACGTCTTTGCACAGTTTATTAGAATATTTGACTCAGCCTTCTTGAGTTGACCTTTGAAATTTTTTGTATTGCTGTTTTACCTCTTCATTGCTTTCAGTTACTTTAGCATCTCTACACTGGAAAGCAAGTTTCAGAATCTCTTCTGACATCCATTTTGTTTTTTTTTTCTTCTTTCTTTTCTTCTTTATAACCTTTAGCTTTCTTTCTGTTTAATGTTCTTGATGTCATCCCACAAGTCTTTTGGTCTTCAATCTCCAGGGTCTAATGCATTAAATCTGTTCTTCAAAGGATCTCTAAATTCAGGTGAGGCATGTTCAGAGTCATAGTTTGGCTCTTTGGATTTGTTTTCATTTTCTTCAGCTTCAACCTGAATTGTATATGAGCAGTTAATGTTCTGGTCCACAGGCTGCTCCTGGCCTTGTTTTGACTGATGATAGGGAACTTACCCACTGCTTCTTCCTACAGATATAGTCAATTTGATTTCTGTGTATTCCATCTGGTTAGGTCCTTGTGTGCAGTCATCTTTTATGTTGTTTAAAAGTAGTATTTGCAATGAAGAAGTCATGGGTCTTAAAAAATTCTATCATTGGATCTCCAGCATCATTTCTGTCACTAAGGCCATATTTTCCATCTACTGATCCTTCCACTTTGTTTCCAACCTTTGCACTCAAATTGCCAGTAGTTATCAATGCATCTTGATTGCCTGTTTGATCAATTTCAGACTGAAGAGGATGGTTTTTGTTCCTGTTGTTAAGTGCTGTTGAGTTGGTTCCAACCCATAACAACCCTGTATAGCCTTTCTGAGGAATACCTGGTGGGTTTGAACTGATGACCTTGCAGTAAAAACTGACCTTGCAGTCCAGCACATTATCCTACATCAGCATACCAGGAGTTGGTAGAATTCTTCAATTTCATCATCACTGACTTTAGTGGTTGGTGCATAAATTTGAATAATAGTGATATTAACTGGTCTGCCTTTTGTTGTTGTGTTGTGTTGTGAAGTGCCGTCGAGTCGGTTCCGACCCATAGCGACCCTGTACAGGGTTTCCAAGGGTGTAAATCTTTACGGGAGTAGAAAGCCTCATCTTTCTCCTGCGGAGCGGCTGGTAGCTTCTGCCTTTTAGATGTATGGAAATTATCCTATCACAGCTAGCCTTGTATTTCCAGACAGACTTTTATATGTTCTTTTTGGTGATGAATGCTATGCCATTCCTCTTCAACTTGTCATTCCCAGCGTAGTAAACCATGTGATTGTTAGATTCAAAATGGCCAATACCAGTCCATTTCAGCTCACTGAATCCTTGATATCAATGTTTATGTGTTCCATTTCATTTTTTATAATTACTAATTTACTTAAATTCATGCTCTGTATATTCCATATTCGAATTATTAATGGATGTTTACAACTGTTTCTCTTCATTTTGAGTTGTGTCCCATAAGCAAATGAAGGTACCAATGACTTTACTCCCATGCATCTTCACAGTCAACTCTACTTTGGAGAGGCTGCTCTTCCCTAGTCATATTTTGAATGCCTTCCAACCTGTGAGGCTCATCTCCCACACTATATCTGACAATATCTGGGTATTCTTCATCTTGTTTCATTATTCAATATTCAGTTGCTGACAATGTTCCATTGTTATTCTTAATGGTTTCAGTGACTAAATATTAAGAAGTAGTCCGTCTCTCCTTTTTCCTTGTCTGTCTTCATCTGGAAACATAGCTGAAACCTGTCTATTGTGTGAAACCCTGCTGGTATTTCAAATACCTGTGACATAGTTTCCAGAGTCATAGCAACTCACATGCCACCACAATATGACACATCTACAGATGAGTGGTGGATTTCTGAAAATTAGTCAGTGGAAATCTTACACGTCATATCAGAACATTGAATAATTTGTTTACTTTGGATATGTTATCAGGATGGATTAATTTCCACAGGAGGACATCATGTTTGGTAAATTAGAGAGCCAAGAAGGGGTAGGAAGACACTTGGTGAAATGAATCGGCACAGTAGCCTAAGTAATGGACTCAAATATGCCAGCAATCATGATGATGCAGCATTAGGTAGACTTTTTATTATGCTGTACACGAAATTGCCTCAAGTTGGAGTCAAGTTGATAGTAGGCATGTACATACGTATCCATCCATTTATCCATCCATCTGCCTGCCCACCTGCCCATCCATCCATCTAGAAATGTCTTTGGTTGTCACATGGCAGGGCTGTGAGGGTAATGCAAAGTGCTACTGGTGTCCTGTTAATATAGATCAGTGATGCACCTACACATTGTCTAATGCTCAGATACTCTGGAATATATGAATTAAGTAACTCTTAGTATCTTGCCACATACTTTGAGATATATTTTAGAAAGATAAGGTATGACCCTTTCTTTTCAATAATTAGGGAGAAAACAATCAACATTCTATTCTAAGCTCTGACTATATGCAGTTTTGTCATGGTTGAAAAGCAGTGATGTAACTGTGCCTTGAAGTATATACAGTCTATTGGAGAAATATATCATCTAATAAGAGACTAACAGACAAATACCAACACTGAGTGGCATCAAACATGCTCAAATAAATTATTGAATTTGATGATACAAGTGAAGGGTAGGCAGGTTGAAGAAGATTTAGTGGAGGAAGAGGGATTTAACCGGAGTCTTGAGGTAAACAAATGAGGATGCAGGGAGGCAGTACTGATTATGATATATGCATGAAAGAGTGAAGAGGGTGGTGAGTCTAGGGTGGGGGAGTGAAACCGAATTCCTGCAGGCATCGTTAAGCTTCTAAGAACAGTAGCTAGTTGTAGAAGTTGCAGAACTCTAAGAGATCAAAGAGGAAATGCCAACTTGGTTTTTAGGTCTTTCTGGGATGGTGACTTAGAATAATTGCTTCTGGCCTTGAAAATCTGATAAACATAAGTTGTAAACCAAGCAGCTTAGAACCCTGGAGAGACTCAGATTGGCACACATTTGACACTTTCCATTTTGCATCACAATCCAAGACAGAAATGACGAGTAGGCTTTGAAGGAGTTCAGCCTTTGGTGCTTTCCTTTGTTTCAGTTTAGGAGAAGCAGACTTTTAGACACAGAGTCATTCCAGGAGTTCCTCAGTGAGCCCTGCAGTTGGCGTGGGTCTTTCTTTTACACATGATCTCAAACACATCCCAGTGTCGAATTTTGCTTTAGTTCCCATTAGTGTCATATGAGAGTGTGGCATTACAGAAGAACAGGATTAGAAGTGGAGACCTGAATTCTATTTTTTACTCACTTGGTGATACAAATGATTAACACACACAGCTGCTAACTGAAAGTTTGGAGATTCAAGCACACCCAGAGGGGCCTCAAAAGAAAGGTCTCACAGTCTACTTCTGATAATTCAACCATTGAAACCCCCATGGAGCACAGGTGCCCTCTGACACACATGAAGTTATTATGTGTTAGAACTGAATTGATAGCAACTGATTGCCAACTAGCTAAGTGACATCGGAGGAGCTCTGATGGTGCATTGGGTTAAGCATCGTACTGTTAACTGAAAGCTTGTTGGTTGGAACCCACCAGCGACACTGCCAGAGAAAGATGAGGCAATCTTCTTTTGTAGAGATTTACAGCCTCAGGGTCCCTATGGGGGTAGTTCTGCTCTGTCCTATAGGGTCCCTGTAGTCAAAATCAAACCGCCTATAGTGGATTTGGCTTTGGCTTAAGTGGCATTGAGCAAAACTGCCAATGATGAGGTTAGGCTTGGCTACATAGTTTCCTTGTCCAAACTTCTATACTGATTCCCTCATTCCATTCAAAGAGGTTAAAGAAAATGGAGCATTTCTGAGGCATGTTTTGTGGTATATCAGTGAAATGTCGAAATAAGCAATGTCAGCAGCCTTCTGTTCTCATTAATGGTCTGGTATACCTTATGAATAAACAACACCAGTTTTTCTTGTTACTGGATCCATTTGCAGGAAATTTATAAAGTCATAACTCTACAGTGATGCCTGACAGAGATTCTGGAAAGGGAAAATGACATGTAGTTGCTTGCTAACATATGGCTGTACATTTTGCATATGGGTATGGCCCGGAGGAGAATTGTTTTGAGATAAAAAGATAATCTGATTCATAACTCTACCTAGAGGCACTTAAAGAAACTGTCAGGTGGTTCCAGCAGTGACAAATTTGAGTCCCAGGGAGCTTATGTTGATGCAATTTAGTCACTTTGGGGAAATTTTGAACAATCTTTTCAAGAGGAAAGCTCACACAATACTTTTGCCAGTTTTTCCTCTCTCTTGTTTTTTGCATTTACTGTACAGTCTTTAGAGATCTAGGCTACTTATGTTTTTTGTTTCTCTAACGTTTATTTTGATTAAGGAAATTTTCATGGGAGGTCAGTCACATGACTTAGAAACTAACAAGTTGGACGGTGGCTGTGGTTTACTTTAAACTCTGACTATCTCTCTCCATGGTTTGGTTTCTCTCCCTAGATGAGAGTAATCTTGGATGTCTTCTCCAAGGCATCATTAGGAATTAAAAATGTAGAGTAGAGAATCAGAATATAGACATACTACGATTGGTACGGTTAGAATTTCCCATTCCTTTACATCAAAACAGACCTCAGCTACCATTGTGTTGCTATGTTTTTTGGCATTTGATGCTGTTTTTCAGGATGAGTGTAACTCATGTTAGCCAATGGTTGAGGTGTGTGTGAATCCCATTAAATGCAGGAATGAAGCATTTGCAAGTAGTGTATGATTTGTACTTAAATCAAATTTAAACTCAACCTTGGCATAGAGGCCGTTTGAACAAACACTACTAAGAATTTTTTTGTAAGGCTAAGAGTCATCCTCATTTATACAGTTTGTATGTCAAGACCATGTGTACCACCAAAAGTAACACAGTGATGAACCAGGCTTGGAATTGTGAAGGATTGCTGTTGTTAAGGGCAGTCGAGTCAGTGTTGACTCATAGAGAGCATGTCTGGAGTTTCCGAGGAGTGGCTTGAACCAGGTCAGCTTGTGCTTGCACTACAGCACCACACTAGGACTTCATAGTGAAGAATAGGGGAAGGAAAAAGGTTATCAAGTATACATGACCTAGAAAAGGTTAGAGAGGATTTAACAGAAATGGAAAATAGATTTATTTGTAGCCAATATTTTCCCTAATTGTAGCTAGGTGATCAAACAGAATCACAAATTAATGGAATTTTAGATCTAGACTAGACCCAGGAGGTCCAAACCTATGCCTGTGTGTCAGAAATGAAGAAGGAGAGATGCAGGAACCTTCCTAGCTCCATGGTCTATTGAGAATTGAAGGAAGAAGTGGTTTGAAGGAAATGAACTCTTATAAAAAGCTGTAGCATTTTGTTTAGAGTTTGCTGTTGTACCCATGCTCTCTTTGGGGTGCAGTGGAGATCAATTCTAGTATTTTCTTTTACTCTAATAAGAAACTTTTAAAAAGGGGCTATTAGTTTTTGTTTTTTTTTAAATTAAAATTAAAATGAAGGAATCTACAAAATAAAACAGCTAACTTGATATATCTACAAAATAAAACAGATAACTTGGATGAATAGATTATTATTTATTTTTAGTTTTACCTAAATGGCAATTTTATATAGTTGAAATTAAAACATTACATGAAGAATGGTATTCCATGATGATACATTCTTATCATTCTAAATGCAGTTACATTATAAAAATGAAGAAATGAGTTAGTGCACAATTAATATAGATTCCTTAATATGTTAAGATATTTCTATTTGGAGTCCTGATGTGGAGCTGTGAGACCCCAAGGTCACACTAATCAAAAGCCTGATACTGGTTTGGTGATAGATTCGTAGACCAATGGATAGAAATGAGAGTCCAGAAATAAACCCATCAATTGATGGACAACTTATTTTCAACCAGAGTTCAAATACTATTCAGTGAGGCAAGAAACAGTCTCTTTAACAAACGGTAGGTCTGGTAGCATTGTGGTTACAAATTGGGCTGCAAACCTTAAGGACAGCAGTTCAAAACTACCAACTGCTTCATGGGAGAAAGATGAGGCTTTCTGCTCCCATAAAAATTTACAGCCTCAGAAACCCTGTACAGGGTCGCTATGAGTCGGAACTGACTCCACGGTGCATAACAACAACAACAACAGTGGCAAAATATAATATTCATACAAAAATGTAACTTGAAATGAATCACAGACCTAAATGTTAAAGCTAAAACTATAAAGTTCTTGAAAGAAAATGTAAGGACAAAACTGTGGGGCCTAATTTGTGGATAGATTTATAAATGATACTACAAATGTGTTCACAGCAGAAGGCAGATTAGATAACTGGGACCTCATAAAAATTAAATACTATGCTCATCTAGAGATTTTATCAAAAGACTGGGAAAGCATTTTGGGAACAGCATATCTGATAAGATCTAATTTTCAAATGAACTTAAAACAACAATTCAACAATGAAAAGATAAATAACCCATTAAAAATGGGAAAACAATATGAACAGGTTTGCTTTTGTGAGTCCTCTAATGTCTCTTCTAACCATAGTGTGTAACTCCTACCAAACAACGTTTCTTCATCACCGGGTCATGATTCAGCTATGGATGAGTTAGCAAAGTTCACTGTAAAAACTTGAAATGCTAGCTTGGGTGTGAAATGAGCCATCTCAAAGCAAGAGCATCAAAGATAAGGAGCCAGGAGTGGAGTGTGTCCTTTGGACGCTGAGATCCCTGCACATTGAAACTCCTTGACTCAGGGACAGAAAGCTGTGACTCCAGAGAAGTGGCCAGGAAGCAGCAACAGCAGAACCAAGAACCAGGGCACAAGACAGAGCGGTGGGCTTCCCAGCCCACAGAGCAAGCAAAGCGGAGTGGCTTTGGAAAGGAAGTTTACTTGTGGAGTGGGATTTAGTGAGGGAACTGATTCATGGAGTTCTAGCCAAGTGCTGTCAGACTGAGGCTTATGGTGGAGTGGTGTGCCCTGTGGGCATTTATCAGCAGCAGGTGACTGGACTAATTGTGTCCTGAGCATTTTCTGATCCTTTATTGTACCCTGTTAACATCTCTAATAAACCCTATAACTGTGTATGTTGTCTTAGTGTTGGTTGGTCACTGCAAGGTATCAGCAAACCCAATAGAGCACCAGGGAGAAATGGTTGATGTTTCATAGTTTTACAACAGGTATTTCATCAAAGAGGACATTCCAGTAGCAAGAAAAAATTTGAAAAGATGCTTTATGTCACTAGGTACTTGTTGCTGTGTGCTATCAAGTAGGTTCCAGCTCACCGTGACCCTGTATAAGGTTTCTGAAGAGCAGCTGGTGGGTTTGAACTGCCATCCAGTGCTTATCCTACAGTGCCACACAAGGAATTAATTCTCTAGACTGTTGTCGACATTGAAAGTGATGGGAAAGTTAGTGCTATGTGTTGGTAAAACAGGTATGGCTTAACAGAGATAACTGATACCACTAGGTTATAACACATACACAGCATTTTTGGTAAATGCTGTGATGTGTATGCAATCCTGGAGTGGTGCTACAGGATCAGCTCTGGGTGGCTAACCACAAGGTTGGTGGTTCAGCTCCACCAGTCTCTCCTTGAAAACCCGATACAGGGTTGCTCTGAGTCCTAACCAACTCAACAGTACTTAACAACACCATGATATATAAGATTTTATGACAACAACTAAAATACATCTGTTTGCACATGTTGTTGTTGTTAAGTGCTGTTGAATCAATTCCGACTCACAGCGACCCTGTAGAGGGTTTCCAAGAACCTACTGCTGAATTGTTGTTGTTGTGAAGTGCTGTCGAGTTGGTTCTGACCCATAGCAACCCTGTATGGGGTTTCCGAGGAGCCTCTGGTGAGCTTGAACTGGTATACATATATATGTATGTGTGCATGTGTGTGTATATATATATATATATATATATACTAGGTGCGCCTAGGACTAGGGTGCGCCTGACCCAGGCCATTGTGTTTTCAATAGCCTCATATGGATGTGAAAGCTGGACAGTGAATAAGGATGATCGTAGAAGAATTGATGCCTTTGAGTTGTGGTGTTGGAGGAGAATACTGAAAGTGCCATGGACTTCCAAAAGAACCAATAGATCTGTTTTGGAAGAAGTGCAGCCAGAGTGCTCCTTGGAGGCCAGGATGGCTAAGCTTCGTCTCTCCTACTTTGGACATATTGTCCGGAGGAAACAATCGTTGGAGAAGGATGTCATGCTGGGTAGGGTGGAGGGTCAGAGAAGAAGAGGAAGACCCCCAACGAGATGGATCAGCCAGGTGGCATCATTGATGGACTCAGGTGTGGCAGCGGTAGTGAGGTTGGCCCAGGATCGAACATTGTTTCGTTCTGCTGTGCATGGGGTCACTATGAGTCGGTTCCGACTCGATGGCACCTGACAACAACAACATATATGAACATTGTTGTTAAGTGCCATTGAGTTGGCTCTGACTCGTAGCCGCTCTGCATAAGGCTTTCAAAGAGTGACTAGTGGGTTTGAATCACCAAGTGACTAGTAAGTTTGTGGTTCACAGTCCAGTACCTATCCTACAGGGCCACCCCAGGGCTCCTATATGAACATAGGCATGTTGTTGTTGTTATTAAGTGTTGTTGAATTGGTTTCAACTCATAGTGACCCTGTATAGATTTCCCAAGGAGTCACTGGTGGATTTGAACCACAAACCTTGTGATTAACAGTCCATTGCTCATCCTACAGCCCCACACTAGGATTCTGAACATAGGCATATATATATAGTAAAACAATTAAGACCTAAGTATCTGATACTTCTTAAACATAACCAGTCACCTCATAGGATTCGTTTTTTGGTTCAGAAAGTTGGGGTCATAATCTCATGGACAACTTGGACAGTTGACAAAACATGGTTCAAGAAGTTTATATTTTACATCCTAGTCTGCTGAGTAGTATCTGGTGTCTTTAAAAGCTTATATGTGGTCTTGTAAAATACAGTTATTTGTCCCTACTCATTGGGGCAAAACAGGAAGGAACCCCAAGATTCAAAGAAGGAATTAGTTGACAGGACTAATTATGTAAGTAAACCAAGAATTTTTCTTCCCTGAAACCTGAAGAACTCAGTGGTGTCTTTCAACCACTAACATACTTTCTGTTCAGGATCACAGTAAATGGTCCTTACAGAAAGGAATAAAAATGTAGAACAAATCTTCAAATTCTCAAAAAATCTAGACTTACTGGACTTGCTGACTCAGGATAAATCTCTGAAACTACTGTCCTGTGATATTCTTTGGACCTTGAGCTACAACTATCCCCTCAAGTCACCTTCAAGTTAAATAGAAGTCTAGCTCATACAGTAATAAATATTGTACTTGAGTGTTGATTAAACATGCAGTCAAGATATGTTGATAATTGGTAGCAGTGGAAATAACAAATTTGGAAACAAAGAGCAAGGCTCAGTAGTTGAAAAATATGGTTTTGATGATAGAAATGATGCTGGAGATCACATGATAGAATTTTATAAAACCAATAACTCATTTGTTGTCAATACCTTTATTAAACAATATAAAATATGTCTATGTAGATGGACCTTACCAGATAGCATTCACAGAAATCAAATTGACTACATTTGTGGAAAGAGATGGTGGAAAAATTTCCATGTGACCAGCCAAAACAAGGCCAGGGACAGATTGTGGAATGGACCATCAGTTGCTCATATGCAAGTTCAGGCTGAAGCTGAAGAAAATGAAAACAAGTTCATGAGAGCCAAAATATGACCTTAAACAAGTCCCACCTGAATTTAGAGTTTAACTCTAGAAGAGATTTGATGCATTAGATACTAATGGCTGAAGAACAGAAGAGTTGTGGAATTATATCAAGAATATCATACAGGAAGAAAATAAAAATTAATTAAGAAGACAAGAAAGAAAAAAACAAAATGGATGACAAAAGAACTTGTGTTTTCAATTTAGAGATGCTAATGCAAATGGAAGAATTCAGGAGGTAAAAGAGCTGAACAGAAAATTTCAAAGGACAGTTCAAGAAGAGAAAGTCAGGTATTATACAGAAATTTGCAATGACTTGGAGTTAGAAAACCAAAAAGGAAAAATCACTTAGTATTTCTCAAGTTGAAAGAAAAAATATTTGCTCCCCAATTTGAAATATTGGAGGATTCCGTGGGCAAAATATTGAGCGATGCAAAAAGCATCAAAAGAAGATGGAAGGAATACACAGACTCACTGTACCAAAAAGAAATGGCCGATGTTCAACCATTTAAAAAAGTAGAATATGATTAAGATTAGAAGTACTGAGGGATGAAGTGCAAGGTGCACTGAAGGCATTGGAAAAGAACAAGATGCTGTGTATTTATGGAATACAAATTGAAATTTTCAACAAACTGATAAAGCACTGGAGACACTCATCCATCTATACCAAGAAATTTGGAAGACAGTTTCTTGGCCAACCGATTGGACAAGATCCATATTTATGCCCGTTCCAAAGAAAGGTGACCCAATGGGATGAAGAAATCATCAAACAATATCCTAACTATTACATGCAAGTAAAGTTTGTTAAAGATAATAAATGGCTGCAATAGTACATTGAAAGGGAACTGCCAGAAACTCAAGCCAGATTCAAAGGAAGATGTGGAAAAGAGGTATCATTCTGACATCTGATAGATCTTGGCTGAGAGAACAGAATACCAGAAAGTTGTTTATTGGTGCTTTATTGACTACACAAGGCTATTGACTATGTGGGTCATGACATGCTATGGACAACATTGTGAAAAGTGGGTATTCCTGAACACCTGCTTTTGCTTATGAGGAACCTGTACATAGACCAAGAGGCAGTCCTTCAACAGAACAAGGGAATACTGAATGGCTTAAGATAGAAAAAGTATGCACCAGAGTTGTATTCTTTCACCATAGTTAGTCAATCAATATGTTTAGCAAATAATCTAAACTGAATTATATGAAGAAGAGTGTGACATCAGGATTGGAGGAAGACTCATTAACAACCTGTGGCATGCAGATGATGCAGCTTTGCTTGCTGAAAGTGAAGAGGATTTAAAATATGTACTGATGAAGATCAAAGATCACAGGCATTATTATGGGTTATACTGCAGTGTAAGGAAAACAAAACTCCTCAGAACTGTTCCATTATATAGTATCATGATAAGTGGAGAAAGAGTGTAGTCATCAAAGGTTTCATTTTGCTTGGATCCACAATCAACACTCATGGAAGCAGCATGAGGAGGGCATCATTCATGGTACAGTGGAGGGTAAGCAAAAAAGGAATGCTCCCAAGGAGATGGCTTGCCACAGAGGCAGCAAAAATGAACAAAACAACAGTTATCAGGATGGCCCAGGACCAGACTGTGTTTCATTCTGTTGTGCATAGGGTTGCTATGAGTCACAACCAACTCTAGAGCAACTGACAACAACTAACAAATTGTTATCTTTTAAGTTTAATTAGGTTTATTTAGTATGGTATGGCTATATACAGAATAGTATACTCTTAAAACACACACACACACACACACACACACACCACATCTATATGAGACCAAATGGTCATTACGTAGTCTACAGCATAGATGAGAAGGCTGGGGGCTTGTGAGTCTAGGTTAGTTGTTGTCATGTTGATTCCACATCATAACAACCCCGTGGATATCAGAGCAGAACTGTGCTCCATATGATTTTCAGTAGCTGATTTGTCAGAAGGAGGCGGTAAGGTCAGTCTTCCAAGGCACCTCTACTACTCAGACTTCTAACCTTTTACTTAATAGCTGAGCATGTTAACCATTTGCATTATGCAGGGACTTACCAGTTGATCACCATCTGGTTCATTACAGTTTTATTATACTGATGATGTATCAGTAGCTAGTTTTTGAGGAACCTAGAGAATTCAGTATAACAAAGAACTTGCAGACTCCTCAAGCTAGATAAAGGGTAGTCTGATTTCTGAAAAATATGTACTCTCTTCCCAAGACTTATGCAGTGGGTCTTTGTCATTTGAAGTCACTTCAAAAATGTCAAATAAGAGCAAAGGACAGTGGCTTTCATGATGAGCTTAGAATGGTGTAACTCCAAAGGAGCCCAGTCCAAATCACTTGCTTGTTGCAGACTTAGCACAACACTATGTATACCCACAGGTGATTTAATACAAGAAAAACATCAGCCGGTCTAACCTTTGAGGCTAAGAAACTACTTTGGACTGATGTGTATTTTCTCTTTCCTTTTGCTTTATTTCAACTGCTATGATTGGGCCCGATTTTCTCATTGTGTTACGGCAATAAAAAAAAAAAAAAAAAGATTTCTCACTGTGCAAACATTCTTCTCTTTGGCCCAGTGGGAAGCTGCTAAAAAAGAAAAAAAAAAAATCCTGTAATTGCCCACATAAATTAAGCTGACCACATGAAACTAGGGTCGTCTCTACCACCTTCTAATTAATTTCAGATTTGGGCAAATCACTCACCATGATACTACTGGCCTTTCTCTCCTAGGCAGAAATAATGGACTATTGCCTCCAACACTCCGGGCTTCAGGAAAGAGGCACCTTCTTCCCAAGTTAGTTGGAAGTTCCCCCTTGAAGTCATATAAAACTAAACCACTTGAGCAGGATATTGTGACACAAGATTACCAAGTCAAACCAGTTGCCTTGGTGTCAATTCTGGCTCATGGAGACCTCATGTTTATCAGAGTAATACTCTACTGCATAGAGTTCTCATTGACTCATAGTTTTTTGGAAGTAGATAGCCAGACCTTTGAGGTGCCTCTGGGTGGACTTGAACTTTTAGCCTTTTGATAAGCAGCACATTTGCTCTATCCAAGGGCTCTGGAACAAAAATTGTTGTTGTTGTTGTTAGATGCTGTGGAGTCAGTACTGACTCACAGCAGCCTTATGCACAACAGAAGGAAACACTGCCTGGTCCTGTGGCGATCTCAAAATCATTGCTATGCTTGAGTCCATTGCTGTCACCACTGCACCAATCCATCTTGTTGGAAGTCTTCCTTGTTTTCGCTGACCCTCCGCTTTACCAAGCATGATGTTCTTCCCCAGGTACGTGTCCTACTGATAATATATCTAAAACATGAAAGACAAGTCTCACCATCTTAGCTTCTAAGGAGAAGGCGTGTGCTTCTTGATACAAATTTATTTGTTCTTCTGGCAGTCCATGGTACTTTTAATATTCTTCTCCAACACCATAACTCATGTACATCAATTCTTCTACAGCCTTTCTAATTCACTGTCCAACTTTCACATGCTTATGAGGCTACTGAAAATACCATGGTTTGGGTCAAGAACACCTTAGTCCTCAAACTGATGTCTTTGCTCTTGAGCACTTTAAAGAAGTCTTTTGCAGCAGATTTGCCTAATGGAACACATCGTGTTTGATTTCTTGACTGCTGCTTCCATGAGTGTTGATGATTAATCTTAGCAAGATGAAGTAATTGAAAACTTCATTCTTTTCTCCATTTATATAAATGCTATTTATTGTATTTTCTTCACATTGAAGTGCAACTCATACGGAAGGCTCTGTATTTTAAGTCCTCTTTGCTTTCAGCAAGCAAGATTGTGTCATCTGTATGTCATAGGTTGCTAATGAGTCTTCCTCCATTCCTGATGTGCCACATTCTTCTTCATGTAATCCAGTTTCTCAGATTATTTGCTCAGCATACATATCGAATAATTGTGATAAAAGATTACAACCCTGGTGTATTAAAACCTTCTCTGATTTTAAACCATATGTGTTCCCTTGCTCTGTTTGTAGATGTGTGGATATTGTTCTATCACAGACAGGGTTTTATTTCAACATAGATCTTCAAGTGTTCATTCCCAGCATAGTAAACAATGTGATTGTCAGATTCAAAATGGCCAATGCTAGTCTATTTCAGCTCACTGATGCCTTGTTGTTGCTGTTAAGTGGCGTCGAGTCGATTCCGACCCATAGCGACCCTGTATAGGGTTTCCGAGAAGCAGCTGGTGAACTTGAACCACCGACCTTGCAGTTCAAACAGCTTTGCTGTCTGGCATATTAACCCACACCGCCACACCACTGATGCCTAGGATATCAATATTTATGCATTTTATTTCATTTTTAACAACTTTCAGTTTTCCTAGATTTATTCTTGGCATAATGCCTGTTCTGATTATTAATGGATGTTTACAGCTGTTCCTTCTCATTTTGACTTGTGTCCCTTCAGCAAATGAAATTTCTTAAAGCTTTGCTCCGTTTGCGTCATCATGGTCAACTGTACTTTTAGGAGGCAGCTCTTCTCCTGTTGTATTTTTAGTGCCTTCCAACCTGAGGAGATCATCTTCCAGTAGTATATCTGACCGTATTCTGGTCCTCTTCATCATGTTTCAATGTTGTTGTTGTTGTTAAGTGTTGCTGAGTCAGTTCTGATTCATAGTGACCCTGCATAGGGTTTCCAAGGAGCGACTGGTGAATTTGAACCGCCAACCTTGTGGTTGAAACCAACTTCTCAGTCCAGTGCTTTATTCCACAGGGCCACACTAGGACTCCTCATGTTTCAAGATGCAAAATCATTTTGTTACCTAACAGTGTTCCAATGTGATTCCTAAGGTTTTCAGTGGCTTGATATTCACAAGTCGTCTGTGTCTCCTTCTCCCTAGTCTGTCTTGGACTGGGCGCTCATCTGAAACTTCGCCACTATCAGTGACCCTGCTGGTATTTAAAATACTGGTGGCATAGCTTCCAGCCTCGCTGCAACATGAAAGCCACCACAGTATAACAAACTGACAGAGGAGTCGTGACTGTAACAAGAATAGCACTCTATTATATTAGCTTAATAGGTGTTAATTAGAAAATTAACTGCAAAATGTCTGTGTGGAACAGACTGGTTTTTAAACCTAAGTGGGACTTTTGTGTGTGTCAAGTTTAGACCAGCTGACAGCCAGCAGGGTCCCCTGAGTATTTCATATAACCTGAATAAATCCTGTCGTGAGCGGGTGGTAACTACTGCCTTCATTTTCAGAATAAAAGCTGGGTGGAACTCCCAGTCGTCAGGGTCAGGCCTGCTCACAACTAACTAATCAGACCTCTTTCTTGCCAGGAAACAGCTCCCAACTGCTCTACTATGATGAGAAGGTTGCTGGTGCCCACAGCTTCCTGGGTAGCCCTTTACACAGGCAGTGGGTGCCTTTGCAAGGCAAGTGCAAGAGCAAGGCTTTGTAGTCAAGAGAACACCTGCTATCGTCACAGGCGCTAGCCAGGACATTGGTTCTCAGCTCAGTACAAACAGTTTCAAAGTCATCTCCCATGCTGATAGGAATGTGATAACATGGGGCGTAGAGGTATCATAATGATTTTCTTTCAGATGGCTGCCTCACCATTTATCTTTGCACACTGTAAAAGACTGATGTGGTTGGGAGTTAGCAGTGGCATGGAATAATTAATCTCACATTCAAGAAGTAAGTTTCTCATTTGTCTCCTGAGAAATCAGCAGAGTATTGACAGGAAATGGAGGTGATCTGATGGGAAACGGATGGGGGATATGGTCTTAAATGAATGCTCATTGTAGCATTGATTCATTGTTTAGGGTTTTGATTGAGCACCTACTATGTGCCAAATGTAGGACTACTGATGATTTCTGTAGTGAAGTAGCTCAGAGTTTCTTGAGGGTCAGACCTGATTTCTAAATGCAGTAACCATGACAGAATGCTCAAGACTGCCTGCTGATGCTTGTATCATCATCTACGGAACATCTGACTTCTCCTAAGTATCTGTATCAAAACCAGATGCTGCACATCAGTTCTGACTCATGATGAGTCTAAGTGTGTCAGATTGGGACTGTGACCAATAGGTTTTTCAGTGGTTGTAGTTTGCCAGACCTTTCTTTCAAGATGTCTTTGGATGGACTTGAACCTTCAATCTTTCAATTTCAGCCAAGCATGTTAAGACTTTTCACCTCCCAGGCACAAGTGTCTATTTTAGTTATTGGGACGGCTCAACTACTATAGTAAAAACCCTTTCTCTTCTACTGCCAATCTGCAATGATGTTATATGATGCAGATACAGAGTTTTCTTCTCTTAAGTGACTACTCAAAGATGAGAGACTCCGTGGTAATGGGTCCAGTCTTCCACTCCAACATGTGGTTTCCATCTGTGGACATAAATCTTTCCTATTTCCAGCCACTGGACAGAGGAAAGGAGAAAAAGCCTACATAACGACTTTGAAGGCTGGGACCCAGAAGTAGCGTTCGTCACTGTGTTCACATCTGGCATCTGCAAAGCAAGGGATGAGAAATGCAGTCACGAGCTAGATGGCCATGTACTGTGCAGAAAACCAGTTGGGATGCTCTCTTTCTAAAAGATAACTAGATATTGGGGGCAATTAGCAATCTCAGCCTCAGTGATCCTGCTCAGGAGGTCATTGCTCTGACCCCTTTCAGCCCCAATGCCAAAGTGGCAGTGTAAGGTTTCTCCTCCTTCTCTAAGTTCTGCCATGCAGCAGGTTCAGTGATGGGCTGTGTGCTGTGGAAAGGTTGTTTTGAGCCTGTTTTCTTTATTTGGAAACATGAGGTGCTGGTTGTATACTGGATTCCAACAAGAGCCTGACATGGTTCTAAGAAGCCGTTTGTATAAAGTGCCAGGCTTGTAATCCTCTTCTTTTGAGGCCATAACTGGGCTGACTGAGCCAAGCAGAACAAAGGTGTGATCCAGGTTAGCCAAAAGCAAGGTGTTAGGTTTAGACAGTGATTGGTATTCAGGAAAGCACTTCTGTTGTAGAAAGGTGGTCAGTGGCATGCTTTCTGAAAGGAAAATGGGATGTTGGCACAGGCAAGAAAGCACAGAACCAAGGTAAGTATAGGCATTCTTCCTTAAAAGACCATGAAAAGAAGGCAACTTAGACTCTCCATCGACTCGCACAATAAATGGCTTCTTCAGGTTTTTGTTTTGTTTTGTTTTGTTTTTACTGTTACTTCCACTTGGTGAACTCAAGAATGGGCAGTGTTTTGGATGTTGCTGTTAAGTGCCATCAAGTTGGTTCCGACTCATAGCAACCCTGAATAGGGTTTCCAAGGCATGGCTGGTGAGTTTGAACAGCCGACTTTGCAGTTCAAACTAACCTTGTGGTCTAGTGCATTACCCTGCAGTGCCACACCAGGACACTGTTTTGGATAAGGTGGGGGAAATCTAGGCCGCAGCTTTTTATCCTGTGCCTTTAATATACTGATGAACCACACAGGGGTGCAGAAAATGAATCCCTTTAACCCTCAGAGTTCACTCGAGTCCCTGGCTAGGGCCCTGTAACTACCCAGTCCCCCTTCAACCCCTTCATTCTCTGTGTGTGCTGCAGTTTGAGAAAAATTGGAAAGCACTGAGAGATCTTACCAATTAGAATCTGTTCATGCTAGATGCTTGGGAATGAGCTCAGCTGGTCACTATGGTGATTTACATAAATTGTCTTATCCAAATACATTGGTGAATCAGGTCTGGCATTTCGATTGTCTTATAAGGTGAATTGCAGAAAGAATTTCATTATAACAATTAAGGAAGATTTATAAAGTAAGTTATTTTTCTCTGTAGCCTGTTACACTGCTGGTATTTTATGGCAAAAACAATGAGTTCTAGATATTAACTATTTAATTGTAAAAGTGTGTTATTTGGAAGTTAGAATTGAATAAATGGACATGTTTTGGATGTGTCAAGTTTGAGCAGTATTTAAAGGAGACTTACTGGAAAATCTTTAGTAAAATGAACAATCACACACACGCCCTTCCTCATGACCTAATTATTAGCATTGACCCAGTCTGTAAATTAACCATCTGATCTTAGGCAAATACCTCATCTCTCCATAATGACGTTTGTCGTTGTTAAGCACTATGGAGTTACAGCAACCTTGTATAGGGTTTCCATAGAGTGGGTGTTGAGTTTGAACCACCGACCTTGTTGTTCAAAGGGACCTTACAGTCCAGCACTATACTAGGATTCCTTAATGAGGTTTATTATAATGTAAAATGAGCTTCAGTAGGGATGGGACATTAGCTACATGATCACAGTGCCTGGCTACTCTTCTGACTTCATGGTCCCTTAAGAAAAATCTGCAACTCAAGAAATAGACTAATTGAAAATCTCCCCTGCACAGAAAGACAGTGTTGGTGCTATGGATTGCGGTTTCTGTGGTTGGATTAGAGATAAACAGTGGTGCTTTCTGAAACTTAGACTTGGCTATGCAGAGTAGATCTGATGAACAGAGCAAGCCACTGCTAATTGTTTTGCTTCAGACAAGTTTCTCTAGAAATCTCCCAAATTACAATGCTGCCAAAATGTCTATTAACTATGACAGAGAGACTTCATCAATTGTTAAGCAGGTTGTGTTGAAACAATGGACTTTTCTCTGAGCATGGATTGGACTTCTGTTACAGTTAATCCCTCAGTTCCCATTTCCATGATTCCACGGAAACATCATGCAGAAGGATAAATATTAAAACATTATTTAAGCTGCATATCCCTTTAAGTGTGGTCATTCTAGTTTCCAATTTGACATCCTATACTTTCACCTGGTGTGTTCTTACACATTTTTTAAATGATCATAAAGTGAGAGCTATCATTTAAACACAAATAAAGCTCTTAAGTAAGAAAATGGACCTGAACTCATTAACTATTTCTACCCCGTGAGTTTCTTGGAAAAGCTCAATGAATGAACTATTATCCCCCACTTGTACATTCTTTTAATTGCATTTTTCTTTTTCATCTCTGCTTTTCTTTTTTTAGGAACCACCTCAATTGCCTAGCTTATCCTCTGTCATTTCACTCATTATAGCCCCATTTCTAAAGTCTGCTCTGGTGGCTTTCCTGCAGCATTTAAAATATTTGGGCAGTTGTTGTTGTTGTTGTTATGTGCCGTGGAGTCGGTTCCAGTAGTTGAGTATAAATTCTATTCCTTTCTTTCCTTCCTCCTCCTTGGAATCAGGTCTGCCTATAGGTGTGAAAATAGAATTGAAGTGAATTTGCTATTCCACATCTATTTTTATATCTGTTCTTCCCCTTCTGTTTCTATTTCTGCCTTTAGTACATCTTATCCTGAAAAACACTTTCTCTGAGACTGTAGAGTCCCATGCACCATCCCACTGTGTTTGTTTGATTCACACACTCTCACGGTCTTTGTTTGATCCTAATGGATCTATCTTGTAGAGCAAGTCCTCGGGACCCCTCCATATGCCAGATAAATGACCTCAATGAATTCATCATCATCAATAAACTGATAGTAGTTATTCTAAGCACAATCTAATCATTTATTTACTTTAATTTGGAAAAGTGTAGGTTCCTGAGTATGCAGGCAAACTCCTGGGTGGTATAAGCACTTAATGTGCTTGTCTGCTTCCAAATAGTAGGAAATCAAGTTTACCCTGAGGGAGCCTGGGAGAAAGGTCTGGTAACTGACTTCTGAAAAATCAGCCAGTGAAACTCCTAAGGAGATAGTTCTACTCTGATGCAAATAGTGAGGGGAGCTGTAGGAAGGCGAGGAGGAAAAAGGCATGGTCTAGGTAAGAAGTCTGTTGTTGTTTTTGTTGTTTAGTGCCATTGAATTTGTTCCAACTCATAGCGACTATGTATAGCATTTCTGAGGAGCAACTGGTGAGTTTGAACTGCAGTCCTTCTAGTTCAAACCAACCTTGTAGCCCAGTGGCTTATTCTATAGTGCTACACCAGGACTTAACAACAAAACACAAAACTCTTCTTACATATGGAATAGATGGCATGCAAGCTTGAGTGGTAGAATTTAAGTGGTGTCAAGTTGGTTCTGACCCTTAGCCACTGTGTATAAGATATCTGAGGAGTGGCAGGTGGGTTTCAACTGCTGGCCTTGCAGTTAGTCATCCAGCGCCATACCAGGTCTTATCTGTTGTTGTTGTTGTGAAGTGCCATCGAGTCGATCCCGACCCAGAGCGACCCTGTATAGGATTTCTGAGGAGCAGCTGGTGAGTTTGAACCGCCATACAAGCTCAGTACAAATGGCTTTGCAAGATGGCACATTAACCCTCAGTGCCACACCAGGACTCCAGGTGAAGGAAATTTAATTTGGTGAAGGAATTTTAATTTGCAACCAATTTTATGAAAGGATAAATTAAACTGTGTTATGGGAATTTAAATTGAGGTAACAGAAACTCAGAACTTGCCTTGATTTGTGTGTGTGTGTGTGGGGGGGGAGGTTCCATTCATAATGGCATCATAATAAAATGACATGTGTCGAGTACTTACAGGCCTGGAATGGTTTAATAGACTTTTACATTGATTCATTCGCTTCATTACCAACTTTATTGGCAAGGTTCCTTCTATTTCACATATGAGGAAATGAAGGAATCTGAAAATGTATGATGATTCTCTTAGTTCATGTAGCTTCTAAACTTGGGAGATAAGATTTGGGGCATTATACTCTGATTTTGGAGGCCAAACTCTTAATCACTGCAAGAAGGCTTCAAAGACTTCATGGAATAATGGAGTTGAAAGATGATGGAATTTTTCCATGAACTTTTTCAAGTGCCCTCATATTATACCATATCAATCAGGCTTGATGAAAAAGGTAAAGAGAGTAGTGACTCTTAAGGCCTTAAAAGAGAATACTCAAGTTCTTGTCTATAGCCATACCACTCAGAACTCGTCTGATCTCAGAAGCTAAACACGGTCAGGCCTGGCTAGTTCTTGGATGGGAGAATCTTCAAGTTCTTATTTTACTGTTATGAGCATCAGCTAAATTAGCTGTTAAATAAGTGCTATGTCTAAGGGTCCTGACCCCAGTAAAATGATGTCTTTCTCATGAATCCACTCTGTGATCAAACTGCAAACTACATAGTGGATGAATAATTAAAGCCAGATGGCTCTTCCAGCAGTAGCTGCAGCATGAACTGGAGGTAGGGGGTGAAGAAATATACACGTGACAAACTTGGCATTCAAACAAACCTTGAGAACTCATGTAAAAATGAAAATGTGGAGCTCTGGTAGCATAGTGGTTACGAGTCAGGCACCTAACCTTAAGGTCAGCAGTTCAAAACTACCAGTTGTTCCGTGGGAGAGAGATGAGACTTTCTGCTCCCATAAAGATTTATAGCCTCAGAAATCCTATGCAGGTTGCTATGAGTCAAAATCGACTCCACGGCACACCACCACTAAATACCCCAAATCACAACTCGCAAAACAAAACCAGTTGTCATCAAGTTGATTCCAACTCATCGTGACCCTGTGTTTGTCAGAATAGAACTGTGTTGTTCCATAGGATTTTGAATGACAGAGATTTCAGAAGTCGGTCACCAGGCCTTTGTTCTAAAGTGCCTCTGGTTGGACTCAAGCCAGCAGTCTTTAGTTAGCAGTGAGCACATTAATCGTTTCCACCTCCCAGGAACTCAATAAGTTCTTTCCATTAATCCTTAGTATTGCACCATTAAAAAAAAAGATTTAAAATACATTTTTTTTAGTAAGGATTTCTAAACAAACCCCCATTCCCACCCTAACCCCCATCTTTTAATTAGAAGACCTGCAGTGCATTGGGCAAGTTCAGGACTGCTAACCAGTTAGTAGTTCAAATTTACCAGCCACTCGCCTGGAAATAGATGTGAAAGTGAGCTTCCATAGAGTTCGTTGTTGCTGTTACGTGCCATCAAGTCAGTCCAACTGATAGCCATCTTGGATATGGTTTCTGAGGAGTGGCTGGTGAGTTTGAACCACTGACCTTGTGGTTCATACCGACCTTGCGGTCCAGTGTTTAGTCTATGGTGTCACACCAGGACTCCTTCATAGAATTTACAGCTTTGGAACTCCTGTGGGCCATTCTGCGCTGTAACATGGGGTCACTATGAATTAGAATAGCTTCAGCCGCAATGAGTTTGTTTTTTTTGGTCTTTGGCCATTTAACAATCAGTAACACAAAACCTAACTGTTTCAAATGTCATATGCCTAATCAGATTCACAATTTGGCTTTCTGAAGGAAAAATAGTTTAGTTATCATTAGATTCTTTGGGAAACTGGTTTTAATCAGGTTCTATGGAGTCCTGGTGTGGCGCTGTGGGTTAACGCGTGACTGCAAAGCCGTTTGAACTGCAAGGTCAGCGGTTCAAGCTCACCAGCTGCTCCTTGGAAACCCTACACAGGGTCGCTATGGGTCAGAATGAACTCGACAGCACTTAACAACATCAATGATTATCAGAAGTATCTTTTTTCCATCAGGCAAAGAAGAGAGAATGTGCAGCCAAAATTTTTGCTGTATGTGATAATGAAGTCGGTCTATTTCTCTGCAGGATTGCAACAGTTTTTTATCACTCACCATGAGCAGGGGTGGGTGAGGAAGCAATTTTTCCACCCATAGAAACTTCAGAATTCACAAACATCTATCCAGGCAGAATAAACTAGCCATGTATTCCATGGTAGGGTGCTGTAGGATTATACTCTGGATTGCAAAGTCGGTTTGCACTGCAAGGTTGGCAGTTCAAACTCACCAAGCCACTTCTTGGAAATTCTATACGTGGTACTCTGAGTCAGAAGTGACTCGGCAGCACTTAACAACAACAACATACTATATGAAGCCCAAATTTGATTTACTGGTGTGTGTTTCAAAGATGTGGTTGTTTTTCTGAAATATATATAACGTAAAATTTGCCTTTGAATCTATTCTAAGTGTATATTTCAGGGACTTATTTTTATCTCCATTATGTTGTGCCACAATTACTACTATTTATTTCCAAAACTTTTTCACTACTCCAAACAGAAATTCTCTACCTGCCAAACAATAATTTTCCATTGCTCTGTCTTCCCCACAATGTCCTAACCAATAACAAACAGCCTTTTGTCTCTATGCATCTGCATATTCTAGATATCTCATATAAGTGGAATAACATAAAATTTGTCCTTTTGTGTCTGACTTACTATATTTAGCATAATACCATGATTTCTTAATAGATTAATAGTTGAAACAAAAAGAGAAAAAGCTGTAAGACGAAATACAGTTGTACCACCACATGTTTATCTTTTTAGTGCAGAATATGTTAGAAGCATAGAAAAAAAAAATGAGACTATCTAAGTTTATCTTTGTATTTGTGTCCTTGTTTCCCTGTGTGCATTCAGCACAGATGTGTTTCTACCCTACGAAGCAAGAAAAGTCCTTTGCTTGCTCTGGGAATGTGTCAGTGGTTTTTTCTGATGCCGATACAATTAGTTAAAACTATAAACTAGACTCTAGCTAGCTCCCACACAGTATCTTCTGGATCCTTTATTTAATATAAATTGACTTGCAATCACTGAAAGTACCAAATCTTTTTTATCAAATTTCTTTCATCTAGGATGGTAACCATTTGTTTGACCCAACTCATGGTCTGCATTTGTCAGCCGATATTTTTCTCCATTTCTTTGTCTACCCTACAGCCTCACTTTATAATTTAATAAATTGGGAAACCAATTCTATTTAAAAGTGCAGATTTTAAATGTTGGGGCAAAGACAGGATGTGGATGTGTCAAGTCAGGAATGCTGAATGACTGAAATGTCATGACATTTATAATCCAGATGTCATGGCAAGCTGGGAGACAAGCCAGCTTGGTTGATAATTAGATGGCAGATGTCCAAGCAGTGTCATGTGACACACGTTATTTTTTTTTTGTAAATATATTTGAGAGTTGGACCTTGAGCACTGATAGATAACCAAGAAATCATCTTACCCATATTCACAATAAGAAAATGAGGCCTCACAATTATATTACTTTTATTTTTCTTATTTACTGGAAAAGCAAATAGGAGAAACACAAAAAATCATTCATAAATTATATTTTGGGTATATTTCTAGGCAGATAAATATACTGGTTATTATTATTTTTAATTTTTCTCATCACATCCTGCAAATGAGAAAACTCAGACCCAGAAGAGTCAAGTGATTTGTAAGTCCCCCTGGAAATTAGTGGCAGAAATGACATCAGAGTTGTAGTCTCCTGATTCTTAAATCTGCATATCTTCCAGAAACTTTACTCTTTCCTTCTGTTAAACTCTTTTATTGTGAATTGAGTGAAGCTTTACTGAGCAGATCATCAGTTTTACATTCGACAATCCACACACCTTTTGTTTCATCATTTTGACTATAAACCCTTCATTGTTTCATCATTTATCCCACTTCCTCTCAGTGTTTCCTGATTCCATCCCTCTGTCTTTCCTAATCTTTCTGACTTTTGTCCTTGGATAAATGCTGCTCTTTTGATCTTTATTCTTAAATTTGATTGTAAATACAAGAAAGGCCAGTTTTTTATTCTTCTGAGCAAATGCTAGGACCAAATCCACAATAGCTTCTTGAGAAAGTTCAACTAAAGCTTCAAATCCTTAGATGAAAAAAATCGGAATAATCTTTTATGGTATCAAAGCCAACAGGCTAAATTTTGGAAATATTTTAGTAGTTGTCACTTTAATTTTATTTAATTGATAGCATACTTAGGAAAGATGTCATAGACTCATGTCCTTACCCTTCTGTAAGTCCACGCAGCGTTTCCCATATGATTTAATGATGTAAGTCAAGGACTTTTGGCTTATAGGCAAAAGTCAAATCTAATACCACCACCCGCACACACTTTTTTTTTTTTTTCAGTTTCTACACAAATTTAAGGAAAGAAGTAAAACTTGTTATTATAAATTTTTTTTTTACAATGTTAATAAGTCATTTCTTACACAAGACTAATTTTCCCACCGCATACAGGTGACTATCCTTAAAACATTAAAGAGGGAAGTCCTAGTTGAAGAGGAGCACCCTCAAAACAATCAGACTAGAAAGTCTCAAACTTCTCGACTTGACATTGTTTTAAAATCATGTGTAGTGGAAAGGACCATTTCAGGAAAATCTGTTCCTCTGTCTTATGAGCTATGGAACCAGAAACATTAATGTGCTTTCCATATTGCCCATGGGAATTTTGTGCACACATTACTCAAAAGCAACTAAACTTAAAATTTTACGAATTTGCATGTGGCTGTTAACCTCTGAGAATGGTAGGATGTTACATGAGAAGGAAAATGACTGGAAAAAGGACAAGGTTAGAGAGTGTTGAGATGTGCCTCAGGTGAGGATTCTGGAGAGTCTCTTCAGTGCTGGGATTGCATTATTTTCCTTGATGGAATAGAGCTTTTGGGGGAAGTTTCTCTACTCCTCTCAAGCTACAGCTGGTACCCCTTTGAATGTCTTGCTCATTTCCCTTCTCTCCTACCTTTCTTTTTGGGAGATTCTAATGAGTGAGTCCTGCTGTGGCACTATAGGATAAACATTCGATGGAGAGGTAGGTATGAACCTCAAGGTCTGTGGTTCGAACTCACCACCTGCTCCTCAGAAGCTCTATACAGCGCTGCTATGAGTTGGAGCTGACTCAATTGCAGTTACCAACATCAAGTACAAATGCCGCCAGCCAGTGCATTCAGCCCTCCCCTTGGCTTTAGATCAGAGAGGAGCTGTGACTCAGTCTTGCTGCTGCTTCCTCTTGGACTTAGAGAATGTAGTTTGTCAGTTGCTTATTTCCCTTGGTTCAGCACCTACAGCTAGGATTCCAGTTTCTAGAGCCCTATCTTGTTCCATTGATTTGAGACTCTCTTTAGTACCCCTCTCCAGCCTGCCAATATCCTAGCTCTGTGGTATCCTGTAGAAATAAAATGCAAGCCACATATGTAATATTAAATGTCTTAGTAGTATGGAAAAGGTAAAAGGATTCAAAAAAGAAACGGATTAAATTAATTTGTAAAATATATTTTGTTGCTGTTGTTGTTAAGTGCGATGGAGTCTGAGTCATGGCGACTCTGTATAGGGTTCCTGAGGCTATAAAGTTTTGCGGCAGCAGATCTCCTCATCTTTCTCTGGCAGAGAGCCTCATGGGTTCAAACTTCTGACTTTGTGATTCACAGTCCAGTGCTTATCCTATAGAATCACTGTGCTCCCCACATATATTTTATTAAATCTATTATATCTTGGCATAGCAGCATAGGATAAGCACTAGACTGCTAACTGCAAGGTCTGCAGTTCAGCCCAACAAGCCGATCCTCAAAAACACTATATAGGGTCTCCATGAGAAAAAAACAACTTGATGGCACTTAACAACAACAACATTATATCCCAAATTATATTTCAGCATATAATCAATTTAGAAATCAGTATGGAAATACTCTAAACTGAAACCCCACCGCCACAAGTTGATTCTCATAACCACCCTCTGTAGGGTTTCTGAGATTATAAATCTTAATGGGAACAGACAACCTCATATTTTTTTCTTTGGAGTGACTGGTGGGTTTGAACTACCAAACTTGTGGTTGACAGCCCAGTGTTGATCCCACTATGCCACCAGAGCTCTTTAAGGAAATACTTTATGTTCATTTTTTTTTTTTTTTTCATATTAAGTCTTCACAATCTGAGGGTATGTTATACTTTCAGCATATTTTAATTTGAATCAGCCCATTCTAAGCGCTCAATTGCTGCTGTGCTATAGCACGCTGCTCCCGGATAACATATTGGACATTGGATATCTAGGTCACAGACCTCTCTAATTGAAAACTCTCCCAGTCTGTTGAAATGAACTCCTGGGAACTGGGACTTTTGAACTTTTTGTTGATACCTGTCCTTTTTGTCCCATCATCATGCCCCATCCCTTACATTGTTCTCCAGGCTTGAACCCTGTTTTCAGATTCCTGTACTTATGTCCTTACCTCCCAAGTGACCTTCATAATCTCTGTCAGCTGACAATCACCTGATCAGAAACGTCAGTCTTCCTTGGCTTTGAGTTGCAATGTTGTTATTTGTTAAGTGCTGACAAGTCAATTCTGACTCAATAGCCACCCTGAGAAGTGGCTAGTGGATTTGAACCACCAACCTTGTGATTCATACCAAACTTGCGATCCAGTGCTCCACCAAGACTACCTTTTGTTATCCCATTTTCCCCACATTTGTTCTGATGTCTTATGCTCATACACTCCGATTCTGCCTGTTACATCTCGTTTTGCTTAATTGCTGCAGAAGCTCAGTTGCATAGAATTGAAGCCTTTGGGTTGAATCACAGATACAAGCAAAGGCAGAGGTTCTTCTGCCCTGGTGTGATGCTGTAGAATAAGCACTGGTGTGGTGCAAAGTCAGCAGTTCAGTCCCACCAGCTGCCTTCCGAAACCCTATATGGGGTCACTATGATTCAGAACCAACTCAGTAGTAAACTGCAACCATACTACCATTCCCAGTTACTGAACAAATGATTTAAAAAGCTGTCTTACCATAGGATTTATTGTGTCATCTATATACAGGCAGCACCATTATAATTTCCAGAAGTGACTGTCTAAAAACAATCTAGATGAATTACTAGAGCCTGAATTTTTTTAACTCATAGTTTCAAATGTTTCCTAGTTTTTCTGGCATAACTGAGCCTCTTAAAAAATATTTATATTAGGCATGCAAAAATGCACAAGGATGCTATAATGTTGAAACATGGTTTAAAGTTCCAGCAAAATAAATGGGACCTTCTGCTTTTGAATGCATTTTCTATCAGTTATGTGTATAGAGATTTATGTATAAATGTGTATTAAGAGGACTTACAACGTAATGGGGCTTGACTGCACAGGTGAGAGGAAAGATGTAGCTTCTTAATCAACTTGCAGTGGCTAACATGTCCCTTTAAAATGAATGATTAGCTATGTCTACATGATTTACAAACTAGCAGATGAAAAGTGAAACATTTCAGGTAATCCTCTCAGCTATTTGATGCACAAAAGCAGACAGATGTTCAAAACATCTAAGCTGCATTTCCTTTTAGTTTATCTGTAGAAGTTTAAACCTGTGTATTTTCAGACTGTCGTCCTAGACCAAACACAAAATCCAAACTACACTTTGGATACACTTCTTAAAAGTGTGGTAACCTATGATTCCAAAGTTCAGGAGCACCCAGTCATTGCTTATGCATCCTCCACTTTATGGTTTGAGTGTTGAAAAATGTTGGTTCCCCAATGGCAGCTTTGACAACACACCAGTTACCCAACAATAACAAAATATACTCAGTAAATGCATCCTGATTTTAACGTTATTCTAAACTCACTGCATCTAGATAATGGCAGTTTTGACATACCTAATACAATTAAATGTTGATTTATCCACTATTAGGTCTCCTCTTGGCATCACAGTATGACTCTGTAGGATAAGCACTGGACTGAAAGGTCGCTTGGAACCACAAGGCTGATGGCTCAAACTCATCAATTGCTCCTCTATACAGAGTCACTATGAGTCTGAACTGACTCAACAGAATTTAACAGCAATACCAACAGATCTCCTATGTCAATGACCTCCTTTAAGTAACATGACTTAAGAAATTGACCACAGTAGTGATTTGTTGATATCAGCAACTATTATGCAAATATATTTCATTTATTACATATATATTATGATGGGCATAGAGTTTCTACTATGCTTTTGACATTTTTCTAATTACTGTCACTTTTTGTCAAGGGGCATATTTCATGCCCTACAACACTGATTCTACCTTAATGTCAACCAGTGGGAGTTGATGATCTTAGACTTGGCATAATATTGATTAAATCTGTATGTCACATGACTATGTGGTGTTCTTATGATAGTATTCTAATACTGAAATCCAAGGTTGTGGTTACTTCCAAAAGTGGCAGGCCTCATATTGAATCCATCAAATAGCAGCAGAGTGTTTTAAAGGCTGACTGACTGGATTTAACAGTCCATTAACATCAAAGGTCAGGCCCTCCTTAATCCTAACACTCATATCTAAGTTAGCATTTTAGCAGTCAGCATCCCACAAGGGAAACTAGCTTTAGATTTTACCATGGAGTAGTAGGTTGAGAGAATGCATTTAACCCTTCTATAGTTGGATGATGAATATCCTTTAAAGTTATCAGATCCTAATCCTGAAATCTGTAAATGTGACTTTATTTGGAAAGAGGATCTTTAAAGATGTCATTAAATTGAGACTGTTGACATTAGGTGATTTATTTGAATGGGGCCAAAATGTTATCAGAAGTATTTTTATAAGACAAAGACTGAGGGAAATGCCCTCCAAACACAGAGAAGGTTATGTGAAGATAGATAGTTTTGTGTGATGCCATCACAAGTCAAGGAATACCATTAGCCACCAGAAGTTTGAAGAAGTTGTCGTTAATTATTGTTGTTTGGTGTTGTCAAGTCAATTCTGACTCATAGCAACCTTATGCACAACAAAAGGAAACACTACCCAGTCTTGCAACAACCTTACAACAGTTGTTACACTTGAGTCCATTGCTACTGCCACTGTGCCAATCCATCTCACTGGCACACTTCCTCTTTTTCACTGACCCTCCACTTCACCAAGCGTGTCCTTCTCTAGGGACTCACCCCTCCTAATAATAGGTCCGAAGTATAAGAGACGAAGTCTGGCTGTCATGGCTTCTAAGAACCATTCTGACTATATTCTTCCAATGTAGATTTGTTTGTTCATTTGGCAGTCCATGGTATTTTCAATATTTTCCTTCAACACCATAACTCAAATGCATCAATGGTCTATGGTCTTTCTTACTGATTGTCCAGCTTTCACATGCAGATGAGGCTATTGAAAATAACATGGCTTGAGTCAGGTACATCTTACTCCTCAAAACTGCCAGTGAATAAGGAAAACCATAGAAGAATTGATGCATTTGAGTTATGGTGTTGGAGGAGAACACTGAAAGTGCCATAGACTGTCAGATCTGTGTTGGAAGAAGTATAGAGTGCTCCTTGGAAGCCATGATGGCCAGACTTCATCTTTCATACTTCAGACATGTTATCAGGAGGGACCAGTCACCGGAGAAGGATATCATGTTTGGTAAAGTGGAGGGTCGGAGAAAAAGAGGAAGACCCCCAATGAGATGGATTGGCACAGGGGAGATGGGCTCAGGTGTAGCAACAATTGTGAGGTTGGCCCAGGACCGGGCAGTGTTTCATTCTGTTATGCATGGGTCACTATGAGTTGGTACCAACTCCATGGCACCTAACAACAACATATCATGTCTCATTATTTTCCAAATAAAACCTGCTTCAAACAATTCCATCCTCAATGCCCCTACATTTAATTAATTTTGATTGTGCGTCTTTCATGCTGTCATATGAATGTTTGATTTTCTTGTCTCCCTTTTTACTTTTTCCCAACCTGGTCACTCTTTATTTTTTGGTGTCTCTGTTTTCCTGAGTTCCAGTGTGTCAACTGCTTCTTGAAACTATCCAAATGGATGCTGGCTGCTCCTTGTACTTGTGGACAAAGCTGTCTCATTGCTTTCTCTACTAGTACTGCCCCTCTTCCTTTTCCCTCCCTGAGGGAAGAGATCCCATCCTCCAACCCCTCAGCTGAAACTTTGAAATCATCTTTAACTGTTCCCTCACCATGTGTGTTAATTCAATGGGCAACAACAGTATTTCTCCTCTTTTCCTTTCTCTCTTTTAATTCCTTTTACTGTGGTGCAATGCTGTCTGTGATATAATAATATCCATGAACCTACAGGGAAGCCAGTTGATACCACTGTTATTCAAATTTATGCACCAACCACTAAAGCCAGTGAGGATGAAATAGAAGAATTCTACCAACTTCTTCCATCTGAAGTTGATGGAACATGCGATCAAGATGTATTGATCATTACTGGTGGTTGGAATGCAAAGGTTGGGAGCAAAGAGGAAGGATCAGTAGTTGGAAAATATGGCCTTGGTGATAGAAATGATGCTGGAGATCACATGATAGAATTCTGCAAAATCATAGCTTCTTTAGACAGCATAAGAGACATAAGAGACAACTATACACATGGACCTGCCAGATGGAATACATAGAAATCAAATTGACTACATCTGCGGAAAGAGACAATGGAAAAGCTCCATATCATGAGTCAAAACAAGGCCGGGGCAGATTGTGGAACAGACTATCAATTGCTCATATGCAAATTCAAACTAAAGCTGAAGAAAATGAAAACAAGTCCATGAGAGCCAAAATATGACCTTGAATATATCCCATCTGAATTTAGAGATCATCTGAAGAACAGATTCACATTTTGGTATTTTTGTTTGATAAAAGTTTCTATAATTTTATAACAATTTTTTTTAACTTAACCCTTGTGTGTGTGAATTAATGTACAGATACTATACATATACACACATGCACACATAATTTGTTTCCTAGCTATAAGAGTGCTTCATTAATGTTTATGTAAAATACAGACTCAACTCTCACTTATATCAGAATTACTTATCTGAAAATCTAAAAAGGGGACCCTGACTCAATGGCACCTAACAACAACAACAACAATGTGTTCTTAAGGAGCCCTGGTAGTGCAATGAATCAAGCAATGGACTGCTAACCAAAAGGTTGGCAGTTCAAACCCAGCAGGCACTGTGTGGGAGCAAGATGAGGCAGTCTGTTTCCATAAAGATTTACAGCTTTAGAGACACTGTGGAGCAGTTCTATTCTGTCTTACAGGATGGCTATGATTGGAATCGACTCCACACTAGTGAGTTTGGCAGTGTATTTTTGTGGTCATTTTGCATTGTTGTATTTTGTTGATCTCTTTCCAATATATTGTGTCAGATTGAGCAATATATGAGATTAGCTCATTTGTTTAGAATTACAGTTGTGCCATTGTTAGAAGAAAGGATTACATTAAGCACTATTCTCCAAAGTCAAATTGTTCTGGACATTTCATCCATTAAGTAGCAATAACAGAAAGCATTTTAAATCTTCTGGAGTTCTGCAAGATATTGTCCTCTTGTTAATTGAATTGAGAGATGATGGCCCTATGATTACCTGAATTCATATGCTGCATAATTTACCATAATGATAGCTCCTTGTACTGAATGAAGTTCTGGTGTCACTGGGTAGGATAAGCACTGGGCCACAAGGTCTTTTGAACTGTAAGGTCGGTGGTTCCAACTCACCAGTCGCTCCTTGGAAATCCCATACAGGGCCACTATGAGCTGGAACTGACTTGACAGTACTTAACAACTTCAACAGAATGCAGTCAGATGTGCGTGAGCTAATCCCTCTGTCTCATTCCATATACACGTTCTCGTTAAGTGCTGTGGAGTCAATCCTGTACAGGGTCTGCAAGGAGCAGGTGGTGGGTGTGGACCACTGACCTTGTGGTTCCTAGTCCAGTGCCTGGCCTACAGTGCCACACCCGGAGCCTATAGACATACATAACAGTCCATCAGCATTTTGCATACAATCTGCTACGACTTGTTTATAGTAGACTTTCTCCCTATATTACTGTGTCAATCAAAGTCATTGAAAATAATAGTAAAAGGCCAATGTTTGAAGTCTTAAATGTTTGGGTGCCGCTCGGTTTACTGCTATGCTCTGATTATGCTTTGGTTTGTGAAAGAGGTCCATAACTTGGCCCATTATCTGATCCTTTAAACCCCTATGTCCATTGCTTTCATCCATTACTCATTGTTGTGTGCCATCGAGTTGGTTCTGAATCATAGCGACCCTGTCTGTATAAGGCTACCTAGAGCGGCTGGTAGGTCTGAGCTGTCAACTTCACAGTTACCAAACTAGTATTTCCCTACAGTCTCACAGCAGAACTCCCATAATGCATGGTTCTTCTTTATTTCATAGCCTTTCATACCACAATATTTTCTACACTGAAATTTACAAATGGGATAAGATTATAGGTTATCAGGAAGGTGGAATTGCCTGCAAAGACTTTAAAACTTCAAGGCAACTCAGACCGGAGTAGGGTATAGAGAGTGATGTATATATTAAATTAACCTGTCAAGTAATTCTTGTTGCTGTTAAGCGCTGTCTAGTCAATTCTGACTCAGAGCAGCCCTGGAGAAGGTTTCTGAGGCTGTTTAAATGTTTGCGTGAGCAGAAAGCATCATCTTTCTCCCGATGAGTGGCTGGTGGTCTCAAACTATGGGTTTTGTGATTGGCGGGCCAGTGTTTATTCTATGGAGCTACCAAGCTTTCTCTAGTAATTCTTACACCACCAGTTTTTACACACACACAAATTTGAGTGTAACAGAGAACGTGATTTAGGCCTCCTTTCAAAGCATTTGATTATAATCAGTCTAGCATGGGTTCTGAGAATTTGTCATTTCACAATCTTCCCAGGCAATGTAACTGGTAATTCACATGCCAGAAATACTTCACTAGACCCTTTCAATGGACCCTTCCAACCCTAACACCCGTGATAATTTACATAAGCAGTACCTTTGTTCAACTTCCTGTTTTATACTATACCATGAACAACTGATCATTTAGTTACATACTATACATGCATGCTATACCCCCAGACATACTATACATACATACATACTCTATATACATACTATACATAAAATAACCGGTCTTCTTGCTTTGAGCAATGCAACCAAGTAGAAGCAAACTCTGTCTGACTTTATTAGCATTCATGTTTGAGACATTTGGACCTATATGTGTGTGTGTTGTTAAGTGCCATCAAGTCAGTTCCAACCCATAGCGACTCTGTATAGGGTTTCCTAGGAGCAGCTGGTGAGCTTGAAGCGCTGACCTTGTGGTTCAAACTGACCTTGCCGTCCAGCATAGTAACCCACAGCACCACACTACGACTCCATATATGCTGTTGCTGTTAGGCACAACTGAGTGCAGAAAGAAAGAACAGAAACACTGTCTGGCCCAGGGCCAACCTCACAATCAGTGCTAAGCTTAAGCCCATTACTGCCGTCACTGTGCTAATCCATCTCTTTGGGGGTCTTCTTCTTTTTCTCCGCTCCTCCACATTACCAAAAATGATATGCTTACCCAGGGATTGGTCCCTTCTGATAGTATGTCTGAAGCCCGAGAGACAAAATTTAACTTTTGTTGTTAAATGCGGTGGAGTGAATTCCTGCTCACAGTAACCCTGTATCAATTTCTGAGACTTTAAATCTTCACAGGAGCAGAAAGCCTCATCTTTCTTTGTCCTGCAGAGTGATTGGCAGGCTCCGTCCAGTGCTTACTGTATAAAGCCAATACTCTCCATATATATATATATATCACGATGGCATGTGTATACGTACAAACATGTGTGTATATATATATGTGTGTGTGTGTATATTGTTGTTAGTGCTGTTGTTAAATGCTGTTGAGTCAATTCCAACCCATAGTAACCCTGTGTAGAGTTTCCAAGGAGTGGCTGGTGAGCTTGAACCACTGAATTTATGGTTCAAATTGACTTGCAATCCAGCACATTAACCCACAGCGCCACACCAGGACTCCTGCACTCCACCTCCAGGTCAGTTTGACTGTGAGGTAGGTGGTTCAAACTCACTAGCTGCTTCTCAGTAACACTACAAAGGGTCACTATAAGTCAGAACCAACTTGATAGCACTTAACAACAACACACACATGTTTGTGTGTGTGTGTGTGTGTGTATATGTATATGTAAAATGTTAAAGCCAGTATTCTAGTTGGGGAAAGAGAACTTCCAAAATTAAATTTAACCTATCAATTTTCCTGTGAAGTATTTCAAATGTACATTAAAAAAATAAATGTTACCAATCTTGCTTCCTAAAATTTACATAATATGGAGTTTTATTTCTTTTTAATGCTGATCCTAATGGATATATTGGAGCCCTGGTGTGGTGCTGTAGGATAAGCACCGGATTAGTTACTACACAGTTGGTGATTGAAACCCACCAGCCACTCCTGGGAAACCCTACACTGGGTCGCTGTGAGTCAGAACATACTCAATGGCACTTAACAGCAACAAATGGATATATTACTCAGTTGATATGGATGAGATTCCTTGTTTCTTTCCACCTGTTTTTAACCAAACACCTCCATATTCTGTGAGCTGGGAATGAGGTGAATTGCTCACTGAGGCGCCTTGCATAGTGAGCCAGGGTTAGATGTGAATGTCGGAGCAGATATTGTGATGAATTTCTGCTCTCAATAGGGGATCATAACTGTGACTCACAAAGGCTTAAATTGCCCCAATTACTTTAAGCCATAAACTTGTGTTATAAAGACCATATTAGAAAATAGAGTGGAATTGCCTGGCTTTCTGCCAGCCTTCTTTATGCCCTCGGTCTCCCCATTTCACTCACGCTCACCGTAAACAGTCACACCCTTTTATTCTGTTCCATCCACTTAGAAATTTCCTACTCGTAAAGAAATAACTTTGTGTAGCACTACTGTTGCAATTTCAATATGATTTCATATGGTATTGATGAAGGACAGATTGATGAAATGTCAATTTGATAGCACGTGGATGCTGACTATATAGAAACAGCAACTTAGCTGTAGGGCTGAACATTTGATGGTGATAATGAAAGTTTACACCAACTGGCTTTGTCCTTTCTTTATAGTTTGTCTCATTCACAAAGCTTTTCTGAGCTGTAGAAATTGCTGTTGTTGTTGTTGTTGTCAAGTACCATTGAGTTGGTTCTGACTCATAATGATCCTATATAGTGTTTCTGAGGAACTGCTTTTGAGCTTGGACCCCTTGACCTTATAGTTCAAACCCACCTTGCAGTCTGGGGCATTAACCCACAGCACCATGCCAGGACTCTGCCCTATAAATGTGTTACACATTTGATTTATTTTTTAAATTTGCTACAGAATAAAGAATTTAGATGAAATTATAACTGACTCTTTTTTTTTTAAGTTTTTATTGTGGATTGAGTGGAAGTTTACAGGGCACATCATCAGTTTCACATTCAACAATTCATATAACTTGTTTCATTACATTGATTATAATGCCCTCCATATACCATCAGTTAAAAGTATTTCTCTTTATCCACTTTAGCTTTTTTTTAAAAAACACACAAACAAAAAAACCCACTCAGGCATATATAAT
>NW_006408588.1:10882454-10891443 GCF_000296735.1 Chrysochloris asiatica | reverse complement strand
GATTTCTTGCTTCTGCCACAAATTTCCCCAGCTGTGAGCCTTCCAACCTTCTAAGTATTCCTTTATATGTGGTTCAGAGTTCTGGGACCATCTCCTGAGCCTGCTTGGTCAGGTATTCTGTGTTGTTTTGGCGGAGCTGTCTGCTATACGACCACCTGATCCGCCATCTTGTTTGTTCTCCATAACTGACTCTTAAAGAATGTGTGGTGCCTTTGTGAGCGGCATAGTGTAAATCTCACTGAAAAGTTCTAGGTAGTTCTCTGACTTTGTTGCAAGGATTAGAGTGGCTTGTAAAGTATGTAAGCCTCATAAGCCATGCATGGGTAAATACTGCAAAAGCCAAGTGCTTCATCATAAGAGATTTCTAATTTGTTGTCATTGTACTCCTGGTATTTGTTGTCATTGTCAAAGCTTACTCTTTTGGAAGAAAAATAGTAAATTCATAACAAAGAAATTGCTAAATACATTGTTTAAGAAGAAGCTTTCCCCAGAAACACAGCTGTTGTAGTAATTTTGTACATTTTGTTTCTGCATTTACTAGATTGTAGATAAGTTTAACAGAAGTTCTTCTCTGGTTCTAATTAGTAAAAGAGAAACTTAGATTGTTAGGGACAACTGATGTTAGAATAAAGTAAGAAGGGGATATAGAGGTGAGATGACCTGACTCTGTTTCCACTAACCCCTGTCTGTGAGTATCTGGGCTAGTCCACAATCAGCAAGTAGAGCCAAGTCAGGCATCTCAATAGTCACTAGAAAAACAGATGCTTGGGTAGGGTTTCTGAACCATTATTGGTCAAGAAATCAATGACTTAGCAAGTCATTTAAGTCACAGGTTGAGTAGAAGCATACTCTAGGAGGAGAACCAATTTGGTGGGAAGGATAATCATTTTTAGTTGTTATTGCTAATAAGAGTGCAGGGCTAACACTAAGAATCCGAGAAGATAAGCACCTGAATGGTGCACTATCAGGGAAGAAATTAAGAAGTAAGACGTCCTAAAGTAGGATGGGCTCTAAAATTGACCAATTCTGATGCTCAAAGATGCCATTACAAACCACTTGGTGTTTTTGTTTTTTTCCTTATTTCTTGTTGTCTCTAGTATGTCAGCTTTGCTCTTCGGCTGACTGCCCTGTCTACAGAATGATTATTGTTCCCAGTGCCAATCCAGAAAGGACAAAAGCCAGAATCAGATAATGCCCCTTCCTTTTATGTTACTTGCTGAGGTGGAAAGAAAACTTTCCTACAGGACCCCTTTCCCACGATTTCTCCTGACCACTCATTAGCCAGGACTGAGTCACATTTGTCAGAAGGATGTGGCTGGATTGTAAAACAGTTGCTGTCAAGTTGACTCTGGCTGATAGCAGTCGTATGTGTGTCAAAGTAGAGCTGTACTCCATAGGGTTTTCTATGTATTCTGAGGCAGTTCTGGGCAGACTCAAACCTTTGCCTTAGCAGCTGAGTGTGTTTAATTCTTACCACCATGCAGGAATTCCTGCTCAATTGGTAGATTTTTGGAGAGTCAAGTACAAATCTACTCCAGAAGCCAAGGATGGGAAGAATCCCTATTTCATTCATAATCCATAAAGTCATAATGCTGATGTTTCTCTTTAGTGCCGTTAAGTTGGTTCCGACCCATAGGGTTTCTGAGATGCGACTGGTGAGCTTGAACTACAGACCTTGTGATCCAAAGTAACTCTAGTCCAACTCAGTAATCCACAGCACCATAACAGAACTCCATAGAATCATGATGGATCTGCTATAATGGGGTACTGAAGTTAAGATGGGAAGAGATGTTTTGTAGGATTTCTCAGACCTCACCAGTTTGATACAGTCTAGATCCTAATCCAAAGGTTTTAATCAAATGATCTAGTGCACTATTTCCTAAACTTGATATAACATAATAATCATGGAAAATCTTATTGAACATACAGATACTAAGACTCAACACAGACATAATGAATCAGGACCTTTAGGAAAGATGCTTGGAATCTTCTTTTTAACAAGTATGAAAACATTGAATTAAGGGGACTAGCATTTAGTAGAGCCATGGTATGGCAATGTAGGATAAGCACAGGACTTGTCACTGCCACTCTCAAAAACCCTACACAGCATCATGTTCACTTTCAAAAGTCCTATACAGGGTCACAGCTACTCTCAGAAACCCTTTACAAGGTCACTGTGACTCAGAACCCACTATACACAACAGTGACAACAGCATTTATTGAGCATCTACTATTTCATTCCTGGCTACGTAAAACTTTTTATAACTAACATGCTATTTAGCCATGGTATTAGTGAACTGGACTATAAACCACAAGGTTGGCAGTTCAAACTCAACAGATGCTCCTCAGAAACTTTATACAGGTCCGCTATGAGTTGGAATCAATGTGACAACACTTAACAACAACAACATCAATCCTGAGAGGCTGCTGTTGTCATTTTCATTTTAAACCTGGGAAAACTGAGCATGAGTAAGAGTTGAACTACCTTTGGATCTCAAAACACATGCGCTTTCCATCTTGCTAAGTCTTCACATTGTGTTGTTGTTGTTGTTAAGTGCCATTGAATCACAGTGACCCTGGATAGGATTTCCAAGGAACAACTGGTGAGCTTGAACCACCAACCTTGCAGTTGAAATCAATCTTGCAGTCCAGTGCAGTAATCTGCAGCATCATATCATTTAATCAGTTCCAGTTCATGAACACCTTATCTTAACAAAATGAAATGTTTCCCACTTCTGTGATATTTTGTATGTTTGAACCCATAGATGAGGCTATTGTGCAAATCAATCTCATTTAGGATTTCCCTTGTTTTCACTGACCATTTCACCACACACTTTACCAAACATGGTGCTTTTTTTATTCATTGGTCTTTGCTGAAGACATATCCAAACTGAACAAGATAAAGTCTCCTTATCCTCCCTTCGAAGAGCATTCCAGCTGGATTTTTTTCTGAGAATGATTTGTTCGTTGTCTTTGGCAGTCCATGGCAATTGAGATTCTTTGCCAACACAGCAATCCAAATGCTTCAATTCTTTCTTCTTCTTCTTCTTTTTTTTTTTTTTACTGTACAACTTTCACATGCGTAAGAGATAATCAAAATGACCATGATCTGGGTCAGGGCATCCTTAGTCATCAAAGTGACATATTTGTATTTTATAGCCTCATACTCAAAGTAAATTAAAGAGTCTTAAATCATCTAATATATTTTAGTTTATACTCTTTATTTTATTTCCAGAGTTACTCCCGTCTTCCCCTTGCTCTTATCCTTGGTGGAAATTACAGGCAGATAGTAATTGCCCTCAGTTGATTTTGTATCTATTTCAGACATCCTGAGAATAAGCATATTAATATATGGGTGATGGTTGTGCACCACTGAATCGGTTCCAACTCAGGGTGACCCTGTATAGGGTTTCTGAGGCTATAAATCTCTAAGGGAACAGAATACTTCATCTTTCGCCTGCTCTAGATTTTAACTGCTGACCTTTCAGTTAGCAGCCCAGCTCTTAACCACTACACTACCTGGACTCCTTAGACTATGAATAGGCACAGGTTATGCATAGGAGAGAACAGATAGAAGTATCTATATTATTGTTGTTAAGTGCCATCAAGTCAATTATGACTCATAGTGATGTTGTAGAGGGTTTCCCAGGAGTGGCTGGTGGGTTTGAACTGCTGACTTGCAGTTAGCCTATGATTAAAAGTCTAGTGCTTGTCCTACATAGCCACACCAGTATCTATGTTGTCGCTATTGTTCAGTGCTGTAAAGTCGGTTCTGACCCATAGCAACCCTGCATAGGGTTTCCAAGGAGCAGGTGGTGAAGTTGAACTGCTGACCTTGTGGTTCAAGCCGACTTTGCAGTGCAGTACATTAACCCACAGCCCCACATCAATATCTGTAGAATATGTGTAATTATAAGTATGTGAATGCAGGAACATATGTTCTTGAACAGAAAAATACGGATATTCCTCAGACATAACTTCCAAGTTATGTTTTTGATTGCAATCAAAACCTTCCAAGATTGCTTTTCTGACTTTGAAAACTTAGGACCACATCTTAGGGAACAATTCAGTTACTTGGCATGAATGGCTCATAAAAATTAACATCTGCATCTTAGTGAAATGAGCAGTATCTGGGGTGTTGAAAGCTTGTGAGCAGCCTTCTAAGATACAGCTACTAGTCTCTACTCCCCAGGTACAAAAGAGTAAGGAAATAGTCAAAAGCTCAGAGCAGAAATATAAGCCACAATCTCATCAACAATGAGACCAGCAGAACCAGACCACTGACTATTCTGACCTAGATAACAGTCCATGGATCTGGCTAGAATGATAGAAAAATGTGGAGCAGAACTCAAATTCTTAAGCAACTTTTTTTTATTTTTAAGCTAGACAAAATGAAACTGTAGAGAACATATGTCTTGAAACTGTTGCTCACTAACTCTAGAATTGAACTTATACCCAAGATTGTATACTGCTTAATTATCATCTGTATGAGTTCAAAAGGTCAGCAATTACTTAAACCCAAGATGGAAGATGGGGGAAAGGGAAACTAGAGTATGGTAAATGACATTAACAGAATTCAAAGAGAATGTCGACACATAGTGATAAAGATAACTAATGTCTCTGAACCATTTGTGTGGAAATTGACAAATGGGAACCTAACTTGCTGTGTAAACTAATACCCAAACCTCAATATGACATTATTTTAAAAAAGAAGATAAAAGGGCATCTTTTCCTCCCATTCCCTGATCCTTTGTATTTGGGTCATTTGTTTTATTCAGCAGCTAGTTAGCTATTCTATTTACTTTTATGGAGTCCTGGTGTGGCATTATAGGATAAACATGGGACTGCTAGACACAAGGTTTGAATTTCAAACCAATCAGCTGCTCTTTCGAAACTCTACACAGGGTCAATACTATGAGTTGTAACTGACCCACTGGCACCAACAACAATAAGTTACTTTTTCTTTTTTTTTTAACTTCATTGTGAATTGAGTGATAGTTACATGGGAGAACATTGGTTTTATACTCATCGTTTCATTGCAATGATTACAGTCTCTTCTGTGCACCATCATTCAACAGTATTCCATTCCCTCTGTTTTCTTTTTTGGGCGGTGGTGGGTGGCGGGGAGGATGTACACAAAAACACTTCGGAACAAAAAGTTACTTATTAAATGAGACTTGATAGTGCAGTGGTTCAGAGCTCAGCTGCTAAATGAAAGGTCTTCAGTTACAGTCCACCAGCCACTCCACGGGAGGAAAATGTGGTAGTCTGCTTCCATAAAGATGGCAGCCTTGAAAACTCTGGGCGAAAGATTTCTACTCTGTCCTATACGGCTTTGTGAGTTCAAACTGAAGTGTGGAAATGTGGCTCATTTCCCAGTGCTGAATTATGGATAATGTGTTGTTATTATTGCTAAGTGGTGTCAACTCAGTTCCAACTTATAACAACTCTTATAGGGTTTCCAAGGAAGGGCTGGTGGTTTGAACTGCCAGCCATCAGTACTCCAGACAATGTATCAGAAGCCGTATATTCCTGTGTCTTCTCTATATGGACCTAATAGCCAATGCTAACACCAGATAAAGAAGAGATTCCCTGACAGGTCTCTCTGCTCTGATTGCGATGTCTAGAATGGGTGCTCTTGCTCTTTTACCCCCCTCCTTTCCTTAGAACTATTCTCAAATGTATAAACACAGTGAATTGGAATCGTTTCTGGGACAGAATGAGAGAGCAGGTGACTATCCCTATACATACGCTGTAGATGGAAGAGTTTGCAAATACTGTGATTGTTGCTGATCAAAAAGAAAAGCAGGTTAGATTGAAAGGGAGGCACCATAAAAGGCTGGGGCAGCCTTTCACCTGCAGGCTGGAATAAAGCTGATGAATGGTTTTTGCATTATAGACAGAAGGAAATGTTGTACAGCAAATCTGTTGAGCTACTTCAGGAGACTTTTCTCTTGATGTAATTGAGCTGTTTGAAGTGTACTTGAAAGTTCTCATCCAGCCTCTGTCAGCATCCTGTCTGTTACTAGCCAGGAAAGTTTGTCATCTCAGAATTGTTAGAGATAGTCTAGTATCTATTGGTTATCCATGCTTAACTCCAGTGCACTCGTGCCTGCATTTAGCTTTGGGGCGTGGGGTTATTCATGAGACTATTCATGAGAACAATCCAGCCATATCCATAGCTCCAACCAGATGGTGCTGATAGCACATGTACATTTAGATAGGTAACCCTGGAGAAGGACACCATGCTTGGTAAAGTGAAGGGTCAACACAAAAGAGAAAGACCCCTAACAAGGTGAATTGAAACAATGCTAGCAAAAATGGGCTCAAATATAACATTTGTGAGGATGGCATAGAACCTGGCAGTATTTCCTCCTCTTGTGTTTACAGTTGCTATGAGTCAGAACTGATTCATTCAATAGCACCTACCAACAAGTATAGGTAGATAGTTAAGTTGGCTCCTACCTATTTATGATAGGATAAAACAGTTTGATCATAGTTTTATTCTATCGTAAATAGATATATCGTAAATCTATCGTAAATAGATAGAATTTGTCATCATCAAACTCATCAGCATGTTCAAGTCTATTGTCATAGCTATTGTGCTAACCCATTACACCACAGCTGACCCTTGCCCTCACTGGTCTCTGCTTGACCAAACTCGATGTTCTCTTCCAGTGATTGATTCCTTCTGATGCCATGTTCAAAGCAAGAGCATCAGACAGGGTTCTGCTGTTATCCATATGGGTTTCACTGGCTAATTTTTGCAAGTTGATCTGTCTTAATGTGGAAGCTTCATTCAAACCTATCCACCATGAATGGAGTTGCTAGTATTTGAAATATCAGTGGCAGAGCTTTTAGCAGCAATGCAAAATTCAAGCTACCACACTCCAACAGACTGGTGGTCAACTGACACTGTAGTGATAAATAATTCAAGCAAAACCACGGATATTCCAAAAGCTTTCTACATACTATTTTTTCCTTTTTTCTGACATGATATTTCCTGTGTCATCACCATTGTTCCATCTTCCATCCCCGTAGCCTGCAGTCTGAAATATGATGTCACTAACACCTGAAAACCTTTCTTATCCTTGCTCACCACATAAGGGCTAGAAACTCAACCCACTGCCATTTCATTGATTCTGACTTGCAGCCACTCTATAAGACAGAATAGAACTGCTCCTTTGGGTGTGAGACTTTGTAAATTCTTAAGGGAACAAACAGTCTCATCTTTCTATTGTAAATTGGGTTTGAACTGCTGACCTTGCAGTTAGCAACTCATTGCCTAATCCACTGCACAACAGGATCCTTTCGGGGTTAGAGACACCTCCCGTATTCTCCTTGCACCTTGATTTCCTATTCAAAGTACTCACAACACCTAAATGGCTCCCTACTATTCGTGTCTGAATGCATTTTCTGGTAGATAGTCTCCGAGGTTATTTAAAGTTTACTCCACAATTTAACACAATCCTGTGGTATAACAGATTGACAACAGTCTACCCAAAATAATTGAATAACTGTGATTTTTTGAAGGCTGAGGTTGTCTGGAAGCCCAGGATGCACACACTGTTAAGAATATCTGACTTTCAGATAATTTTTATGGTTCTTATTTCATTCTTTTCAGTTTGCTTTTTTTGTTTTGTTTTATTAGGCACCATAGAGTAGGTTCTGACTCAAATCGACCCCTTTCTACAACAGAACCAAACACTGCCCAGAGCTGCACCATCTTGAGTCATTGCTATGTGTTAGCCCATTTTTCCAGCCACTATGTCATTCCATCTTTTAATTGTATTTAATAGCACAGTTTAATTGATTAATTGTCCTTAATAGGTCGTGCAATCCAGTCTTTCTAAGTGACCAGTACCTGATGGGGGAGGGTGGGTCAGTAACAGAGAGAGGCTGGACTACAACAAATGCAGATTCTTCTTTTCTGATAGTTCTTGGGGTTGCCTGGGGGATCAGCCCAGAAGGAAGTATGCAGAGGGCACATTCACAGTGAGACCAGGATAAGAGCTAGGGAGGAGAATTGTTTCAAATTCCCTTTATCTTACACTTTAAACGCTATAAACAAAGACACACCAAATTCTTTCTAGTAACTATTTCTTAAATATTGGTCAACTAAATTATATGTACATGTGTGAACTCTCCCAGTACAGTGTGCTATAAAAGCAGCTCGCTGTGTTACTGCCTTTGAATTTCTCTTTGCCCTTGCTTCTCTTTATGACTCTATTCTCTGGCTGCCTTTATAAATTCTCCTGTAAACAAATCTCTTTTATGAAGGTGACAAAAGTTAAAAGTCAAGATGATATCTAGGGAGGGAACCCAGTGGTCCTGGTGCTTTTTCCCCACTATGGAATGGCTACCTTAACACCCCTCCCCCTCCTGTGAGGCAGGTTATAGTATTTCATGCCATCTTGTCTTATTGATTGAGTCATAGATCTCTCCTTCTGCAAAGTCAGAGTTCTGCAGTGCTTCTGTGGAGCTACAAGGACTCATCCTCATTAGCCATCTTTGACTTTGTCATTGATATCATGGACTGTTTGATAATAAAAATAAAAGTAAGTATGGTGTCAGAGTGACCAGGAAGGAAATTAGACAGAACACCAGCTCTCTACCTTCTACTGAGAGGGACAAGACTCTACTATCCTAATTTGGGGGATGATTGCATCCCCTCTGACAAGCAACTTAACTTTGACCGTAGAAATTCTGATCCAGCCGCCAAGCCCGTTGTTTTTGTTTGCCTTTTTTGGTTTGTCTATCAGCAGTTCAAGCTCACTAGCTGCTCCTCAGAAACCCTTGACAGCACTTAACAACAACATCTGTCTATCTGTCTGTCTATCTATCTATCTATCTATCTATCTATCTATCTATCTATCTATTTACTATCTATAGCGTAGTGGTTACGAATCGGGCTGCGAACCTTAAGGTCAGCGGTTCGAAACTACCAGCCGCTCCGCAGGAGAAAGATGAGGCTTTCTACTCCCGTAAA
>NW_006408588.1:10874283-10882354 GCF_000296735.1 Chrysochloris asiatica | reverse complement strand
CTATCTATCTATCTATCTACTATCTATCTATCTATCTACTATCTATCTATCTACTATCTATCTATCTATCTATCTATCTATCTATCTATCTATCTATCTATCTATCTATCTACTATCTCTCTATCTATCTATCTCTCTAGCTCTCTAGCTCTCTAGCTATGTATCTCTATTTATCTATCTGTCTGTCTGTCTGTTGTTTTCTTTAGAACATTGTATAGATTCTTCCACAGCACAAATCTTTAATTTTCTGTTTTGTCTTGATAACATGATTTTATTTCTTTCTTGATATGGAAATACCTTGGTAGCATATTGCCAGAAATAGTCCACTATTTTTCCTAACCATTCATTCTTAATTATTATTATTATTTTCCATCTCTCTACTCTTCCTATTGTTTCTCATTGCTTGCTCTAGGACCTTTGCAAGACAAGCTGTAAGCGCTTCATCTTTCGCTTTAGCTGTGTAGCTGTGGGGCAGCTTGTTTTCTGTGCGGGACAGTTCCCTGGACAGTTAGGTTTAAATTGCATTCTTGGAAATCACATCATTTAAGTACATTAAAGAACTTGCTATTTGAATGAGTCTGACTTTGAACCTTCTTCAGAAGGAAATAATCACACCTTATATAATCTTATCTTCTATACGAATCCCGATTTCCACATTTGAACTTTACTTAAAGCACTGCCTATTTGTAGAGTTATCTTTATGGAATGGCCATTCCCTAATCCTATAATTGAAAAGCAGGTAATTTCCATTAATTCTCTGGCTTCTGTGTCTTGCTGATCTCTTATCTCTATCTTTAATATTGATAATTGTCTTGTAGGAACCATAATAGTTATTGCAAAATGATCATATCTCTGTTTCAGCTTGAAAACAAAGCTGGCAGGCATGAGTCCAGAACATATATAAAGTATCCAGATGCAAGTTAATTGTCGTTAAGTTTTCTGAAAATGGCGATACGCCATGCTTTCTTCATAAAATATAGAAGGGTCTGATTGTGCATTTAATTCTCCAACATCCTCAGGTAATGTTTTTCTTCTCCCTCTCTTACCTGGAATTTATACCATACAGGGATGAGACATAAGTCATCTTGCCTTTGGGTCATTCACAAACAAAGTTTTTCTTTTCTAGTTCCAAAAAGAAAGATGGTTTTGCTTTTAGAGAGGTTCTCTACTTCTGGGGCCAGATGATACTTCTGGATGAATAAATATCAGTCCCAACTGAATATGAAGTTGAAACTGAATGTGCCCTTTTACCATTAGACACATATCTGGAAAGGTACTTTTCTTTTAGAAATGCCCTTTCTTTGTCAAATCAGCTTATACTGATTGCAACCAGAGACCTAAATCTTACTAATCTGCTCAAGACAATGAAGTGTTTTCTAGGCCACGTCAAAGCAGAGAAATTGGAACTTCCAGCCCAATTTCGTTATACTGTTAGATGGGCATTTCAGAAAGTGTTCATAGCTATGGTGCTCCCAGTGACTCTAAGCTCCATAGGCATTCATTCATTCAGAATCTGGGCTGAGAGAGTCTTCAATCCACTCACCCAGGAGGTCTGAGAATGAAACCCACTAGAGTCACTGAAAATTCGTTGGTAGGAGGAGTATTAGAGAAAAAATCAGATGTTTCCCAGAGATCAAGCATTCATGAGTAAAGGTCTCACACACTCTCTGTATGCTTTGGTTAAGGGTTCACATGCTATGATGGACCTTTTCCCAATGAGGATGACTGACCAATGGTGATTCTCAGGATTCTGAGGCTTAGCTTCATCTTCAGGACTAAGCTTGATTGGTGTCCAACCCTTCTGTTTCAGGAAAGCATTAGGAGCTCGTGCGCCTCACCATAAGGAGGATTAGTGGGTGTTGTTAAGTGCCTTCAAGTTAGTTCCAACTCATAGTGAGCCAGTATAGGGTTTCTGAGGAGCAGCTGTTGAATTTGAACCACTGACCTTGTGATTCAACCTGACCTTGAGGTCCAGTGCACAGTGCCACACCAGGACTCCTGATTAGCCCGACTTATAGCGACCCTGTATAGGGTTTGCAAGGAGCAGCTGGTGAGCTTAAACCACCAACCTTGCAGTTCAAAGAACTTTGCAGTCTGACACATTAGCCCACAGCACTACACGAGGACTCCCAATTAGGATTAGTGGAAGCAAATTTATTGCTCTTTAAGATGTGGACCTCCACACCTCTGGTAGCACAGTGGTTATGAATCGGGCTGCTATCTTCAGGGTCAGCAGTTCAAAACTACCAGCTGTTTTGTGGGAGAAAGACGAAGCTTTCTCCTCCCATAAAGATTTACAGCCTCAGAAACCCTGTACAGGGTCGCTATGAGTCAGAACCGACTCCACGGCACATAACAACAACAACTAGGTGTGGACCAGCTGCTCTGCAGGAGAAAGATAAGGTTTTCTGCTCCCATAAAGATTTACAGCCTCGGAAACTGTGTACAGGGTCACTGTGAGTCAGAACTGACTCCACGGCACATAACCACCACCACCAAGGTGTGGAGCTGCAGGCTAATGCGCCGAATTGCAAGTTTGGTTTGAACTGCAAGAGCAATGGTTCAAGCTCACCAGCTGTTCCTCAGAAACATTATACAGGGTCTATGAGTCAGTCTGAATAGACTGATGCCACTGAATAACAATAACAACAACAAATGACCATATTGAGATTGAAACAACAAAGGGCATTTGTGTAAAATGAGAATGTGGACCTCAGAGCACAAGCTTCATTCTGGTTCAACCCTCTACTTTCCACCCCAGATATCCTGAGTCAGAATCTGCAGTGTATCAAAATCGCCAGATTGATTCATTTAGATCCCCAGGTGACTCTTAAAATTTGTAAGAAACCACTTGAGGATCTTTTTACGATGTAGATTCCTGTCAGTATATCTAGGATGGATATGCATGGGGTCGAATGGAATGAACTGATTTGAAGTCCAAGGAATCACAGATGTGTCTGCTCTTGTTTTGTACATTGATGTCAGAGTAAAAAGGATGAAATAAGACTGTTGGTGGTCCAGTTTACAGAAAGACCCCAACAGTGGCCATGTCTAATCACTGAAGGGTTTCTTGACACTATTGAGAAGGACAGACTGAATTAATGATGATATTGTTTGTTCAAATTATCCTAAATTGTCTTTATGGTTTTAATTTAGCTTTGCTCTTTTTCATTTCCCATTTTAATCTCAAGCATATGTGTATTTTGGTATCATTAATTTTAAAAGTCTGTAAAGCAATCAGTATTCATTTAATTTCCACATGTATGCAACATAATTCAATGGGGAAAAATGCTGAATTCTGAATCAGAACCTCGAGTTCCTGTCCAGGTCTGCTACTAAATCTGTAGTGTCACCTTGCACACAATTTCTCAGGACCTTCATTTTCTCATATGTGTAATGAAACGTTAGAATTCAAGTTTCTTAAATTGTTCTCAGTTTGTAGCATGCATCCATATGGTTAGGATACTGTAGGGGTCAGGGAGCATGTCATGTGAGAGCTTTCTATCTTGAGAAGGCAAGTATCATGTGAAGGCAGAAGCTGTATTAGTTTTTGTTGTTACTAGCTTTTAGATGTACTTCAAGTCTTGGGACAATAAAACCATAATGTATATATATGAGATGAGTTAAACATTATTCACACTCTAGCTGTGGAATTTATTTTAATCAACTTTTAGAAAAGACAAATACATCATTTTTTGGCATAACGGCCTTGCTTTTCAGTACACTTTGTCCATCTGTCAACATGCTTTCTTATTCCCTTATTTAAAAATGTTTCAGGCTGAGCTTTGAGCCACAAATGCACTACATATTCCATTCTTTGTCAGAGGTGAAACTTCATCCTTGAAGGGCTGCTTTGAGGGGACCAAACAGGACAAAGTCTGATGGAGCAAAATCAAGACTGTAAGGAGGATGCTTGAACACATCAAAACTAAGCTTTTACAGAGTGTCGGCAGTGTTGACAGAGGTGTGAAGATGTGCATTGTTATTCAAGATCCCACGTTTAGGCTTCAGCTCTTCAATGAATGTATTGCTGTACTGGGCAGTACATTTGCCTGATAGTGCTCCAATATTGGCCCTTGAGCATCCCAGAAAACTGTAAACATCAAGTTTCCAACTGATGGTTGTCTTTTGAACTTTTTCTTGGTTGGTGGTTGAGGATGTTTCCATTCCATAGTCTGTCATTTACTCTCAGACTTGTAGTGATGAATCCATATCTTGTCACGAGTAATGATTTTTTTAAAGAAATGTTTGCCTTCCTTCAAGTATCAGTCCAAATTTTGTTTGCAGATGTCCAAACACTTCTGTTTATGCTCTTCCATGAGTTGTTTTGTTACCCATCTCACACAAACTTTTCGAAACCCAAGTCTGTGCAGTAGAGCCATGGCTGATTTGCAACTGATTTTCTATATAATCCACTGTCACTTATCTATTCAACAGAATCATTTCCCATACATCTTCAATGTTATTACAGCCAGCGACATGGACGCGGGAAGTCTTAATATAACTGGAGTGTGGATAATGTTTGACTTACCCTGGTATTTTTTTCACTCCTTTCAAATAGTGTATGTCATAGACAGCCATTAAGGTAATTTTCTAAGTTGTTGGGGATTATCATTTGCTTGTTTTCCATGAAATCATTTGTGGGACAGGATAGAATTACCTTCATGAAGTATATGTAACAAATCCCTTTAATTTGAAGTTATGAGAGTGATTTAGAAAATCACTATGCTCCCTTTTTTTTTTTTTTTTTCATTGACTTCTTAAAGAACAAGGAAGTATGAACGATGGATGGATGCTATATCATCCATCACACAAATGACCTGAGTTGTTCAGGAAATGTCCAACTCTGTATCAGAAATCCTGAGAGAACTAGAGATAATGTTGACAAATAGAAATTCTATAGACACTCAGTGTTGTAAAGAAACCTTATATGTGCTTTAGAGTTCAGCCACAAAAGCATTGCTCAGAATACTTTAGCTAAAGAAACCATGGAAACTCATCAGTGAAAGAAAATAAAAAGAATAACCTTAATTGGAGACCTGGTGGGGTAGCAGATTGAGCATTGGGCTGCTAATCACAACATTGGTGGTTCAGACCACCAGCTGCTCCTTTGGAGGAAAATGAGGTTCTCTGCTCCCATAAAAATGTACAGCCTCGGAAACTGGAAGGGATAGTTCAGTCCTCAAGAGTTGCTATGAGTTGAAATCAACTTGACAGCAGTGTTTTGTTTTTATACTTTTTATTGTGAATTGGGTGAAGGTTTACATACAAGATCACCAGCTTTAAATTCAACAAATCATACTCTTTGTTTCATTTCAATGATTACATTCCCCTCCATGCAACAACAGTTATCCTACTTCCTCCCTCTGGTTTCTGTTTGTGTTCCACCCACTTTCCTACCCCTTCTTGACTTTGTCCTTAGGAAAATGTTGTCGTTTTGATTTTGAATGATGGGCCATTCCATAGTGAGCATACCTTACTAGGGCTATTGTCATCCCTATATACCTCTCTACTGCTTGGCTGAAAATCGGACCACAAGGGTGAGTTCCTTTCCAGACCTGAAAGGTGATTATGGACCTTTATATCCTCCAGATTCTTTCTGAACAGTAAACACAGTCTTTTTTTATTTTTTAAACTATAAAATAAACTATTGAACTATTAAATGAGTTTTATTCCACATTGTCTCCTACTTTATCCAGGACCCTCTAATGTGATCTTTATTAGGGCAGTTGGACCCAGGCACCATTTAGTTCTTCTAGTCTCAGAGTTGTGGAGACTGGTGTTCACATGTTCCATTAGTCCACTGGACTAATTTATTTCAGGCCTCTTTAATTCTTATCACTTTTCTCTCTTCTGCACATTGAGAGGCCAATAGCTGTACCTTACATGGCTTCTCATGAGTTTCAAGATCCCAGATGCTACTCACCCAAGCAGGCTGTAGAGCGCTGTCTTTATGGACCATGCTATGATTGACCATGGTGTCCCCTGAGAATATGGTCCTCTGAACCCCCAGACCCATAAACTCATTGACTTAGGATGTTTGACAATATCTAGGTAGTTTTTATTGTTTTGGCTGCTGTATGCCCCACCACATTCATACCTTCAGTTCTGGCTCACTGTCCTTCATGAGGTTGCTGTGAAGATGTCAAATTGGGCTCAGTCATCTGAGGCTTGACTGGAGCTGTAGGATCTGCTGGAAAACTTGCTCGTTCGGATAGTTATGGCAGGGAAGTCTCAGATCCTAGCACGATATTAGCAAGAGGTTGACCTCTCCCTTGCAATAAACTCTTCTCCTATCTGCTTCCTGGTTTGTGACTTCTACTGGTGGGTTTTTAATCTTAACTATTTGTGTTTTTTTGCCCTAAACCCTTTATTCTAGAATATGCTTGCAGTATTTCCATAATCTCCTCTTGGACAAATATATATGTAACAACAACGTGTATATATATATATATATATATGTGTGTGTGTGTGTGTATTCTTGTTGTTGTAAGTGCCATGGGGTTGGTTCCAACTCATAGCGAACTTTTGTAGTTGTTCTGAGGATTTAAATCTTTGTGGGAGCAAAAAGCTCATTTTTCTCCAGTGGAGCTGCAGGTAGACCCTAACTGTAGACTCTGTGGTTCGCAATTCAGTGCTTATTGTATGGAGCTACCACGCTCCCATATATGTGTTTGTGTATGTATATATGTACACACACACATACACACACACACATATATATATATGTATATATAGAGAGAGAGATTGTTGTTAGGTGCCATTGAGTCTATACTAACTAATAGCTACCCTATGCACAACAGAGCAAAACACTGCCTGGTCCTGGGCCAACCTCACAATTGTTGCCACACTTGAGCCCATTGATGCTACCACTGTGTCAATAGATCTCATTGGGGGGTCTTCTTCTTTTTCTCTGACCCTTTACTTTACCAAACATGATATCCTGCATCAGGGACAGGTCTCTTCTGACAATATGTCCAAAATATGAGAGATGAAGTTTCACCATCCTGGCCTCCAAGGAGCACTCTGGCTATATTTCTTGCAACACAGATCTGTTTGTTCTTTTGGCAGTCCATGGTACAATTAATGTTCTCCTCTAATATCATAATTCAAATGCATCAATTCTTCTATGGTCTTCCATAGTCACTGTCCAACTCTCACCTTCATATGAGTTCATTGAAAATATCATGGGTTGGGTCAGGCGCTTACTGCTCAAACTGAAATCTTTGTTCATCAACACTTTAAAGAGGTCTTGTGCTGCAGATTGGCCTAATGCAATACATCATTTAATTTCTTGACTGCTGCTTCCATGAGCGTTCATGGTTAGTCTGAGCAAAATGAAGTCTTTGACAGCTTCAGTCTTTTCTCCATTTATATGGGAGTTATTTATTGCTTCGGTGGTAAGCTTCTTTGTTTTCTTTACAACCCATACCAAAGGCTATTGTCTTTGATCTTCATCAGTAAGTATTTTAAACCCTCTTCGCTTTCAGCAAGCAAGATTGTATCATCTGCATATCGCAGGTTGTTAATGAGTCTTCCTCTAATTCAGATGCCATGGTTTTCTTCATATGATCCAACTTCCTGGATTATTTTCTCAGCATACAGATTAAATGTGGTGAAAGAATATAACCATGTCTGTGCCTTTTGTAATTTTAAAGTATTCAGAACAAGGGAACACCAAATGTTGTGTGTGTATATATGTATATATGGTTATGTATATGTGTGTTTATGTATATGTGTATATATATATATATATATATATATGTAGTTATGTGCTGTGGAGTCAGTTCCAACTCATAACGACCCTGTACAGGGTTTCAGAGGCTGTAAATCTTTACGGGAGCAGAAAGCCTCATCTTTCTCCCGCAGAACAGCTGGTAGTTTCAAATTGCTGACATTGAGGTTCGCAGCCCAATTTGTAAAACCACTACGGTATCAAAGCTCATATATATATATTGGTATCCAAATTGGTAACACAAATATATTTGTTCTTTTGGCACCCTAGGGCACTTTCAATATATATATATATATCTTTCTCTCTCTCTCTCTCTCTCTCTCTCTCTCTCTCTCT
>NW_006408588.1:10860061-10874183 GCF_000296735.1 Chrysochloris asiatica | reverse complement strand
TATATATATACGTGTGTGTTTATATATATATGAATGAGAGATAAGCAGAATCAGAGCTCATGAGATTTTGAAAATAGTAGTAAAATTAAATTCTTTGAAGTTTGGCATAATAATCCAATCATCCATTTCCTCCCAAGAGTGAGAAGTTACGGAGGCGTTTGACTTTTTCTAGTCAGAACTTCCCACTACAAGTGACTGATAAACACTCTCACTTCTTATTGTGAAGTGGCTGTGGCTTGGTGAAAGCTAATTTATAAGACATGCCCACAATCAGTCAAAATAACACTTCTTTATTATAGATAGTGCACACTTATAGACTGTCCTTGACTAATGACTATGCTTAGCTAGTGACTATGTCACTTCCCTGTTTTTACAGTGACTAAAAGAGAGTCCCTGCCCCCCAACTTGTTTTTCTATATACTTGATTCTATGAGTAATCAAAAAAAATACAGAAACACACTGCATATATTTTCACATTGATTCCTAAATCCCTATTCAGAGCAATTAACAGGAGTTGTTATAGTTTTTAACTTTTGACAAAGAAAATAAATTCCTCCTAGAAGTAATATGTCCATTTTTTAATGCCAAACTGTTCATTATACAACATTCAAGGTAAAAAACTCAAGGTCTTATTTCTAATAAAGTATGTAATAGTATAAATAGTTTAGATTCTTGCAACCAGCAAAACTTTGGTATTCCAAAAGTTTTAAACCAAACTTGTCATTCTTGTTGTTGTTAGGTGCCTTTGAGTCAGGACCAACTCATAGTGACTCTATGCACAACACAACAAAACACTGCCTGGTCCTGGGCCAACCTCACAATTGTTGCCACGCTTGAGCCAATTGATGCTGCCACTTTGCCAATTCATCTTGCTGGAGAGCTTCCTCTTTTTTTCTGACCTTCCACCTTCCCAAACATGATATCCTTCTCCAACGACTGGTCCCTCCTGACAATATGTCTGAAGTGTAAGAGACAAAGTCTGGCCATCCTGGCCTCCAAGGAGCACTCTGGCTGTACTTCTTCCAATACAGATCTATTTGTTCTTTTGGCAGCCTAGGGCACTTTCAATATTCTTCTCCAACACCACAACTCAAAAGCATCAATTCTTGGTCATCTATAATTATCACAGAAGTAGTAAGGATTACTCATAAAATAGAGTATTGTGCATTGGTTCAAAGGAATCACATTAGAAATATTCTTTCATTTTGTGGGATAAAAGACATTGTGTTGTTTACTTGCCAATGGGAAATCATATCGAAAGATATATTTGTATGAATTTGAATGGGGATATGAAGGAAGGCAGGATGTATCATTATAAATACTTTCAGCCTCTGAATTTGACATGAGAAAGGGATCAGGAAAATGAATTCTGTGTGTTAGACAACTAACTTGCATATCTGAAGTTAGGCCAGGCAATTCTTGAATTTGTTCTGCTGGGAAATTACCTTCCACACATGGCTTTTATGTCTCTCTCTCTTTGTACACAAACACATAGTCATCCCCTAGATCCAAGGGGGAGAGTATAGCACAGTATTTTCATATAACTGGTACACATCCTTCTGTATGCGTAATTCCTCTCTAGAATATTTACAGTACCTAAAACAATGTAAATGGTATGTAAATTGCACCTTGTGCTCCCTCTTAGCCTTTGAGGCATTGCTTTGGCCATTTAATTGCTGCTTGAAGAAAAAATCTGTCTCCTGCCATTAGTTTGAATCCATGGTTGGTTGAATCCATTCATGCAAAACCCATGGATATGGACATCATCTTGTGAACTAGACTATTCTCCTGTAACAAAGGCAAATAGTTTCTGACAAGGCACAAATCAAAGAGGCTTACACCTGGCGTGTCAGGTATGATAACTTCTCCTCAGCAAGGAACAAGGCATCAATGAGCTAACTAAAATAGAGTAAAATTTATTCTGAATAGTCATCCCTAGGAGTGGCTAGTAAACAAATGAAAAGAAGAACCTCAAACCTCTTATTGCAAATATCGATTCTATTTCTAGGGATTTGAAAAAACAATTTTTTTTTCTTTCTAATTTCTGTCCTTAGAGCATAAAGTTAGACCTTATGCCATTCTTCTCCCTTTTTAAAAAAAAGACTTTTCTGAGCAGTATCACCACCTTTTGACCTTAGGTAGTCTCTTCATAACAAGACAAAAGTGTAGAGAAATGTATAAAGAATAAAAAACAAAAACCATCCAAGCAGAGAATGTTTTTGTTGTTAAGTACCATTGAGTTTGTTCCGACCCATAGTGACCCTGTATAGGGTTTCCAAGGAGTGGCTGGTGAGCTTGAATGACCAACCTTATAGTGCAAACTGGCTTTTGCAGTCCAGCACATTAACCCACAGTGCCACACCAGGAGGATAAGCAGAGGATAGAGGTAGCATATTTATATGTAGTTGAGTGTCATGGAGTTGGTTCCAATTCATAGCTACCTTGTATTGGAAAGAGTAAGGAGGAACTTAAAAACAGATTCCTTTTAAACATAAGGACCAGCCTTACCCAGGGGTAAACTGCTCAGTTTTCTTTTTTGTTGAGCTTGTTTTTTCCCTCACATGTCCGCTGACTCATCATTTGCTACCAGCTTGAGAGCTTCAGAGTCTTTTCTAATAGATCTCATTGGCACACATTCACATCCGGGTTGTCAGGAAACGTCTTTTCTCATTCTGACAAAGGACATCTACCACAAAGTAGAACAGTTCCAAGATGTGTGTGGGCATGTTGGCACATTGGCCAAACACAGCCTGGGCTAAGGCGCAGTGCCTCTGATTTATATGTGTCTTCCATGTTAAGTGCCATTGAGCCTTTTTTTTTTTTTTTCCCATATTGATTGTGGAAAAGCTGTCTTTCACACATTGTTCTTATTGGGTCCATTCTGACTCATAGAGATCCTTTAGAAGGTTTCTAAGGAGTGGCTGGTGAATTTGAAATGTGAACCTAGCAGTTCAAACTGACTCTACAATCCAGTGCTTATGCTAAAGTGCCACACCAGGACTCCTCTTCCCAAATATGGAATATTGGTATCCGGTAGAAACCCAACCTTCTGAGATGATGCATTTGATGGAATGAGTGAAAGAGAGAGGTACTAGCAATTGACAGGCCAGAGCAAGAACACTTTCACAATGTAGTAGAATAGTGAGAGAGAATGCGGAAAGAAAGACATAATTTCAGGTCATATATATCAGTATGCTTGATATTTGTTGTCATTATCATTGGCCACAATTTTGATTCACTAGTAACTTCCTAGAAAATATTTTGTTTCTAGTGGACCATCCTTCACTGATTTTCCTTATTACTGTATCTGATAAAGCGACAGTAGACTTAACATGCATTTCAAAATTGACTCAATGACAACCCAAGACAAAAACAACAACAGTGCTTTATTGTAGCCAGACATCAAGACTGTTATTCCCCCAACATGACTCAAATCTTTAGGCTAATAGCAAAGAGAATCCTGTTCTGTTGCACTCTAAAAGTCGGCTGTACTGCAAATATCTTTCTTGTTAGACCGTGGAAGTTTGACCAACAATGGGAAGGATTTCTTTCTTTATTTTTGTTTGTTTGTGTGTGATTTGGTTGAAAGTTTACAGAGCAAATTCATTTTCCATTTAACTGCTCATACTTAATTTGCTTAATCCTAATTTGTTTCATAACATTGATTGCAAACCCTACACCCTTCCCACTTTTTCCCTGTGTTTTCTGTTCCCATTCATTCTTCTTTCCTATCCCTTCCTACCTTTTGAACTTTTGCCTAGATAAATGCTGCCCCTTGGATCTCTTATGATTGGTTGTTTTAAGGAGTGTGTACCTCCCTAGTGTTATTGTTCCCCTAATAGGCTTGTCTATTGTTTTGAGTCCTGGTGTGGCACTGTATTTAGATAAGCACTGGACTGTTAATACAAGGTCTGCAGTTGAAACCCAGCTGTCACTCCTCAGAAACCCTATATAGGGTTACTGTGAGTGGAAACTGACTTCATGGCACTTAACAGCAACATCATTTGTTTGGCTGAAAGTTGAGTCATGGGAAAAGTTCGGTTCCAAGCTTGAAGAGTGATAGCCTCAGGCTTCCCCCAGTCTTTTATCAGACCAGTAAGCCTAGCCTTTTTTCAAAAAAAATTTTATTGTGAGTTGAAGGAAGGTTTAAATTGTGTGTGTGTGATCCATAAGATTTTCTTTTCTTTTTAAAAAACTTTTAATTGTGGATGTTGACACAGCTGATCAGCTTTCCATTCAGCAATTCATACACATTTGGTTTCGTCTTGTTGATTACAATTCCTACAGTGTAACATCACTCAACTCACTTTCATCCATTTCCATTCCTCATTCTTTCCTCACCCTTCCTGCTTTCACAGCTTTGTCCTTTCTGAACTTACTGCTGCCCTTTTGATCTTGAATGATTGATTGATCTAAGGAGTGTGCACCTCCCTAGTGTCATTAATAACCTTATGAATCTCTCATCTTATAAATCTGTCTGTTACTTGGCTAGAAGTTGAGCCATGGGGTTGAATTCAGTTTGAGGCCTGAAGGATGACCAAGGGACACAGTCTAAAGAATTCTGCCAGCCTCTATCTGAACAGTAAGCCTGCTAAGATCTTTTATATGATTTTGAGTTTTGTTCCTTATTTTTGTTTCATCTTTTTTTCTGATCCCTTTCAGAGCATTCAGAAATGGTAGCTTGGCACTATCTAGTTATTCTGGTCTCAGGGTCATGGAAGCTGAGGTTTGGGTGGTCCATTAGTCCAGTTGCTTCCATGCACCTTTGATATTCTGTATATTCTTGGCTCTGGATGGGAAAAAGACCAATAGTTGCCCTTTAATGGGGAGAATTTCATGGAATTCTTACCTTCCATAGAAATGCTTCTCATTATAATTCTTCTCAACAGAGCAATAATGTCTAGTTTTAAACAATTTATATCTTGGTTGTGTGTGTTACTTAAAATATTATATTGTTAATTTCATGTACAAAGAGCTCTGGTAGCATAGTGGTTATGAATTGGACTGCGAACCGCAAGGTCAGCAGTTCGAAACTACCAGCTGCTCCGCGGGAGAAAGATGAGGCTTTCTGCTCCCGTAAAGATTTACAGCCTTGGAAACCCTGTTCAGGGTCGCTATGGGTTGGAACCGACTCGACGGCACTTAACAACAACAACAACAACCTCATATAGAAAATCAACTCAAATTTTAAAAATATGCTTAAGTCTTCATGTGAGCTAAAGGCCAAAGCCTAAGAGGAAGGGGCACCCTTATAAGACACTTCTTTTGTTTAAGAGGCATTTTGAAACCATAAATTTAAGAGGAACTTCAACTTATTCCTGACCCTGGTTCTGTTCCTGACATAAGCAATACATTTCTAGTCCTTGCTCTTGTGTGACTGTGTAAATCCACTGTGTAAATAGTTCACATCCTGGATTAATTTATATAAGATGTTGGAGGGAATGCTGCTTTCCTATTGGAAACAAGGTTAGGTGGAGGTCCTGGAACTGCCTTTATGAAGTTCTGTAAGTCAGCCCATTATAATTCTGATTTTTCCATACTCCAGAGGAATCAGTCTAGGTGACTTCAGAAAACTAAATATTAGAAAAATTGCTCGCAACTACTAAATAAGCTAGGTTCTTGCAGTTTGCTCCTTGTAAGAAAATTAGTGCATTAACACTTGTGGATTAGTGAGTAAATTAGAGTTATGCATAATCCAGTTTATAAATCGCTGCCCTTGTCTATGCAAAGAGGCAAATGTACTACACCAGATGATGTCCTGAAGAAAATGAGATTACTTGAAATGTGAAGGTGGTATAAGATGGCTTATCTACACATATAACGTAATGCTTCAGAATTTTTCAGGACTCAATTTTTTGCCGCTTTGGTTAAATTAGGTGTCTTTGCATAGTTCTGACTCATGGTAATCCCATGTGACAGAGAAGACCTGCCTAGAGGGGTTTTCTTTAGATTGCAGTCTTTTTAGAAGTGTATCTCCAGATCTTTCTCCTGCAGAGCCACTGAGAGTTTCCAAACCACCAAGTTTTTAGTTAGCACTAGAATGCTTCACTGTTGTTACGTTACATCCTGGCTTATATTGTTCCCACTGTAGGGATTTTTTTAAAAGATAGAATTACAAACAAGCTAAGGGTCCAGGCTTTGAAGTCAGACATACTGAATCCATCTATCTATTGCTTATGAGTTTTATTACCTTGATCAAATGATTTAGTTTCTCCAAGTTTCTATTTACTTATTTGTAAAAGAATGAGGTGATCATAGAACTGCCTTTGTAGAATTGTTGTAAGGGCCAAATGTGATAACCCTTGTTAATTTGTTTAACACAGTAGCTGACAGATAGAAAAGATCCAATGGATGACAGTTCAACACTATCATTACTTAAAAAAGCTGCACCTAATGACATCCGTCAAAGATTTCATGCAGAAGTTTAATAGGCATTTAAATAGTCACGTGAGCTGTTCCCCCCCCCCCCAGTTGTATTTAATGTTTATAGGATTAAGCCTCAGGTTACATAAAAGCTGATTAATGCCATGGACCTGATAGTGAGTTTCAATGGAAGATGGAAGACAAGAGGAAGTGAATTTGAATACTTATTACACTTAAATGCTTCACTTGTATGAGCAGTTTACTTACCCTCCTTTTGCTTTATCTACTCTGAAAATGTAGAAATAATAATTCCATACATATAATTGCTAAAGTAAAATTTAACTCCTTTGTAAAAGCTGTATTATTAAGCAACAGTTTGCCCTTTCCAATGATATTTTGCTTTTTTTTTTTTACTTCTAGAAAGAACTTTAGAAAGTTAAGAACTTATTAGGCTACTTGTCTGAGGACAGGGCATGTTAGCACTTTATCCTTAACTTTATACATTTAAACATGGAACACCCCCTCTCATTTTTAATCCTGTTTCTTTCACAACAACTTGCAGCCATTTTTATAATCTTCTCATTTTTATCCTAGCAAAACCGAGGGATGGGAAGTGGAATCTACTGAGAAAAAGATTTTCCCCAGAGGATAACACAGCCTCAAAAAAAAAAGTGTTATGAAAGGGAGAAACATATTTAATCATCGAGAACGATAATTACTTCCAAATATTAGCACAGCTGATAAGGCGCGGAGATATGAAGGAGAACAGAGAGCTGCTTCCATGTTTATCTTGCTGGCTGCCTTTGTTCACTGCTCTTGAATCAGATCCTTTTTTGGAGAAGAATCCACTGAAACTGCAGTGAGGGTCATTTAATAGATGCTGCTGCTTTCTTTCTTTTCTTCTAGAATCCTTTCTATCATCTCCTTTTGAACTCGAAAGCAAGAAACCTGCCTGTCATAGAGCATATTCTTACACATGTCCATGTTACCATAATGCAGTAGACTCTAAATGGCTTGCCAATGGCCAGAGCATTCTGGATGGAAGCAGTTAGCACTAGGATTTATCTAAGACAAAAATTTTAGGATTAAGACATGTAAAGCTTGTTTTCTTCTATTTAGACTAGTTATCAAGGCTGCATTTTCCCCAGTGTGTACATAGTAATTCCTTCAAAAATCTGTAAAATTGTATTAATTGAGACCTTCAGTGTTCTGGGATCTGAATTCAAATGGGATTTTATTATTTTTCATGATCTTTATATTTTCTTGCTTTAATTACATTTGTGTTATCTTACCCCATCCTTTGTCTTCTTTCCATGCTCAACCCACTTCTTTATATGTTGAGATGAAAGATCTTGTTTAATTCATCTTAGCAATTCCATTTTATTATTTATCAAGTAGAATGACTTCCATTTTTAACCTGCTTCCATTAGATAAACATATATGAGATATCAGATAATTTCTCACTGTTTAGGCAGCACAACTTCAACCTATGAGTTGCTGATTCTACATTGTTTTTTGTTGTTAAGTGCCATCGAGTCAGTTCCAACCCATAGCGGTTCAAACCAACTTTGCAGTCCAGCGCTTTAACTCATGGTGCCATACCAAGACTCCGATTCTAAATTAAAGGACAAAATAGAAGAAATGTAAGTGATCATATTAGATAGAAGAGAAAAATGTCTCAAATGTCTCACTTTAAACTCTAACTTAATACCAAAATTTGGTTCCCAGTGTGTTGGTGTCAATTTCTAGCTCTTTTTCAATAGAACATTTTCGCTTACTCTTTATTCAGTATTGGCTGAGTCCAGATGCTATAGTGACTACTTTACATTCATTTGGTTCATTTGCTCTTGGAACAAACCTTTTAGAATCAATAGGATCCCATTTATGAGAGCTTCTATGTTACTGCAAAGGGCTACTGATGTGATGCTGTAGAATAAGCACTTGACTTTGAACCATAAGGTCAGTAGTTCATACCTACCTGTTGCTCCGTGGAAGCCCTGTACAAGGTTGCTATGAATTGGAACCCACTCCACAACAGTTACAAACAGAAACAATGATGCTGCAAAGGGGGAAAAACATTGAACTGGTGTCTGATAATGCCTTCAGGCTGTTATATTATTATCAGTTGATCCTTTATTTTTTCCTTCCTTCGTTAGATTTTGTCTCATTTATGAAAATATCTTTAGCAAATAACATAATGGTAGATACATAGCAGACACTCATTCCATACTGACCCCATGAATGCAACCTTGTTAATAAAGCAGGAGAGCTCTGTCCAGGGTGACTGTAGCCAGAGACTCACCCCTTTGGGTGTTGTGATGCCACACACCAAGCATGACTAGAAAGCAAGTCAGAAAGAAGCTACTACAATTTTTTTTTCTTTTTGTCCTTCCACAATTTTTCAGTTTTGTGAACTTTGTTGTTATTGAATCAATTCCAACTCATAACAATCCTGTAAAGGTTTTCCAAGGAATAATTGGTAGATTTGAACAACTGACATTGCAGTTAGCAGTCCAGTACTTATCTTCCATTGCCATGCCAGGACTCTTTGTGAACTTTAGGAATTTGAAGATATCATTCCTTATATTATTTTGTGGTTTGATATAACTATGTGTGCACATGCTCAAAAAAAGTGTTTCATGGAGCCGCTAGAGGAACAGAAGATACCTCGTGAAAGAAAGACCAGCAAGGGCAAAAAAAATGTCAGTCTGATTGGCTACTACAAGAACAAACAAGTTGTTCTCGGCAAGCAATCAAGTCCCTGCAGGACAAACCCCCTCCAAGACTAAAACTCAAAGGGAACACACGAGCAGGCATGTAAGCTTGCTTACATGTAAGGTGACCACGTAGGTCTCCTAGTGAGTGGAAGAGGGGAAAGGCAACAGTGAAGGTATGGGCTGAGTTTGACCACGTTCTATAAACTCCCATTGACCTGGAGAAAAGAGACAGAAGAGGACAGGCTGGTTGGCCCAAAGTAGGGTGAGACCTGGTATCTCCTGAGCCCATGGATAAGGACATAGCCACGGAGGGCTAGAACTGAGAGTGAAGCATCCAACTGATAGGAAGTGAGGGGAGATTCACAAACATGCCCAAGCTTGTAGATAGTACCCATACAACCTAGCTTCGATGGCATGATGATCAGAACTCAATTAGAGGAAGATTAAAAAAAAAAAATTTATAAAGAAAACAAGTGTAAATTGCTATAGTTTGATGAACTTGACCTATACTTATGGATGTGGTAGCTCAAAATACCAACTGAGAGGGAAGGAGTCTTCATATCAAGTATCAATCCCATCTCCTCTGTGTATAGGGTTGATAGGGACAGGCAACTTAGACATTGGCTCCCTAATATGGGGGTGCTATAAAGGCACAAAATGACTGGCTTACACGTTTTCAAGACAGAGTTTAGTTTCAGCATATGTGTGGGAAGGTAGAATCCTCATTCAATAGTTTTCATATTGTCTAGATGGCTCTGGTGAAAGGAGATGGGGATAAGATTCTTATGATTCAATAGTGAGTAATTATTATTATGACTAATTGCAATTGTCACAACTATAAAGGTTTGTTGTTGTTATTAAGTACCATCGAGTTTGTTCCGACCCATTACGACCCTGTATAGGGTTTCCAAGGAGCGGTTGGTGAGCTTGAACTGCCAACCTTGCAGTTCAAATGACTTAACTGTAAAGGTAGCAGTTTTGTAACAAAAATGGGGGAGTAGTTAACTTTATAGTCCAGGAACAGAAGACCCTAGGACTATCAAGGTAGAAGAGCATGAGCAGATGTGGGATCCTATCCAGAGAAGCAGTGACATCAGAGATGGAGGCAGAGATGAGGACATGGAGAGAGGGAGCAGCTGAGGACTCTAGACTCATGGAAAGAGAAAGGCTGTGTGTGTGTGTGTGTGTGTGTGTGTGTGTAGTGAATGGACTTTTTCTCTGAGGAAAGTGACTGCTACTCTAATGACTGGGATAATAAGGTTTCATATGCTGAGACTAATGAAGTGTACCCAAGACTGTCTGCCTCTTGTATGTCTGAGAGACACTTATCTTTTCAGTAAGCACGTTTCTGAGCTGAAGACCTGTGGTTGGACTGCAGCCAAGGTTGTGTCTTCTCATATAGAAGCTAATCACATTTGATCGGATACCATGACCACTGGGCAATGGGCCTTGCCAAGTGTCAGTTCTGATGGATTGGACCAAGTTTGGAAAACAAAGTTGCTTTGTTGTTGCTGTTAAGTGCCATTGAGTCAGTTCTGATTCATAATGCCCCTATTATATAGGGTTGCTGAGGAGTAACTGGAGGGTTTGAACCATCAAATTTGTGATTATCAGTCCAGTACTTATGCTACAGTGTCGCACAAGGACTCCAAAGTGCTTTAGGGTACAGCAAAGAGAGAGAATAGACACTTAACACTCAGGGTCTTTAACCATAATGGGGCTAATATTTCTAAATCAGTAAAATTTACAAGAATTTTTGAGAAATGAACTTAAAAAATAAAAACTCTTTGCTGCTTTTGTTGTTGTTAAGTGCTATTGAGTCCGTTTCCCCTCATCACAACCCTGTATAGGGTTTCTGAGGAGTGACTGGTGAGTTTGAACTACCAACCTTTCAGTTCAAACCAACCTTGAGGTTCAGCTCATTATCCTGCAGTGCCACAAGGACCTGTCTAAAGCTCGCCCTCACTCTGCCTAGATCCACATGCTGAACTTCGCATGAATCCAGTATCAGACATTGTTTCAGGACCTACTACATTAGTTCCCTAGGACTGCTAGAACAAAATCCCACAAACTGAGTGGCTTATAAGAACAGAAATTTATTGTCTTATTCTTGTAGAAACTTAAAGTCAGAATTCAAGTTTTCAGTGGGGTCGTCGTCGCTCAGAAAATCCTCTTTGGTGTCTTCCCAGCTTATGGTAGCTTCAGATATTCCTTGGCCATCTTCTTTCTGCGAGTTTCTTCTCATGTTTTTGTAAGGGCACCATTCAGACTGGATTAATACCCACCCTACTTCAGTATGACAGCCTGTTAAATTACAGTATTTTCCAAGGTCCTATTTCCAAGCAAGGTACTATTCACCAGGTATCAGGAGTTAAGACTTCAACTTATCTTTTGAGGGAACATAGCTTAGACCATAATGCATATTATACCCAGCAGTCAAGAGATCAAACAATGTATTGCATTAGGCAAATCTGCTGCACAAGACGTTTTAAAAGTGTTGAAGAGCAAAGATGTCAGCTTGGGGACTAAGGTGCGCCTGACCCAAGTCATGGTATTTTCAATAACCTCATATGCATGTAAAAGCTGCACAGTGAATAAGGAAGACCATAGAAGAATTGATGCATTTGAGTTATGGTGTTGGAGGAGAATATTGAAAGTGCTATGGGCTGCCAAAAGAACCAATAGATCCGTTTTGGAATAAGTGCAGTCAGAGTGTTCCTTAGAGGCCAAGATGGCCAAACTTTGTCTCTCATACTTCAGACATGTTGTCCAGAGGGACCAGTCACTGGAGAAAGATATCATGTTTGTTAAGGTGGAGGGTCAGAGAAAAAAGGAAGACCCCTAACGAGATGGACTGGCCAATTGGCAGCATTGATGGACTCAAGTGTGGCAATAATAGTGAGGTTGGCCCAGGATTGGGCACTGTTTTGTTTTGCTGTGCATAAGGTCACTATGGGTTGGTACTGACTCGATGGCACCTAACAACAACAACAACAACAACCCAGTAACTTCTTGTTTGCTAATGTTAAAGCAGTGACATAAAGACAGGTAGGAATTAAGTAGGTAGGAGAAGAAGGAGGACATCGCTAACATTGTGAACATGAATGGTGATTTTGGAATTGCAAGTAGTAGCACTTTGCTAGAAGTTGGGTTGCAAGCTGAGGAGTAGTAGAAAATGAGGCTGGAGAGCAGGAAGTGAACTGTAACTGAGGCCTTTACGTTTTCATGGCACTTAGTGTGCTACTTGCTCATTTGTTTCTTTTGATGAGCGCTGAGGCAGAACTTCAGCTTCAATTCTGTTCTCATTTGCAAAATTCACTTCAATGGCTTCGCATTGCCATTAGGGAAAATCAGAAATTTTAATACAGCTTACAAGATCCAGTATGATCTGTTTCTCATCTGTTTTGTCTCATTCCTCACAAAGCTTGCTTCTTTTCACAACCCCATCCTGGCCCCATTTTGTGTACTCCAGGTATATTGACCTTCCTTCCTTTAGTTTCTCTGGTGCACCAAGAGTATACTACCTCTTGACAAAGGTTTTGTACACGTTGTTTACATAAAATGTTTTTTCCTTCCTGCCTCTGTTGTCTGTTATTCCTTAAATCTCAGCTCAATTATTTTTTCCCTGAAGGAATGCTTCCCTGAATTCTCTGGCTAGATCTAATTTCACACTTACCTGCTTTTATAATACCAAATACTTCTCCTCCATACTACTTATCAGAGATATTGTTGTCAGTGATAAATTGGTGTAATAATTTAACTAATGTTGATTTTCGCCTTGTAAGGAGTGTGATCATCAGTACCATTACCATTAAATTTGTCAGCATCAATTCGGGTACTTACCAGGTGTGTAGCACTATTGTTAAGAACTTCATTTGTATAAATTCATTTAATCCTCACAACATTTCCATTATAGAGGTGATGAAACTGAGGTATGGGACAGTAAAAGTTACCCAAAGTAACTTTTGGGTTGCTCAGGTATTAGATGATGGAGTTAGAATTTGAACCCAGATAGACTAATTCTAAATTTTATGCTCTTAACCACTGTCTTTCTGATGATCCCTAAGGTCTTATCATAATGCATAGCTGTTGCTAAGTAAATACTTATTGAAAGTCTGAATAAATAAATAAGTGAAAACTCAATGTATGCCCATTTCTTAACTGAGGTGTGTTCAAAGTTTGTACATATTGTACAAGTGCACATGAATATGTGTAGGAAGAAGTGCAGCCAGACTTCGACTCTCATACTTAGGACACGATATCAGGAGGGATCAGTCCCTTGAGAAAGACATCATGCTTGGTAAAGTGGAGGGTCAGCAAAAGTGAGGATGACTTCCAATGAGATGGATTGACACAGAGGGAGTAACAATGGGCTAGAGTATAGCAGTAATTGTGAGGATTGCATAGGACCAGTCGCTATGAGTTAGAACTGACTTGATGCCACCTAACAACAACAACAACAACATGTACATATTTAGATATAAAGGAACTGTGGGAGATCTTTCATTCCCAGGAATACATTTCAGGGAAGACTCTGAATGAGACTCCACTGAGTATTATGCCTTATGATGAAAGTCTTTCAAATAAGAGGACATTACAAGATGTTAACCATGGATTAGTTCTTCAGTTTGTGTGTCAAATTGCCATGACCTTTTCCAGTATTGACTTTGGAGTTTATTCCGTTTCTGTAATACCAAAGGCTGGTATATCTAATCTTGAGTGATAATGCTACATTTGCTAAGGATTTCCTTTTTACATGAAACCTCTCTTGGAAATTTTGAAATAGAACGAACTGGGCAATGATTTTATGATCCACGACACTGCTAGACTTTCATGTCTACCTTGTTTTCTCCAAAGCAAAATATTCCTTTTATTTGTCTCTATACAATATGTATTATTGTAGTTACTGTACTCATCTTATTATTATTTGTCCGTTTGTTGTACTGTGGTGGCTTGAGAGTTGCTGTGATTCTGGAATCTATGCCACAGGTATTTTAAATACCAGCAGGGTGACCCATGGTGGATAGGTTTCAGATGAGCTT
>NW_006408588.1:10846435-10857756 GCF_000296735.1 Chrysochloris asiatica | reverse complement strand
ACCCTGTACAGGTTTTCCGAAGCTGTAAATCTTCATGGGAGCAGAAAGCATCATCTTTCTCTAACAGAACAGCAGGTAGTTTTGAACTGCTGACCTTGAGGTTAGCAGTCCAATTTGTAACTGCTACACAACCAGAGCTCCTTGACCTTGAATATATCCCAACTGAATTTAGAGATAATCTGAAGAACAGATTTGATACATTAAACACTAAAGACCAAAGACAAGAACAGTTGTGGGATGACATCAAGAACATCTTATATGAAGAAAGCAAAAAGTCATTAAGAAGACAAGAAAGAAGAAAAAGATCAAAAAGGTACCAGAAGAGACACTGAAACCCGTTTTGATCTTTTCCTTCTTTCTTGTCTTCTTAATGACTTTTTGCTTTCTTCATGTAAGAAGAACATGCTCAGCGTTCCTCAAGCTGGGGGAACTAAAAAAAAAAAAAAATTCAAGCCTTGACTTTAGTTATTGACAGATTCTCTTTGAAATTATTGGTTGATGCAGGAAGCATCAATAAAAGATGGAAGGAATATACAGTAATTGTACCGAAAGGAAATGGTTGATGTTCAACCATTTTAAGAGGTAGCATATGATCAAAGCCAATGATACTGAAGGAGGAAGCCCAAGTTGCATTGAAGGAATTGGCAAACAACAAGGCACCAGGAATTGATGGAATAAAAATTGAAATCTTTCAAGAAAGTGAGGTGGCACTGGAGGCACTCACTCTTCTATGCCAAGAAATTTCGAAGACAACTCTCTGGCCTACTGATTGGAAGAGGTCCATATTTGTGTCCATTCCAAAGAGAGGTGACCCAACAGAATGTGGAAGTCATCAAATAATATCTTTGATATCCCATGTGAGTAAAATTTTACTAAAGGTAATACAGAAACGACTCCAAGTATACATTGACAGACAACTTCCAGATGTTCAAACCAAATTCAGAAGAGGATGTGGAATGAGAGCTGTCATTGCTGAGGTCTTATGGATCTTGGCTGAAAGCAGGGAATATCAGAAAGATGTTTACCTGTGCTTTATTGACTAGCAAACTTTCAATTGAGTGAATCATTACAAGCTATGGACAACATTGTGAAGTATAAGTATTCTGGAACACATAATTGTGCTCATGAGGAATCTTGGTACATGGACCAAGAGGTAGTTGTTAGAACAAAAAGGTGTGTGACAAGGTTGTATTCTTTCACCATACTTATTCAACCTATATGCTGAGCAAATAACCCGAGAAGCTGGGTTCTATGAAGAAAAACGTGGCATCAGGATTGGAGGAAGACTCATTAACAACCTGTGATATGCAGATGATACAACCATGCTTGCTAAAAGTGAAGAAGAATGAAAATATTTACTGATGAAGATCAAAGCGCACAGCCTTTGGTATGGATTACATCTCAATGTAAAGAAAACAAAAATCCTCACCAATGGACCAATAAGCAACATTCTTATCAATGGAGAAAAGATTGAAGTTGTCAAGTACTTCATTCTTCTTGGATCAGCTATCAACATTCATGAAAACATCAGTCAAGAAATCAGACAACGTATTCCATTAGGAAAGTCTGCTACACAAGATCTTTTAAGAGTGTTGAAGAGCAAAGATGTCAGCTTGAGGGCTAAGGTGTGCCTGACCCAAGCCATGGTATTTTCAATAAACTCATATACATATCAAAATTGGACATTAAATAAGGAAGATCATAGAAAACATGATGCTTTTGAGTTACAGTGTTGGAGGAGCATATTAAAAGTGTCGTGAGCCACCAAAAGAACCAACAGATCTGTGTTGGAAAAAGTGCAGCCAGAGTGCTCCTTGGAGGCCAGGATGGCCAAACTTAGTGTCTTATTCTTCAGACATATTGTCAGGAGGGATCAGTGACTGGAGAAAGATATCATGTTTGGTAAGGTGGAGGGTCAGAGAAAAAGAGGACGATCCCAAGCGAGATGGATTGGCAAAGTGGCAGCATCACTGGATTCAAGTGTGGCAAGAATTCTGAAGTTGGCTCAGGACTGGGCAGTGTTTCATTCTGTTGTGCATAGGGTCGGTGTGAGTTGGTACTGACTTGATGACACGTAACAACAACAACATCCATTAAGTATGTCACAGCTTAGTGTTTTTTGTGTATTTAGATTTCCCAGGATTCTTAGAAGAGCTCACGATAAAAACCAAGTAGAACAGTGGTGATGTAAAATAGTTCTAGGACCTCTAACTTTAGATCATTATCTGAACCCCACAGTCAGCCAATTGTACTCCCTAGGCATGATCAGACTCTAGAAAAGCATATTAAGCTTCCTCCCCAGGCTTGCTTTTAGAACCCTTTTGCAGAAATATCAGATTGTGAAATCTCAAATGCTTATTACTGATGTATTAAATAAGAGTACACATGTGGTTTCTGTGTATGATGAGCCATGCCATTATCAGTTGCATTCAATCAGTGCTAAATAGATAACAGATACTTCAGTTTTACTAGATAATCTTTGCTTTGTGATGTTCTTTGTAGAATGAATGAAGGCAAATAGATGGGCATGAGCACTTGATAATGTTCTGGGAAAGGTATTTTGTGCTTCCTATCATTAAGGAAAATAGAAATAATACACGTTAGTTTGCTATTCTCACCAATGAAGTTATTGAACGGAGTGGTGATTTAGGTTTTTGATTTATCTACTCCTGTATTTACTAGTAAAAATGGAATGCAGTAGAAAGAGCTAGGCAGTGTTGATTGGGGGTGGTAAGGTAGTAATGTAGTGTGTGATTCTATCATTTATGTCATAGCCAGAGTAAGTTTATATTTTACTGGCCTTTGTACAGAATTGTGTATATCAATATTTTGTATTAAACATTGCTGTGGTTTTTACTAGGTCCTATTGAGTTGGCTGTAATTCATAGCAACCTATGTACAACAGAATGAAACACTGCCTGGTCCTGTGCCATCCTCACAATGGTGTTGTGTTTGAGCTCATTGTGCTGCCCCTTTGTATATATTGCTAGAAGGTATTTAGTTCATGATACTGTGAAATTGATGTTGTTGTCTGTTGCTGTTCATACTAGAGGTGAAAGAATATTCTATTTTATGGGATAAGGGTAGATTCTGGCTTTAGGCAAAACTCTAGGCATCCTGGACAGCCACCACCACCTTATCAAACCCAGGATCAATTCAGATAGTCATCCTTCTCTGTAATCACCCAATTTCTAGCAAGAGTAGTAGAATATGGATTTGTGGTGATTCTTTATACCAGATAAAGACTGTATTATTTATAGGGATGCTGTTGAATGTAAGATGGGTAAGATCAAGATTAAAGTTCTTTACAGAAATTAAAGTTACTCTGGATTGGACAAAAAGCTGGACAATTGCCTGGAGGCAATTGGGCTCCAGGTGAGAAAAGCCAGAAGCATGACCCGTTAGGAACGGAACTTCACATGTTAGCTGGATCCAGAATTAGAGTTCCAGAGCTCCCATCATCCCCAGGTCAGAGGTGGAAATGAAGGGGCTATTTGAAACCCAGAGAAAATGAAGTTCTTCTGACCAGCTCTGAAGAGGAGTCTCAACATAGGAAGCTTAGTAACAAAAAGACAATGTTTGGATTCTGTATCTGATTCTAGATACTTTGACACTGATCATGTGGTTGTTGTTGTTAAGTGCCACAGAGTCAGTTCTGACTCATAGCAACCCTGTATAGTTTCTGAGAAGCATTTTGAACCACCAGCCTTGCAATTCAAACCAACATTGTGGTCATGTGGTAGCTCAGGTAATTTCTGTACTCTGCTTGCTAGTCAGGTACAGAGCAAACAATACATTCCCATCACTTGTTCCAGAACATGTACTAAGTCATCATGATAGGTCCAGGTCCTGGTATAGAGCCTAACATAAAAGAAGTGCTTCATAGATGGTTAAGGCAAGAATGAAAGAGTGATCGAATGTGAAGATGAATAAATGAGCAAAATTGTGATACATCTGGAGTGCCACTGTGGCATACAATAAACTGACATCGTCCTTCAAGCACCAGCTCAAAATGCTTAGATTTTACTACAGTTTTCGCTGCCTTATTTACTCCTCTCCTTAGTTTCTGTGGTGACCTAGTTATTCTGCTTTAATAGTATTTAACAGTTAGATTCACATTTGCTGAGTCTGTCTCCCTCCCACACCATGAGCTCATTGACTGTAGGCATTATTGGTTTGTACCCTTCGTGTCACACACAGTATCTGTTATTAAAAATTTATCAAGTTGAATCTGCAAAGTTTCCAGTGCTCCACTGTTGTTTGTGTGCCATAGTTAATTTATGTAAATAAGACCCCAAAGCTTTGTGATCACATGACAGCCACAGTGCAAAATCAGTGCAGTAAGCTATCCAAAATCAAGAGGGCCAAAGTGCTGCCAATCTCATGTCTTTAGGTTCCCTCCAGGTACTGTGATGTCTTTTTTTGCCTCTTGGAAGTCATATATTGGAACAGGTTGTCAGTGTGTGGTTATCAAATGTCCTGTTGTTAATGGACTTCTTTGATGAAGAGAAATGAGTTCTGCATATAAAATTATGTAGCAACCTGGGACCCTCTTCAGTGTCAAGTATGCCAGGATCACATTGTTAGGTCACTGAGAAAACAAGAGTGTGTCTAGAGGGTAAGAGGGACAGAGCCAGAAAAGCTTTAAGGGCATGAAAAAGAGAGCTTGTATCTTCTTCCCAATGTACAGGGAAGCCCAGAAGTGACATTTTAATTTATAAGCTCAGAATGCACTGATCGCCAACTGCAAAAATTGATTTGGTTGTTCATCTGATTCAACCATGTCAGAGTTTGAAAGTAATTATGATAGTGGAGCTGATAGGCAGGCAATTACATTTTTATTCTCTCAATTTCTGGTTCGTTTTCTCCTTCTTTGCCTCCCTACCCTTCCACCTCTAAGGTTGTTCTTGTTGGGAGGCAATGCAGTCACCAGACGAAAGTAATCTTTTGAGAACTGGTATGTGGTATGTGGACTTCTACTGCACAGGCTGTAATAAATAATATATTGTCCTGGTTAGTCGTTTATCTTCGTCTATTTTTTGTTAGCCTCTTATGAAATCTTACTAGATAAAGGCTGCAGATGATTTTGTCTCCTTGAAAGAATGAAATAGAAAGAGCTCTCACACTGCAGAACAGTTACTGCTGCTGGTAACTTGAATTTGGTTTTATCATGTCTATGGATACTGGGTGTTTCCTCCAAATCATGATGTAAACAGAAGCCTTGGGGAGGGGAAGATTTAGACAAAATTTAAATCTAGTTCGTTGTCAGGTTGCAGATCTTTCATTGTCGTTGTTAGGTGCCATCAAGTTGGTTCCAGCTCCTAGCGGACCCTGTATAGAGTTGCTGAGGAGCAGCTGGTGGTTTTGAACCACTGACCTTGTAGCACAAAATTACTTTGCTTTCCAGTACATTATCCTGCAGTGCCACACCAGGATTGAAGACCTTCAATAGGAGGAGATCAAATATGTGCTTGATAGAATAGTGCAAGAAACAGAACTAAGTTTTGAAATGAAGAAAGAATTTTTTGTGTGTTTTGTGGGTTGTTGTTTTTTTTCCTGCTTCTAGCAATACCTGTCATAGCATGCAACCCTAAAGTAATGCACAAGATGGAGTTGTGCCACACAAGGTCAAAAAGACCAATCTTCCATTGTTGTTGTTCAGTGCCATCAAATTGGTTCCAACTCCATCAAGTTAAGTGCCATCAAGTTTGAATCGATGAAGAGTGGATGGATAGATGGACACAGATTTCTTGACCTATTTCTGTTTTAAAAGGTGTTTATTTATTTGTACACACCAGAAAATGTAGTTTTTTTTGATTCAGTAGAATGGCTTTTCTGCTGAAAAACTAGTGAAATCAGAATATTTTGGAATGTGATGTCTACTCAGGTAGTCCAGGAAATATTTGTTGTTTGTTCAATGCCTTCCAATTGGTACCAATGTACCAGAACAAAACATTGCCTGGTCCTGCTCCATCCTCTCAACTGTTATGGGGGCCCATGATTGGTGCTACTATATCAGTACATCTCATTGAGAGCTTTCCTCTTTTTCACTTATCCTCCACTTTACAAGCATGGTGTTCTTCTCCAGGGAGTACTTCTGGAGAACATGACCAATGTATGAGAGACAAAGTTTCATTATCCTTACTTCTAAAGAGCATTCTGGATTTACTACTTCCAAGACAGATTTGTGTGTTCTTCTGGAAGTCCATGGTACTCAGTATTCTTCACCAACACCATAATTCAAATGCAATGTTTTTTCTATTGTCTTCTTTATTAATTGTCCAACTTCTACATGCATATAAGGCAATTGACAACACCATGATTTGGGGCAGATGCACCTAGTTCTCATAGTGACTTCTTTGCTCTTTAACACTTAAAAGAGACCTCTTGTGGCAAATCTGCCTAATGTAATATGTCATTTGATTTCTTGACTGCTGTTTCCATAAGCATTGATTGTGGATTCAAGCAAAATAAAATCTTTGACAACTTCAAATTTTTTTTTCCGTTATGATGGTATTTATTGATCCAATTGTGAGGAATTGCATTTATTTTCTTTTTACATCGATATACAATTCATACAAAAAACTGTATTCTTTGATCTTCACCAGTAAACATTTCAAGTTCTCTTCAATTCCAGCAATAAGGTTGTGTCGTTTACATATGACAGGTTGCTAATGAGTCTTCCTTCAACTCTGATGCCTTGTTTGTCTTCAGAAATTACAGCCTTTCAGATTGTTTGTTCAGCTTACAATTAAAGAGGTATGGTGAAAGAACACAACCCTGACACACACCTTTGCTGATTTCAAACTGCTTATTATCCCCTTGTTCTGTTTGAATAACTGTCTCTTGGTCTTCAAACGGTTTCCTCATGAACACAATGAAGTATTTTGGAATCCTTATTCTTTGCAATTGGTGTAGAGTCAACTAGAATAGTCATTTAAGAAGTTTAAGAAGTTAAGAACTCATTGTAATATGCCAATACAGTATACATTGTGCATTCATTGGGCTAGTTGAAAGGTCTACATAGTTTGAATGTTACCTCTCTTAATAAAATCATAATTCCTTATGCCTATTGTGTAGTGGTGATGAATTGGGCCGCTAATCTCACAGTCAGCAGTTTGAAACTACCAGCTGTTCTATGGGAGAAAGATGAGGCATTCTGCTCCCGTAAAGAGTTACAGCCTTGGAAATCCTGTACAGGGTAGCTATTTGTCGGAACCCACTCCACGGCACATCACCACAACAACTGACCTCCAGAGAACATCACAATGTATACTTAAATTTCCACAAATGTCTGTGACCTTTTGGGACTATGTAAAGAATTCAAAAACACTTTTTGAGGAGGTGATTAATTATGCCTTTGTTTGTCTCCTTGTGATCTATTTTGAGATAATATTCAGGTTCTACATCTCTTAGTTTATGTACTAGCTTCAGATATCTATGAATTTATTATTATAATTATGAAATTTTTACCCTGTGTATTGAATTGAATCAATGTGGAATACTCAAGAAATGGTATGTTCCCTCAAAGGAAATTCCTGGTGGACAGAAACCATTGATAGAAATGCAGTTGATACAAATAGTTCTAATGCGGACCATTCAGTTTTCCTATATAAAAACTAGCAGCAGACCCCCTGCACTTCAAGTTAAGATCTTACCTGCCTACAGGCCATTCAGTGCCAGATATGTGAAAATGTGGGCAATTGAGCTCCATTGGTCCCACCTACTGTCTTAACCCCATGAGGAATAGTTGTTTTAGTAAATCTCTGATATTAACTAGCTTTCTGTAGAACCTGCACCTCTCTGTTTAAATCAAAACACAATGAAATTTCTGACTCTGAAAATAACTTGACTATTTAAAAAATATATAATTGATAAAATATTTAAATCTGTGTAAAATTTAACTTCTGTTTTGGAAAGTGGGATCATTAATTTGAATATAGTTTTTTTTTTTTTTTTTTTTTTTTCTGTTAGATGCTAGTGTTCATTCATTCTGGTTCTAGATTTTCAGTTTTCTTCCACCTGTTCATTTATTTATTTAATTCTTGATCACTAACCAAAGTATATCCACAGACTGGTTGATGCAATTCAAAGGGCTCTCCTGTGACCAAGACAAGAAAACATTTCATTGTGAGGAATAGTTACGAGGTAGAGGAGTTGTTGGTGGTGTGATACAGGTAGAAGAGCGAGGCCAAATGCATCATAATTTATACTAAAGGGTGACAAGGAGCCAAGGCAGGAAAATTGTGAGCTAATGTCTAGTGCCACTAGACAGCGGAGAAACATTCATGTTATGCCTTCAGTTTTCTGGGGACCTGTTTTTTGTGCTACTGTCTTATCTGTGCCTTGTCAGCATATTAGAAAGAGTTACATTATGCTTGGTTCAGTTATCTTTTTCTTCCTGGATCAGGTCACAGTGAAGCTTAAGATGATGAATCACCATTGGCATTGTGTGTGAGTTAGGGCACAGCTTAAATTCACTTCTGTGGAAGCAGTTTTTCATATAAATCCAATTCTCCCTATCACTACCAAGGTTAATATTCAAGAGTTTATATTCCCGATAGCAGCAGTTCAATATTATGTTTGTTATTTTTCCTGAGGTTACATGTGTGTCCCAAAGATGGAAAGTGGTGGAAAAGGCTTCTGAAGTATTCTACAGATGCCCATTATTTGAAGTTGTGTAATTCCTATTCTAAGCACTTTGTAGCAGGTGAAGATTCTTGCAGGGCATATTCACTGTATAAGAGCAAACCTGCCTCATTCATAACCACTAGTAGCTGGCAACCTTTGGACTCCTTCGACCACTTGAAAACTTTTCTACTCCTTGAAAGCATTATACATTCTAAATATGCTTTTATTTCCTAAGAGGATATATTTTACAAAAGACAATTAAAGGGAAAGCTTGGTTGAACTTTAATGTAGTGGTACTAAAATTTAGAAGAACAGTTATTAATCTGAATCATGTCTATTATCCATATATCTGTTATGCATCCCCCCCCCCATAGTGTCATGGAGTACAGAGAATAGATGGTAGCCAAGAGTCCTAGATTTGATCTCATCTGTGTAATACGAAACCGTGTAACTTTGATTATTCATGATATGACACTGTAAAGAGTATCTGAGACTTAGATCCCAGTGAAAAGGTATGATTAATGTGATGTCTTGGAGATACTTAGACGACTTCCCCCATTTAATGGGGTTAGTGTATGGTTGATGTTGTTGTTAAGTGCCGTTGAGTCAATTCTGACCCATAGCAACCCTGTATAGGGTTTCCAAGGAGGAGCTGGTGAGCTTTATGGTGGATAGATGTGTTTGTTTCATTTTAATGAAATCTTTGGAGATATACATACATACATATATACATCTATATGGTGTAGCCCTGTAGGATCAGCACTGGACTGTGAACCACAAGGTCAGCAGTTCAAACCCACCAGCTGATCCTCAGAAACCCTCTACAGGGTCACTATGAGTTGGACCTGACTCAATGGCACTTAACAACAACAAGAACATATACATCACACAGTTCTGATACCTGATAGTGATTTTCATCATCTTTTCCACTATGGCTCTATTATCTCCATATGTTAATTTCTGGAAACCTTTAGCTAACAGCACCCCAGTCAGTAGCACCTAAGAGTGCTGAAAAGTTCACTGTAAACTATAACTTACATGAGAATGCAACATAGAAATAGAAATAGAATCCAAATAAGTCCAGAGCAAGAAGGATGTAATTAGCTGGATTTGAGTTTTTCTCAGATTTGTTTTTTCACTGCAAATGAAACTAGTAGGAAGTTCACTTATGATCCCTAGATATAAGGATTCTGGCCACATGTCCAGGAGAGCACTTGGAGTGAGCAGTCACTCCTCCCAGTGTTCTTTCAGTCTCTCCTGTAGTACCCACTGTTCACTTTCTCACAGCAGAGGGGACAAAGGGGATTTGATGTTCCTCCCTCTATTTAGAAGTGGGATGAGAGGACACCTTGCCACTGGCCTCTTTATTATTATTATTATTTTATAAACAACTACTGTGACAGCATAAAGGTCCTGAGAGTGATGTCTGGGTGGAGGCATCTATTTAATGATATGAGGTTGAGTCTCCAGCCCTCTGTGGATAACTTGGCATGTGCAGTGTTATATTTAAACAATGCTGACTGATAAAATGGATGGTAATTGGCAGTTAGCGACTAAGCAGCAGATCTGTGTTACCCAGCCTTTCAGCAAACTGATCATTAACAAGGAGGAAATGTTTGACCCAGAAGGTCATTACTGTTATTAAGTGGGAAAAGAAATTAAAAGGCTCCAAATTGCTTGTCTTATTAATCAGAAGAGGATATTTTAAAGAAAGAAAGATTTCTAATACAATAAACTCAGTGTCTGTTTGCAGTTCTGTTCTTTTCCCAAGACCAAATGCTAATGCTTAAGGTGGGAAGTGCTATGTTTCCAAATTCCCATTGATTTATTCCATAACCTGTTGCTCTCAAGCTAGTCCCAACTCACGAAGACTTCATGTGTTCCAGAATAAAACTGATCCATAGGGTTTTCTTGGGGTACATAGTAGATCCATAGGATAGGCACTAGACTGCAAACCACAAAGGCAGCAGTTTGAGTCCACCAGTCACTCTATGGTACAAAGATGAGATTTTTTGCTCCTGTGAAAGTTTAACAAAAAACACGCAAACCACAATATAAGGTCAGTATGAGTCAGAATCAACTTGACAGCACTTAGCAACTGGGGTTTTCTTGTCCTATCATGTTAATGGGACTAGATTGTCAGACTTTTTTCTAAAAGGCCACTGGGTAGATTCGGAATGCCAGCCTTCAGGTTCATAGTCAAGTATAAGCAATTTGTGCCACTCTGGTCTTGTTGCTTTGTTCGCTAGGAACTCACAAACTGGACTTATCGTTGTTGTTGTTGTTAAGTGCCATCAAGTCTGTTCCGACAAATAGCGACCTTATATACTGTTTTCTAGGAGCAGCTAGTGTGCTTGAACTGCTGACCTTGTGCTTCAAAGTGACCTTGCAGTCTAGTGCATTAACCCACAGCATCAAACCAGGACTCCAGACTTAACAGTAAACAGGCAGAAATGTCAAAGCATTCTTCAGTAGGACCAAGAGAATATAATTCCTAAAATTTTCTAAAGTGTCACTTTGTCTAGATGCCACTCAGTTTCATAACAGTTTTATAGTAATTTAAAAAAATAAAATGAGATTGAGAATAATGTTATGGGTGGTGGTTGTGTGCCAACGAGTCAGCTCAAACTCATAGTGACCCTGTAGACTTTCCAAGACTCTAATTTTTTTTTTCCTTCCGTTTTTATTGT
>NW_006408588.1:10842833-10844140 GCF_000296735.1 Chrysochloris asiatica | reverse complement strand
GTGTCATTTCTGACTCATAGTGACCCCATATAGGGTTTCCAAGGAGTGGCTGGTGAGTTTGAACCACCCACCTGTGATTCAAACCAACCTAGCAGTCCAGGGCTTTATCCCACAGCACCACACCAGGACTTCCCTCACATTATTAGATACAGTTTATTATGTAATAGTATACTGCATGTCTTCAAATTCCTTTTACCACAAGCTTTTTGTGATTTATTGAATTTTCCTAATTAAGCCTTAACATTTGCTATGAGAGAAAAATATGAATCTTGACTCATTACATGACCTTTGATTTTTCTGCCTGTCCCTAATATCCTCTCAGTCCTCATAATGCAAAAAAGAAAATTAAAATGTTCTCACAAGGTGTGGTGATAATTAGAGTTTCATGTGAAAGTTATGTTTTATGGTTGCTCTGTGCAGTTAAGTAGGTTATAACTCACAGCAACAGAATGAAACACTGTCAGGTCCTGTGCCATGCTAACAACCGTTGCTGTGCTTGAGTCCATGTGTACACTATGTGTCAGTCTGACTTGTTGAGGATCTTTCTATTTTTCATTGGTCTTCGACTTTGCCTACTATGATGTCCTTCTCCAAGGACTAGTCCCTTCTGATAACAAGTACATTAAACAAAGTCTCACCATCTTTACTTCTAAGGAGCATTCTGACTATTCTTCAAAGTCAAATTTGTTCATTCTTCAAGTAACCCCTGGTATATTTAGTATTCTTTTCTAATGCTGTAATTCAAAGTCATCAATTCTCCCCAGGTCTTCCTTATTCACTGTCTAGCTTTGTCTTGCATATAAATTGATTGAAAACACCATGGCTTGGATCAGGTGTACTTTAGTCTCAAAGTTATATCTGTGCTTTTTAACACTTTAAAGCAGTCTTTTGCTACAGATTAGCCCAATGTAATGCAAAACTTGACTTCTTGTTGGCTGCTTCCATTAGCATTGACTGTGGATTTCACAGAATGAAGTCCTTTACAGCTTCAATAGTTTATCCGTTTGCATGATAATTGCTTGTTGATTCATTTGTGAGGATTTTGGTTTTCTTTATATTGAGGTGGAATCCATACTGAAGGCTATCATATTGATCTTCTTCGATAGACGCTTCACGTCATCTTCAGTTTATGCAAACAAGGTTGTATCATGTGCATATTACAGGTTGTTAATAAGTCTTCCTTAAATCCTGAAGCTATGTTCTTGTTCAGATAGTCCAGGTTTTTGTATTATTTACTTAGCATACAAATTGAGTAAGTATGTTGAAAGGATACTGCCCTCATGCACATCCTTCCTGATTTTAACCAT
>NW_006408588.1:10836724-10840448 GCF_000296735.1 Chrysochloris asiatica | reverse complement strand
GTTAACTATTGGTGCATGGAGGGGATTACAATCACAAAATGAAGTAAAGTCTATGATTTGTTGAATGTGAAACTGATGATCTGCTCTGTAAACCTTCACTCAATTCACACACACACAAGAAAAGATCAAGTGGTACCGAAGGCACTGGCAAGGAACAAGACGCTAGAGATTGATGGAATACAAATTGAAATTATTCAACAAACTGATACAACACTGTACATACTCATTCATCCATTCCAAGTTGGCTACCTGGCCAACTGATTGGAAGAGATCCACATTTGTGCCCAATCCAAAGAAAGGTGACTCAACAGAATACATAAATCATCAAACAGTATCATTAAGTAAACAATATTGTACAAGTAAAATTTTGCTAGCGATAATTCAAAAGTGGCTGCAACAGGAAACAGCCAGAGGTTCCAGCAGTATTCAGACAGGGATGTGGATTGAATGATATCATTGCTGATGTCAGGTGGATTTTGACTGAAAGCAGAGAATACCAAAAAGATGTTTACCTGTGCTTTATTGACTATCCAAAGGTTTTTTGACTCTATGGATCATGATAAGCTATTGGAGAGAATGAGTATTTTGGAATACTGAATTATACTAATGTACATGTACATGGACCAAGAAGCAGTTGTTCAAACAGAGCAAGGAGACGCTGAATGGTTTTAAATCAGGAAAAGTGTGCACCACAGTTGTATTCTTTTACCATATTTATTTAGTGTATATGCTGAATTAATAATAGGAGAAGCTGAATTTTATGAAGAAGAACTTTTGGCATCAGTATTGGAGGAAGATTCATTAACAACTTTCAATATGCAGATGATATAGCCTTGCTTGCTGAATGCAAGGATGACTTAAAATACTTACTGATAAAGATCAAAGACCACAGCCTCTGTATGAGTTGAACTTCTTTGTCAAGAAAACAAAAATCTTAGCTACTTGAACAGTAAATAATGCCATGATAAATGGAGAAAAGATTAGAGTTATTAAAGTCTCCATTTTTCTTGGATCCACCATCAGCGCTCATGGAAGCAGCAGTCAAATGCATTAGGCAAATCTTTTGCATAAGACCTCTTTAAAGTGTTAAAGAACAGAGATGTCAGTTTCAGTAGTAAGGTGTTCCTGACCCAAGCCATGGTATTTTTCAATTGCCTCAAATGCATCGGAAAGTTGGACAGTGAGTAAGGAAGACCTTACAAGAAGTGATCCAGTTGAGTTATGGTGTTGGAGAAGAATTTGAATGGTACCATGGACTACCAGAAGAACAAGCATATCTGTGTTGGAGTTCAACCAGAATGCGCCTTAGTAACCATGAAGGTCAGACTTCGTCTCTCATACTTACAACATATTATCAGGTTCCTTCAAGAATGACATCATTCTTGATCAAATGAAGGATCAGCAAAGCAGGGAGATGTCCAAGGAGATGAATTGGCACAGTGGCAATAGCAATGGGCTCAAGTGTATCAGCAATTGTGAAAATGGCACAGGACCAGGTGATGTTTCTTTCTGTTACATATAGGATCCCTATGGGTTGGACCCACTTGTTGGCGGTTAGAAAATAGCAACCCATCATTCACTATTTTGCAGTAGATTCCTTCAATAGAGTAACTTGAGGCTTAATTTTTTTCTTCACTTCTTTCAGCTTGAATATGTTGAGTGTATTCTTACCTTTGGTTTTCTAACGCCACGTTTTTTTCACATTTCACTATAAAACTTTGTTTTAGATCTCCCAACTACCCTTTGAAAATTTCTGTTTAACTCTTTTGCTTCAGTATTCCATTTGCTGCATCCAGGAGCAAGTTTCTGAGTCTGTTCTGACATCCAATTCTGAGTGTGACATTCAATTTCCCTTTCTTTCCTGTCTTTTTAATGACATTTTGCTTTTTTCATGAATGATATTCTTGATATCCTCCTACAACTCTTCTGGTTTTCGTTCGTTAGTGTTCAACACATCAAATTTATTATTCAGATGGTCTCTAAGTTCAGGTGGATTTCATTCAAGTTCATATATTGCCTCTAATAGAGTTGTTCTAAATTTCTTCAAATTCAACTTCCAAAAAGTTACCTACTAAGAGATAATGTTGTTATCATTACGTGCTGTCAAGTCGCTTCTGACTCATAGCGACCCTGTATAGGGTTTCTGAGGAGAGGCCGATGAGTTTGCATTGCTGACTTTGCAGTTCAAACTGACCTTGGGGTACAATGCTTGTTCTACAAGGCCATACCAGGACTCCAGGGGATAATGTTACTCTACTTTTTAATAAAAAAGATGCAATTAAACCCTCCATCAAACCTCTGTCTTTTATATATATTAAAGCCTTGTATGGACTTCTGGTGTGGAACTCTAGGATAAACACTGGGCTGCTAAACAATAGCTTCATGTTCCAAACCCACCAGCTGCTCCTTCGAAATCCTATACCAGATCGCTATGAGTCAGAACTGACTTGAGAGCATAACAATACCTTGTGAACAAGATATAAATGGACTCTTGGATAGTTTAGAAGCCAAAGCAGGAACCAAAAACATATCTAACCATAAATTGGTTTATGAATATTAGAAATTTCAGCCTTGCCTCTAAGTTGACCAACAGAAACAAGGACAGGGACGTTTTGATGCACTGTGTGCTTTTTGTTTTGGTGTGCGTTTAGGGTTACGGGCTTGTTCCCTCCTTTCTTTCATTGGATGAGTGAATCCTCAAGGTTTGAAAAGAACAGCATTTTGCCTGTGGAGCTTAGGTTTACCTTTTATCTCCGAGAACTAAAGAAAGCAATGGCGTTATTTGGAACTCTTTAATTAGGTTTAGAAGAGACTGAGTTTATTTGTGCATGTTCTTTCCCCCACCCCTCCAAAGATTAGGATAGAATTTTAGAAGGTTCTTCTGGTTACTTTGTAAAGGAAATGTATCCCTGAATCAAATAGTACTAAAGGACTTGTGCTGTACCTGTTTGAAGGCAAGAGCACCTGATCTCCAAAGAATCAGAAAATCTCTGCTCTGGTTGTGTTTGTGTGTACTTTTAGTTGCCTTCCTTTTTCTTTCTTTTTTTTTTTTTTAAGAACAGGTAAAGCTCAAATGAGCACAGCATGGTCCAGATGGTGTTTAAATCTGCCCAAGTTTCTTTTATGTAACTTTCTTTTTGTAAAGTGGGTTCCAGCTGGGAATCTACTGGGCCATTTAGACTAACTTTATCCCTTTTATGTCTTTGTTATTCCCATTCTCTCTCCTTCTCTTTCTAATTTCTCATCACTTTCTCTTACACACACACACACACACACACACAGGAATGAACATGCCCATTCCAAATGTGTGACATTTATTCGCATCCAACCGGGCTGCAAGTAACTCTGCAGGGCTTTATTAACTGTCTCTCAGGTGAAACATTTTGTTCAGTTGGAAAAAAGAGAAACTCTACAGGGTGAATTTCAAAACAGAGAGCAGAATTCTTATCTGGAAATAGGAATGATTTACAAGGCTTTTAATTTCCCCATAGAAGCCTTACTTGAGAAGACGTAAAAACTGGCATCCCGTTCATGTCAGGAGCGTGCATGGCGATGTCCCATTCAACCAAAGTTTCTCAGCCGTGAACATTTCTTTGGCAGACAATTTCTTTAAGTACCCAGAACAAGCATTCCTTCTAGCATTAAACAAATAGCATGTGCTGGCATTTGTATAAAAAGATCACTTTCCTAGTACACCATTAGTGAACTCTGCTTTGATTTTTTT
>NW_006408588.1:10834435-10836513 GCF_000296735.1 Chrysochloris asiatica | reverse complement strand
AGGCTGTAAATCTTTACAGGAGCAGAAAGCCTCATCTTTCTCCCACGGAACAGCTGGTAGTTTTGAACTGCTGACCTTGCGGTTCGCAGCCCGATTCATAACCACTATGCTACCAGAGCTCCTTATATATAGATATAGATACATATATGTATTATACACACACACACACACATGCTCATGTTGTTTTTAAGTGTTGTTGAGTCAGTTCTGACTCATAGTGACCCTGGATAGGGTTTCAGAGGAACAGTTTCAGATGATTTGAACCACCGATCTTACGATTAGCAGTGCTAATTCTACATATATGAAATATGGACTCCTGGTGTGGCACTGGACTGTGAACCAGAAGGTTAGTAGTTCAAGCCCACCAGCCGCTCCTCAGAAACCCTATATAGCGTTGCTATGAGAAAAATCCAACTAGCCAGCATTTAGCAACAGCAACATATGAGGTATATATGCTTTTTATTCCACTATCTTCTCCTTTTATAGTTTGTTATAGTGTAGCCAAACTAAATTAGCCTCTTCCCATTCCCTACTTTTTACTTTTCCGCTTCTTTGCATTAATTTGGTACCACATCACCTCTCAGTATCATAATATTCTCTTAGAGCTGATGTCCTCTGTAATCCTCCCAGTCAGAAATCATCACACACACTTTCTTTAGAATTCCCCTTTTATTTTTACTATTTGACAATTATTTAGTGACATTTATCCCAGACACTCATCGATTGGATTATAATTTCTTCTTGATGACCAGGGCCTCATCATACCCATGTCTCTCCTCACATCATTAGCTCAGAACAGAAGAGTTATATGAGTGGGTGGTGAGACTCCAGCCTTGGTTTGGTTGGGTGCAGACTTTGAGGCAACTGAACAGAATTTTCTCAGTACAAAAAAATTTGTTCCTAGATAATCAAGTGTAACACCTTCATTTTTCTAAAATCATTGGCTAAATACTCTGTTAGGGGCCATCAAGTTGATTCTGACCCATAGGACTCTGAATAGGTTTTCTGAACAGCAGCTGGAGAGTTTGAACCACTTGTGGTTAGTGTCCAATGCTTAGTCTAATAATGTGACTCTGTCTGTTAAAGTTGTTGCACTATTTCAGTGTAAGTTGGTAAATACTTACTGCCTCAAGACCTCAAAGACCCTTTATTTCCTGGTTACCTGTGTCTCTCTTGGCAGGACTTCGTCTGTGGAGTGAGGCCCAGCCCCAGCATCAGAGATGCTCTGTGTTATAATTAATTAGTTCTCCTGCTACGCTGATGGTTAAATACTGACTGTTAAATTTCATTATACTCCAACTAATATCATTGTAATAGCCAGTGCAATACCCACAGAAGGCAGTTAAGCCCATCAATTGTTATGAAGTATATCTGCCCCTCACTTCAGCAGGGAAGTAACAAGTGATCTGAATAGATACCATGAATTCCTTGAAAAAGTTAATGAATTTGGAGCCTAAGCTAAAAATAAACATACAGCTACAGACATATCGTATGATAGAAATATACATATAGAGAGATTGTTTCATAAAAGATTAAACAGGGAATTAAATTCCATTTGGACCTCTATGTATCAAGCAATTGGAAGTATACAAAAAGTATTTTAAATGTAAGCATTCATTACCTTTCCCAAAAGATAACATTTATATGTGAAATTAAGAGTCTAATCCAATATGTTTCTGTGTATATAGACTATGAAGGTATTTAGAAACTAAAGCATATTTATTCTGCATTTAAAGGTGCTTGGAGACTGCCACTTTGCACTGACAACATTTAAATGCTATCCCCTTATATGCATTTAATGTGTGTGTTACAGGAAGAAGAGAAAGCGATGATAAAGCGTGTTAACTGCACAATGTTCAAGCAAGATTTATCTAAGAAAGAACATCTAGTGCATTAATGTGAATATTCAGAGATAGGTGTTTATCTTAATGGACTCAGAGATACTTACAAACAGCATAATTGCTGAAGTCATTTTAAAGGGCATTTATTCAAAGCAATTGCACTTAATATTACATATATATATATATATATATATACACATATATACATATATATACATATACATACATATACATACA
>NW_006408588.1:10832116-10834335 GCF_000296735.1 Chrysochloris asiatica | reverse complement strand
GGGATTGGTGTGGTCAGAGAACCATAGATTCCTGCTAAGCTCTGCTCAGCCAAGGTTATTTGGAATCAAAAGAAATGAAACCCTAAATCTCTTTTTTTGGCACTCTGTGGACTTCTTGTAAAAGACTGGCCTATTAAAATGTTAAATCAGCCCCAATTTCCAGATTACTCCATGATACTTCACTTTCTTTAAGCCTGTTGTTATTGCTGTTAGCTTGTTGAGTTGATCACCACCCCATGTAACTAACTTGAAGTGCCCATAGAATTTTTTAGGAAGGGAACCCTGTTAACAGAGAATTATGTTTTGGGCTGCTAACCACATGGCCAGCAGTTTCAATTCACCAACCACTTGATAAGAGAAAAATGAGACTTTCTGTTTTCATAAAAATGGACAGCCTTGGAAACTCTGTGCATGGTTGCTGTGAGTTGGAACCCACTCCACGGCACATCACCACCACTACCACCACCAATCTTTATGGAAGAAGCAGTGGTGGCGCCTGCTAACCAGACAATCAACTGTTTAAACCCACCTGCTGCTCCATGGGAAGAAGAGGTGACAGTCTCTTCTTGTAAAGATTGAAACTTACCAGCATAGTGTTTGCTTGGATTTATGGGCTTTTCCCCACAGTCACTGGGTGGGTGATGGTGGTGGTGTTACATGCCGTTGAGTTTATTCAGACTCATAGTGGCCCTGTATCGGGTTTCCAAGGAGCGGCTAGTAGTGGGTTTGAAGCATCATCCTTGCAGTTCAAACCTAGTGCATTATCCTACAGCACCATGTGAATTCACTCCCTGCTGCATCATTGTACTTGATTTGAATTGCAAGACCTTGCTATGGGTCTGTGTGAACTAATGAGACATTTTGTATCTTCAAAGTAACTGTAATTTTTTCAGAAAGACCCCTATTTTTGACAACAAGAGACAGTATTGCTGTCTCTGCCATCCCATTGGCTAGAATGAATAACAACCTAAAAAGTGGAAAGTGTTCCCCTTCTCTATCCGCCTCATTTTCCTCCTTCAAACACAACTACTGGCTTATACAATTCTTTAGAATTAACAGATATTTCCTAAATTCCTACTGTCCATTTAAACATGTATTTTGAACCTCTGTTTTGGTTGGGCACTGTATACATTCTGGTGGTGGTTTCAAGACAATAATAAAAATGTGGAGTCCTGGTGTGGCACTGCGGGTTAATGCCCTGGACTGCAAGGTCAGTGTGAACCGCAAGGTCTTCTGTTCAAGCTCATCAGCTGGTCCTTGAAAACCCTATACAGGGTCACTATGAGTCAGAACCAGCTGTGTGGCACTTAACAACAATTACAATATTACCAACATATTACAAGTAGTGCAGTTGTGTAATCAGTATCCATTTCACTCCACCTCATAATAGCACAAGATAGATACCGTGTCTCAAATTTATAGAAGAGAAAATTGGGGTACAAAAAGTTGTGGTTGCTCTAGACTTCACACAATTTCTAACAGGGAGCAGTGAGCATGTGTTCGGCCCCCAAACACAGTACTTAACCTTGGATATCACAGTAGCCTCTAGGCAAGTTCCTGCCCCTCCCTCAAGTAATTTACAATTGAATATAAGGGAAAATAATCACATTATGTATCAGACTATAATAAAACACTTTAGTGAAATTCCACAAAATGTACTGTGTTGGCATGGTAAAGAGAGTATTTTATTTTTCATTCCTGGGATCAGGAAATAAACTGCTTGAAAAAGCATTTGGTTTAGACTCTAAAGAACAACACTTGAGATTTCAGCAGGTATAAATGAGATGAGGGGCGGACAGACTGTGTGAGGAACAAAACAGGCAGAAGTGTAAGGTCAGAAACTTACCAGGTCTGTTCAGTAAATGGCTAATATTTCATGGGCAGAATGCAGAGCCACTTGCAGGGGGAAATTATGAGCAGAATATAGTCCTTTCGGGCTATATAGCCCTAGGTAGAGGACTTTGAATTAAAAAACAAATTCTAAATTTTACTTGATAATCAATGGGATGATGTAGATCAGGAGAATGGCACATGGAAAGTTGTATCTTTATTCCAAGACCATGGGTATATATGGTATACACACTAGCTGGTAGCATAGTGGTTACGAATCGGGCTGTGAACCTCAAGGTCAGAAGTTCGAAACTACCAGCTGTTCCACAGGAGAAACATGAGGCTTTCTGCTCCCGTAAAGATTTACAGCCTCGGAAACCCTGTACAGG
>NW_006408588.1:10818456-10831401 GCF_000296735.1 Chrysochloris asiatica | reverse complement strand
TAGGCAAGCACTGGATTGTGAACCACAAAGTCGGCAGTTGGAGCCCATCATGCATTCTGAGAGAAAAATGAGGCTTTCTGCTACCGCAAAGACTTACAGCCTTGGAATCACTATACAGGGTCGCTGTGAGAGGGAATCCACTCCATGGGTGGTGCCTGAAGGTTTGAGGGTGAGCAGGAGAGCTGTGCTGGACTATACAGTCAGTTTGAACCACAAGGTTGGCAGATCAAGTTTATCAGCTACCCCTTGGGGACCCTATACAGGGTTGCTATGGGTCAGAACCCACTTGACCACATTTAACAACTGGAGACAAAGACAAAGAAAGAAAAGCAAGTCATGGGAGTAGCTTGGATTTGGGCTTTGGGAGGGGGGGAATGATCAATTCAATCTGGGATAAATTGATTGCAGATACTTACAAGATTGTTGTTGTTGTTATGTGCCCTCAAGTTAGTTCCAACTCATAGCGAATCTGTATGGAGTTTTGGAGGCTGTAAATCTTTACAGGAGCAGAAAACATCATCTTTCTTCAGTTGAGCAACTGGTGGGTTTGAACTGCCAACCTTGTGGTTAACATTCCAGTGCTTATGCTACAGTGCCATCGACATTCTCGGTTAACAAGATAGTCAGTTGAAAACATTTTCCTTTTCTAACGAATCGGGCTGCGAACCTTAAGTCCAGCTGTTCGAAACTACCAGCTTCTCCGCAGGAGAAAGATGAGGCATTCTGCTCCCGTAAAGATTTACAGACTTGGAAACCCTGTGCAGGGTCGCTTTGGGTCGGAACTGACTCGACGGCACTTAACAACAACAAACACTGTACTGCTAACCACAGAGTCAGCAGTTCAAACCTACCAGTTGCTCCTTGAAACCCTATACCGGGTCATGATTGAGTCAAACCAACTTGATGACTTAACAACAAGGTAAAAAAAAAGCATTTCTCCCTGTCTATTTTATTCCAAAATGACAACTCCCATTTCAAATTCCTTTTGGACTGTTCACAGAATTGGCATTTTGGTGACCATTGTAATCACTGTGGAGCTTTCCTTGACATGCAGCTATCCAGGCCCCACCCCTAGATATGATTGACACATCACTTGCTCTCACTGAATAATTATGCTCTGGAGTCTAACAGGTAGAAAAACTGCTTGTTGTGGTTCAACAATTTAGCAGTATCAGCTTCTCGCTTCTTTCTCTCTTTCCTTCATAGTTGCTACCTCATGATCACAAAATAGCTGCCACAGCTCCAAATATAGTATCAAAACCCAAGAAAAAGGGAAAAGCCAAGTCTTTCCCCCTTTTATCAAGAGTAGAACAAGCATTCCCAGAGCCTCTGGGAGATTTTATTTATCTCTTGTACCATCTCTGGTATAAGGATGGCCAAGTGTTTTAGAGAAGAGTTGAGTAGCCTTGTCACAGCCCAAGGTCTCACAGGAGAAAGTAAAGGAATGAGTACAATGTCAGCAACCGTGTCTTTCTTTGCTACACCATAAGCATTTTGAAGGCAGGGACCATGTCCCATTAGGCACTACCTTCATTTTATACCATCTCCTTTATCTCACCTGGCACTTAGCTGGACATACAGAGATCTGGGACCAGAAGGGGTTGATGAACCACTCCACTCTAGTGCTCTAAACAACTTTTTTTGCCTTTTAGCCCCTCTGGATATGTATTGTTGTTGTTAAGTGCCATTGAGTCAGCTCTGACTTATAGCAACCCAGTATAGGGTTTCCTAGGAGGGGCTGGTGAGTTTGAACCTCTGATCATGTGGTCGAATGCTTATCCTATAGTGCCACACCAGGACTTGCTGGATATGTGTAAGAGAGGCACTTTTTCAACATTCTGCAAAGTGAAGGAAAAACAAAACCAAAGAAAATACCTGCAAAGAGGGAAATCTACAATACTGTAAAAATAGAGTAGGGCCTGAGTGCACGTTTCAGTAATGAATACATGAAAAGAAGCTTCTTAAATTATGAATGTGGCTTCTCTTGTTTATTACTCTGTAATCCTCTTTTATTGACTTCTGTTTATTTCCAATCACCTAGAATGGCAGACTGTGTTGCTTAGAGATCTTGATCCCTAAAAGATTGTCGTTAAAGCTGCTCCGCTGTATTTAATTGTTTGTTTTTGGCTCAAAGTGATTGAATGGATAAAAATACAAACAAAGCACTTTTCCCCCTCTTCACTCCCTTGAAGAGGAAGGGGGAAAATACAGGGGAAAAAAAAAAAAAGTAAAATATTCTAGAAAATGACAGTGATTTCTTCTAAAGAAGCAAGTTTTAAAATATTCTTCTGAGATGGTTGTTAAAGATGCTGCAGTCTTGCATTGGAAGGTCTTTCATTTTCTGAGGGTAGTTTGGAAAAGCAGGCCCAGTTTTTCAGAGATTGCTGGATCTCCAAGTTCTCAGAAGGAAGTTTGCCCCAAAGCCAATGTCAGCAAAGGTCCTTAGGTCTATGAGTAGTTGTCGTTAAGTGCCATGGGGACAGTTCCAACTCATAGCGATCCTGCATAGGGTTTCCGAGGAGCAGGCGGTGAGTTTGAACTACTGACCTTGCAGTTCAAACTGACCTTGTGATCTAGTGCTCATCCTACAGTGCTATACCAGGACTCATGGATCTATCTCAGCAGATTCCAATTCCGGTTTTGCCATCTAGCACCCTACTTCTGTACCTATATAAAGGCATTGTAAAATGTTCAGAATATTACCTAATCATAATTCCTTTTTTCTTTTGAGTCTCTGGGTCCTGGGTGATGCAAATGAATTGTGTGTTCAGCTGCTAACCAAAAGGTTGGAGATTCGAGTCTACCGACAGGTACCTCAAAAGGCCTAGCTATCTGGTACAAATGGTCACAACCATTGAAAACCGGATACCTATAGAAAATCCAGGGTTTTCAGTGTGTTCTACTCTGAAACACATGGGTCACCACAAATCAGAAATGATTTGTTGGCAACTGTTATTATAATTCTTTTTAAACATGACTGTATTGAAATTTTTCTTTGAATTGGAAAGAATTGAGAAGAAACAAGGGATTGGAATTTATTATGGATATTACCTCAAAGGAGGTCTGAGTACTGTAGTAGGAAATAGAGGTGTCATGGCCCACACTATTGGAGGAAATGATGGTGGTGTTCTCCCCAAAATATCCCTGGAGGATTAAGGCTGGTGAAGACCCACAGTCAGTTATGGGCTTTGGAGCAGAGCTCAAGGACCCAACTTCAGAAATGTAAAATATTTGTCATAATATGAGTTTCTGAGAAGTATGTCAGGTTCCTATGGCCTGTTTAAAACCATTTTACAGAACTGTTCTCAAGGGAACTCATACAAAATAAAACTAAGGGATTCCGTATTAAAAAAATACAAAAAACACCCCACAAATATCATGAATACTACTAAAACATGAACTTTTCTTCTTTATTCAACAGCAATTTGTTAACCTGTCATGGTGGTTTTTTACTTGCTTTTTAATGGTATTCGAAGTAAAGAGGAAAAAAAATGTCAAATTGCTAGCATGATTATTACCATTCATCATTATGTTATACGAGGGCAGTTTTATATGCAAATATAAGCACATTTAAGTCAAATGCAGAATCACTGCTATAGCCCAATTTTCATTTCCTAGCTCATGCATATATGTTTTGTTCTTAACAGAATAGTACAAACACTGCACAAAAGTAACTCTTCAGGTTCTGTTTTGTTTCTCGATACAAGGACATTCTTATTAGCACTCTCTAACCTCAGCTCACTGAGGTTATAGTAAGACAGAATTGAAAGAAAAGAGATATATAGATTGTCCTCTCATTCCCTGTCTCTCTGTCGTTAAATGTGATTGGGTAAATAATGAAAATACAAGGGATGTGATGAGGCTCCTTGATCATTTTGGTTTCTTAGAGCATCATTGCCAGTCTGTAAAATGAAAGCAAATTCTGGTTCAAATAGAGAATGTGACCTATTGGGACCGTCACTGCTGTCGCATCCACAGTTGCAGGTGCAACACACCTGTTACATAGAGGACATCATACAGTAACGCCAGATAGAAAAATGCAAAGGAGTACAGCTGTCAGCTGAAAATTTCTTCCTTGTCACTATGTCTAGAAAATAATGCTAACCTCACAGGGAGAAGATTGGGAGGTGGGTGTAAATAAAGCTGTTTGATTCATATTGTTGTTGTTGTTAAGTGCCACTGAGTCACTCCCAACTCAGTGTGACCCTGTGTAGGGTTTCTTAGGAGTGGCTGGTGGGTTTCAACAGCTGACCTTGCAGTTGATAGTCCAGTGCTTATCCTATAGTGCTACACCAAGACTCATATTACTCCCAAACATATTGGGTCTACAGAATTCTGTGCTCTTAGGTAATTGAGAACATTAAAGATGAATATTGTTGTCGTTGAATTGTTTCTGACTCATTGCGACCCTGCATAGGAGTTCTGAGGAGTAATTGGTAGGTTTGAACTGCAAACCTTGTGATTAGCTGTCCGGAGCGTATCTTACAGTACCACACCAGAACTCCTTATATATGAATGTTGTTGTCAAGTGCCATCGAGTTGGTTCAGACCCCTAGCAACCCTGTACAGGGTTTCCCAGGAGAGGCTGGTGAGTTTGAACGGCTGGCCTTGCAGTTCAAACTGACTTTGCCATTGAGTGCTTATCCTATGGTGCCACACCAGGACTCCCCTACATGAATTCGTTGTTTTTGTTGTTAGGTACCATTGAGTCAGTACCGAATCATAGCAACCTTACACACAGCAGAACGAAATACTGCCTGATTCTGAGCCAACCTCACTATTGTTGCCACGCTTGAGCGCATTGATGCTGCCACTTTGCCAATCCATCTCGCTGGGGGTCTTCCTCTTTTTCTCTGACCCCACACCTTACCAAACATGATATCCTTCTCCAGCGACTGGTCCCTTCTGACAATATGTCCGAAGCATGAAAGGCGAAATTTGGCCATCCTCACCTCCAAGGAGCTAGGGTGGTATAAAAATGATGTGTGGGTGGTTCTGACCTCCTCTGATTACATAGGGTGGAGGAGAATCAAACTCCATATCAGCCCAAAGCTGATTCCTGTGAGGCGGAGGTCACACAAACCTCCACCTTCCACCCGTATTTGCCAATCCTAACTACCAACCATCCCACCCACAATACTCTGCTTCTGGGCTGGGTTTGATAACCCATTGCAATGACCAGACAGAACTCACAGACAATACTCATTCTTATTTCTATTCTCCCTTTTTATAAGATGGATCCCCTTTTAAAGTATTACTTAGAAGGAAATCAATGAGGACCTGCTGTATGATTTAACTAATATCTTCAGAAAAACATCAAGTCATGGTATTTTCAATAGCCTCATATGCCTGTGAAAGTTAGACAGTGAATAAGGAAGACTAGAAGAATTGATGTATTTGAGTTATGGTGATGGAAGAAAATATTAAAAATACCTAGACCACAAGATGAACATACAAATGTATGTTGGATGAAGTACAGTCAGAGTGCTCCTTAGAAGCCAGGATGGCCAAACTTCGTCTCTCATACTTTGAACACATTATCAGGAGGGATTAGTCTGTGGAGAAGGATATCATGCTTGGTAAAGTGGATGGTCAGCAAAAAAGAGGAAGACCCCCAATGAGATGGATTGGCACAGTAACATCAGCAGTGGGCTCAAGCGTAACAATGATTATAAGATTGGTACAGGACTGGGCAGTGTTTTGTTCCATTGTGCATAAGGAGGCTATGAGTCAGTACTGACTCGCCAGCACTTAACAACAACAGTGGTTTAGGTATATTTCTGGTTTTTCTAACATTGCATTGTGATGAGGGAGAGGGAGACATTCTTTACCGAGTAGTTGAGAAAAGCTTATATTGTCTTTTGCCAATTATATTTTATCTTCAGTTTTTTTGCATGTCGTTGTTTTGGGTAAATCTTCTGTGCTATATACTAAAGTTCTGTGCTGTGTTAATGTGATCTCCCTTCTTTAATTTACTCTGCCCCTTCTTGAAACTGCATTTCCTTGTTGATTTCTTATTTACTGGTCATGAACCTCTGTTAGGAGTAGTTCTCCAAGATGGTTGGTGTCAACACTTTTAAATTGAGATGCCTGACAGGTATTCACTACATTGCACATTTCTAGAAAAAGTAATCTGCTGTTAAATGCTGTCTAGTCCATTTTGACTCATAGCAACCCTGTATAGGGTTTCAGAGGAGCAGCTGGTGAGTTTGAACCATTGACCCTGTGGTTCAAACCAACCTTGCTGTCTAGTGCTTTATCCCACAGTGCCACAGTAACTTACCATTGATAAATATGTATCCAGTTATGTTAAATTCCTAATAAGATATCCATTTCTCCACCTATTTCTCTCCTGCTCATCTCTGATACCTTCATTTGCCCTAGAAACGAAGGTTGAGACCCACCGCTGATTACTCTGGAGTAAATGACTACCATCCATCTTTTCCAGAGTTGCTGGTCAATATCCTCACTCTTCTCCCAGCCAGGGCAGACTCTTATCTGCTCATCACATTTCATTGGTCTCTTATGTTCATGTCTCCTTAAGTCTTCTAAACTGCCCTCTCAACTTGATTTCTCTGCTGTGTAGGATGATAGGGTTAGGCAACTAGATAGAATGCAAAGTGAAAGACCATGTCTCAGGGAAATATGATAGTCCTTTTCAAGAACCTAGTCTTTCTTCCTCAACTACAAGAAACAGCATGGAGTAATACAAATTCACTGGTAAAATTCTCACCTGCCATGTGGGATGCCCAGATTCAGTTTGCAGCCAATGTACCCAAAGTTTAGTCTGTCCGTGATGTTTATATGTTTCTGTGATGTTCAACAGGTATCAGTGGGACTTCCAGACTAAGATGGATTAACAAGAAAGCCTGTTGATCTACGTCCAAATATCAATTAATGAAAACCCTATAGATCGTAATAATCTGATCTGTAACTGACCACAAAGATGTCTCAGAACTGGGGCAGTTTTCTGTTTCATTGTGCATGGAATCAACTTATTCAGGGCCTAACTTGACAGCAACGAACAGCAACAACATAGCTCATAACAAACAATAGCACTTTCCATAATAGAAACTCTTGTTCAGGATTCAAAAATTCATTAACTGTTATCTACAGCATTACTTAAGGAGCTCTGGCAGCGTAGTGGTTATGAGTTGGGCTGCTAACCTGACTGTCAGCAGTTTGAAACTACCAGTCTCCGAAACCCTGTGCAGGGTCCGTATGAGTCAGAACCAACTCCAAGGCACACTACCACTACAGCATTACTTATGGGACTCTGGTAGCATAGTGGCTTACGGGTTGGGCTTCTAACTGCGAGGTCAATAGTTAGTGCCCACCAGGGGCTCCAGGGGAGAAAGATAAGGCTTTCTGGTGCCATAGAGATTTGCTGTTGTTGTTAGGTGCTTAGAGTCAATACTGACTCATAGTGACCTTATGCACAGCAGAACAAAATACTGCCTCGTCCTGCGCCATCCTCACCATCTTTGCTATGCTTGAGCCCATTCTTGCCTCCACTGTGTCAGTCTATTTGCATTGGCAGGGGAAATGGGAGTTCTTCATCTTTTTTTGCTACGCCTCCACTTTATCAAGCATGATGTCCTTCTCTAGGGACTGGTCCCTCCTGATGATAGTCACAGTTTCAGGACCCCTATACTGGGTTACTGTGAGTCAGAATAAACTCCGTGATACACTTACTAGCACCACCACTGCCATAGCGTTCCTTGTGGTTTATTGGTCACTAACCTTTAAATAACTGAGGCTTGATTTTAGTAAGCACATTGGGAAAAAATACTCACTTAAAATGAAGGGAAATCTCAAATCAAAAAGAAAGGAAGAAAAAAAGAGAGGGAGGGAGAAAGTATGCGAAGGATGGAGAAAAGAAGGTGAGGGGAAGAAAAAAAGACAAAAGACTTAGATCAGGTCTTAGGAGTATCAGCTAAATTTTGCCAATGCTGTATTATATTTAGACCCTAAATTCTTAAAACATGATTTGTGATAAAAACCAAAAACATTGGTGATACAGGCAAATCTTATGACTTATGACTTAGCAATCTTAAAGGCAACTACACTAATAAGAAAATGAGCCTTCAAATCCAGACCTTGAATTGTGTATAATCAGTAGGCACCCGATCTAGAGTCCTAGAGATGGTGTATGATTGGGTGGGTGGATTTTCTTTTTCTTTTTTTTTTTTTCCCTGCCTCCTAAATAATATGTAATTTCTCCAGGCCAAGAAATAAATTGAAAGGATTTAGAGGGATTTACTTATCAGTGGAACACCACGTAGCATTACATTCCTCCTGCTTTTGGGAAGGTACATTGAAGTTTGCTTAATCTTCCTTGGTTCAATACCCCTCTTCCCTCTGTCAGGCTGCCTTGAACAACAGATAGATTAATTCCCCTTCCACCCACTCTAGTCTCCCTCCTCCTTCATTTCTCTCTTGAGCCATCCTACCTTTTCTGAGCAGATGGAAGGAAAATCTTAAATTGGAAAAAAAAAAAAAAAAAAACACTGCAACCCATTTATTTATATAATCCCCAAAAGACATAAGGGATATGTCTGAAGGATAGAAATAAAGGACCCCAATATCAGGCATAAAATTTGGCTAAGATTAGCTTGGTTTTTCTAATGTTAATTAAATTTTGAGTGTGCAGAAGGATTTCCCTCAAGGTTAATTCATTAGCTAAAGTTATAAATCATGTTGTTCTTTATCCTACTAAAGAACAAGGTATAAGGGCAAGTCAAAAAGTATTGAGACTAGGGGTCCAGTTGATGGGTTTATTCCAGGCAGAAAGTGATTAAATGTGTCTTTGCAGACAAGTTCTCTAAGTAATATATTGCCATAGTCTTGCTAGGGTGCCTAAGAAAGATCCATTCCAAACAGTGGCTACCAAGGGTATTTGGTGAGTCAGTTAAACTCAAGGCAGAGAAGTCAGCTCAGAAGGTTATTGTGACTAATTTGGGGGATTTAGAAGTGGGTAATCATGACTCATTTTCTTAAAGGGCACAGAATGATCTTAGGGACTTATGAAGAACTTTTAAGAAAGCTGAAAACTGCATTGGTGCAAAAAAGACGAGAAGACTTGCATTGAGGGAATTTTTTCCCATTATGATGATGCACCTGATTATTCTTCAAGGGTAGCAAGAGCTAGGACACTTCTAGGAAAATTTCACTGAGGAACCTTACCCCATCCAACCTGTAGCCCTGACCTTTCCCCTTCCAACTTCTTTTTTGTCCCCCAAACTTAAAGAGTATTTAAAAGAAACACAATATGAGTCCCTCGAGGGACGTCAAAAGGGAAGGGCTTGTCATTAAGTGCTGTCCAATTGGTTCCCACTCATAGCGACCCTGTATAGGGTTTCTGAGGAGCAGCTCGGTGGTTTGAACCACCGACCTATGGTTAACAATCAAGAAGTTTAGGGAGATGGAAACACATCACTTGTAAGTATATAGACTTAGATGGAGGATGTGTCTAGAAGCAGTAGTTTCACCTTTTGATATTCATGTTTAATAAAGGTTCTATGATTCTGTAGCAATACTTTCTGAATGGTCCTTATATATTGGTATGCAGTAGATAGGGGAAGAATGTGAAAGCTATTAAAGATAGGCACAGTTTGAAGGGAGGTGGGTAATAATATTTGCTTTGAGTCCTGTTAAATCTGTTATCTTTACTGACAATTGATATCATTTATAGTCATGAAGGTTCATATGAATATATGAACCGTGTTATGATGTTGTAGATATGGACTATGTCTTGGCTCAAGCCCCAGTAGTCTGTAAAATCCATGAAGATAGGGACTATGTCAGTCTGTCTCCTAGCCCAGTGATTGGTGCTTTATGGACAGTTAATAAATATTTGTTGCAGGAATGTCTGAATGAATAAGTGCATATATAATTAAAATCATTTATCAAGAGCTATCTCAACAACAACAATCTAGTAGCGTAGTGGTTACAAATCAGGTTGCGAACCGCAAGGTCAGCAGTTCGAAACTACCAGCTGTTCTGCTGGAGAAAGATGAGGCATTCTGCTCCCGTAAAGATTTGCAGCCCCGGAAACCTATACAGGGTCGCTATGAGTCGGAACCTACTCTACGGCACACAGCCACCATAATTTTTTAAACTTAGATTTCTTTAAAATCCCTTTGATTCAAAGCACTAGTTTTTGTTTTGTTTTTTAATGTTTTATTGTGAATTATGTGATAGTTTACATAGGAGAACATTAGCTTTACATTCATCCTATCATATATTGTTTCATTGCCATAGTTACAATCCTCTCCATGCATCATCAACCAACCACAGGGTATATATACCCTGCAAGCCTGCCCTCCGGTCGTCAGCACACAGCTCCTCTCCCTCTCTGGGTCTGAAGTCCCCAGCTGCTCCATCTCTCCACATCATGGTCTCTGCCTCCATCTCTGGTGTCACTGCTTCTTTGGGTAGGGTCCCGCTCTCCACTCTTCTCCCTTGATGGTCCCAGGGACCTCCGCTCCTAGACTGCAAAGTCAACCACTTCCCTACTTTTGCTACAAAATGTTTACCTTTACATTTCCAACCCTCACAGTCAGTCCTGATAACAGTTATTCACTATTGTACCACAAGAGACCTATCCGCATCTCCTCATATCAGCCCTGCCCAGACAGATTGGATACTACTCAGTAGAGATTCTTCCTTCCTCTGTGCCCTCTGGATCTGGGCTCCCTCTTGAAAACTTGTAAGCCAATTACTTTTTGCCTTTTTAGCCACACACCCACCCCCATTTTGGGTAGGCAATGTCCAAGTTTCCCATTCCTGTCTACCCTGTGTGTGGAGGGGATGGGAATGATCCTCCATGTAAAGATTTGCTTCCTCTTTTGAGCTACTGCATCCATAGGTGTCGTTCAAGTTCATCAAATTGTATCTGATTCTCTTTTCCCCCCACTTTTTTCTTCTTCTAGTTGAGCTCTGATCATCCAGTCATTGAAGCCAGGTCAAGTGGGTATTATCTGAAAGTGTGGGTGTTCTTATGCATATGCCCTCTCTTCTTATCAGATGGATGCTTCACTCTCCACTCTAGTCCTCTGTGGATATGTCACTGACTCTGGGCCCAAGAGTCCCCAGGTCTTGCCACACTGCTGGCCAATCATGTCTCCACGCGGGTTCACAGGACTCTATTGAACATTGCAGGGCTTACCTCGCAGCTTCATTGCTGTTTTCCCTCACTTCTCTTTATCAGTGACGAACGTGGTCACCAATCAGAGCACATGTCTGCTCCTGTATTCCCATTGCGTCTTAGTCTTGGAAGGGGGTTTGCCCTGAGGGGACCAGACCACTTGTCTTGATGTCTCCTGGGTGAGCAACTTGCTTGTTCTTGTAGTAATCAGTCAAACTACCATTATTGTTTTGTATGTTTCCTTTAGTCTTTCTTTCAAGAAGTATCTTCTGTTCGTCTAACAGCTACAGGCTGGTCTGCTTGTCCCTTCAAATGGAAATTTCCCACCTCAGAAGATTCTGGATGGGGTTCAGTATTCCACCTATGGTCTTATGTAATGCAGAGGCTCCACAGGAAGCCTCCTTCACTGGGCACTTTGAAGACCCATTTTAGGTTTTCCAATCAGTTCTAGGCAAAAGATGGATTTACAAGCTTTCTATGGTGATATTTCTGACTATTCTTTTCTCTCCCCCTTGAGTGTCTATTTTATAATGGTATGCCAGGGAAACCAAGATTCAGAAGACAGCCAAGCATCTTAACATTATTTCCCCCATTCCAACCATGTCTCAATCCCTGTATCCCAGAGCCCTATTGTTCCAAGGTTATGCAAACATCATTATTTACCTCTGTGCTACATAGCCCATGCAAAACTACCTAGTTGTTTTCCTATCCACCTTGTTCTTCCATTCCCCTCCCCTTTCTTGTGTATTGCCTCCCTCCCTAGCACCAAAGCTATTCTGTGTCTGTTCCCTACCCAGTACTTCACCTTCCCCTCCCTTCCCTCATGCCACCCCCTGCATCCTGGTAACCACCAGTCAATCGCTCCCCCACTTTAGTATGGGTTCTTTTTCTTACTATTTTACAGTTGTGGTCATATGTGGTATTTCTCCTTTTGTGACTGACTAATTTCACTCAACATAATGTCTTCAAGGTTCATCCATGTTATGTGGTAGCTTGCAGCTTCCTTGTTATTCTTCAGTGCAGCATAATATTCCATTGTGTGTATGTACCACAGTTTGTTTATCCATTCTTCAGTTGATGGGCACTTAGACTGTCTACATATTTTTGCTGTTGTCAATAGTGCTGCTATGATCATTGGTGTGCATATATCTACTCGTGTTATGGCTTGTATTTCTTTCTTTTTTTTTTTAAGTTTTCATTGTGCTTTGAATGAAAGTTTACAGTGCAGATTATCAATTTTATGTTTAAAAAATCATATACTTTGTTTCATTATAATCTCCACCATGTACTATCAGCTAACAGTATTTCTCTCTATTCATTTTAGCTTTTTTTAAAAAAAAAACAAAAACAAACCACTCAGGCATATATAATAATTTAAACCACCAAAGGGCACATTCTGCAAGTCTGTCTCCTGACCATCAGCTCTCAGTCCCTCTCTTTCCATGAATCTATAGTCCTCAGCTGCTCTCTCTCTCCATGTCCCCATCTCTGCTTCCATCTCTGGTGTCGCTGCTTCTCTGGATAAGGTTTCACATTCTGTTTGTGCTCTTCTCACTTGATAGTCCTAAGGTCCTCTGTTTCTAGACTGTAAAATTAACTACTCGCCCATTTTTGTTATAAAACTTCCACCTTTACAATTGTGACAGTCACAATTAGTCATGATAACAATTACTCACTATTGAATCGTAAGAATCATATCCCCATTTCTTTTTACCAGACCCATCTAGACAAGATGAAAACTATTCAGTGGGGACTCTATCTTCCCACACACACTTAAAAAAAAAAAGAGGAAACCA
>NW_006408588.1:10813258-10817650 GCF_000296735.1 Chrysochloris asiatica | reverse complement strand
ACATTTGTCCCTATATTTTCATTGATGACCTTCATAATTTTGGGATTCACATTTAGGTCTTTAATCGATGCTGAGTTGGTTTTTGTATAAGGCGTGAGGTAAATGTCATGTTTCAAGATTTTGCATACCACTTTCAGTTCTGCCATTGCCATCTGTTGAACAGACTATCCCCTCCCCATGTGATATATTTAGGGAATTTGTCAAAAATCAGTTGGCAGTATGTGGATGGGTTAATTTCTGTATTCTCAGTTCTGTTCCATTGATCAATGTATCTTTCATTGTACCAGTACCAGGCTGTTTTGACCACTGTAGCTGTGTAATGAAGTTTGAAGTCGGGGAATGAGAGGTTTCCAACCATATTCTTCTTCTTAAGCAGTGTTTTGCTTATCCTGGGTCTCTTTCCTTTCCACATAAAGTTTATAATTGTTTTTTTTTTTTTTTTTCATCTCTTTGAAGAATGTCATTGGAATCTGTATTGGGATTGCATTATTTGTGTAAATTGCTTTGGGCAGTACTGACATTTTCACAATGTTAAGTCTTCCTATCCAGGAACTTGGTACATTCTTCAATTTTTGTAGGTCTCTTTTGGTTCCTTGTAGTAGTGTTTTGCAGTTTTCTTTGTATAGGCCATTTGTTTCTCTGGTTACATATATTCTTAGATATTTCATCCTTTGGGCGGTATTGCTTAACTAATGTCCTTCTCAGCACTGTCGTTTTAGATATAGAGGAATCCAACTGATTTTTGTATGTTGATCTTATATCCTGCTACTTTGCTGAATCATCCAATGGGGTCTAGTAGCATTTTTTTTACTGAGTCTTTGGGGTTTTCTATGTATAGGATCATATCATGTGCAAATAGAGTTTTACTTCGTCTTTACCAATTTGGATGTCTTTAATTTACCTGTCTTTTTGAATAGCTTTTGCTAAGACATCCAGCACAATATTGAATAGGAGTGGTGACAAATGGCAGCCTTATCTAGTTCCTCTAGAAGAGGGAAGGCTTTCAGTTTCTCTCCATTGAGAGTAATGTAGTCTGTAGTCTGTTGGTTTTATATATATGCTCTTAATTATGCTGAGGAATTCCCCCTCAATTCCTTCTTTGTTGCATGTTTTATCAGGAATGGATGTTGGATATTGTCAAATGCCTTTTCTGCATCAATTGATATGATCATGTGGTTCTTTTTTTTTTTTTTTCTTATTTATATAGTGGATTACATTGATTGTTTTTCTAATGTTGAACCTTCCTTGAATCCCTGATATGAATCCCACTTAATCATGATGTATTATCTTTTTCATGTGCTGTAGGATTCTGTTGGCTAAGATATTGTTGAAATTTTTGCATCTAAGTTCATGACGGATATTGGACTATAATTTTCTTTCTTACTGACATCCTTCCCTGGTTTTGGTATGAGTGCTATGCTTACTTCATCAAATGTATTAGGAAGTTTTCTATCCTACTTTATATTCTGGAATAATTTGAGTAGAATTGGTGACAGCTTTTCCCTAAATGTTTGGTAGAACTCACCAGTGAAGCCATTTAGGCCTGGACTTTTTATGGTTGGGAATTTTTTGATGGCCTGATCAATTTCTTCTTTATTGGTCTGTTCAGGTTTTCTACTTCACTGTGTGTAAGTTTACGTAGGTCGTGTTTTTCTAAAAATGTATGCATCTCTTCTAAGTTTCCAGATTTTTGGAGTACAACTCTTCATAGTATTCTGTTATTATTCTTTTGATTTCCTTTGGTTCTGTTGTGGCATCACCCATGTGGTTTCTAATGCTAGTTATTTGTGTCTTCTCTCTCTTTTCTTTTGTTGGGTTTGCCAGTGGTCAGTTGATTTTGGTAATCTTTTCAAAGACACGTTTCTTGTCCTGTTGATTTTTTTCTATAGTTTTTCTGTTTTCTATCTCATTTATTTCCACACTAATCTTTATTATTTCTTTTCTTTTGATGGCTGTAGGTTCCTTATGTTGGTCTGTTTCTAATTGTTTTAGATGCTGTGTTAATGTGTTAGTTTTGGTTCTTTTTTTGGGATGTGTGCATTTATTGCAATAAATTAATCTTTCAGCACTGCTTTCGCCTTGTCCCAAAGATTTTGGTATATAGATTTTGGTGTTATCTTTCTCATTTGTTACTAGGAATTTTGTGAGTTCATGTTTAATTTCTTCTACTATCCAGTCACTTTTCAGCAGGGTGTTATTCAGTTTCCCTGTATTTTACTTTATATCCTTGGTCTTCCTATTGTTGATTTCTAATTTGATGGCATTGTGGTCTGAGAAGATGCTTTGTAGTATTTTGATATTTGTAAATGTACGAAGGTTTGTTTTGTAGTCTAACACATGGTATATTCTAGAGAATGTTCCATGTGCACTGGAAAAGAATGTGTATTGTGCTGTTGTTGGGTTGAATGCTCTGTACACATCTATGAAGTCTAGTTGGCTGATTGTATAGTTCTTCTGTGTCTTTGTCAAGTTTTTATCTGATTGTTCTATCCATTTTTGAAAGCAGCATATTAAAGTCACTCATGATTATGATAGATTAGTGTATTTCTTTCTTCAAGTCTATTAAAGTTTGATCAATATAATTTGGAGCTCTTTCATTGGGAGCATAGATATTTATTATGATTATGTCATCTTGTTCAATTTTCCCTTTAATCATGAGATAATGTCCATCTTTATCTATTATGCTCATTTTGCCTTAAAGTTTCTTTTATCAGACATTAGTACTGCCACTCCTGTTTGTTTTTTATTGAAATTAGCTTGGTATATTTTTTCCATCCTTTGACTTTTAATCTGTTTTTTTCTCTATGTTTAAGATGTGTCTCTTGCAGACGGCATATTGAAGGATCTTGTTTTCTTATCCATTTCACCGCCCTCCATTTCTTAACTGGTGCATTTAATCCATTTACATTCAGTGTAATTATTGATTGTTGTTAAGTGCCGTCGAGTTAATTCTGACCCATAGCGACCCTGTATAGGGTTTCCAAGGAGTAGCTGGTGAGCTTGAACTGCCGTCCTTGAAGTTCAAATGTCTTTGCAGTCTGGTGCATTAACCCACAGTGCCATACCAGGACTCCATAGGTATGGATTAATTGCTGCCATTACGTTTGCTTTGTTTTGTTTTGTTTTGTTTTTGTGGTGTTGCTGCTTTCTTTGATCTGTGTGTCTGCCTTTGCTGAGTTCATGCTTTTTGTGTTCTTTCTTGTGAGTTTCCTCATTGTTTTATTGTTTCCATGTCCTTCTTGTATTTTCATTTTCTCTATATGTTGTTAAGTGTTAATTTTCTTTGAGGTTACCTTATATTCCATTGCTTTTTCCTTCCATTTGGTACATTCTGTTATATCCTGTAACCTACCTGATCTTCTAACCATCTGGATCTCTGTTTTTATGTTTTACCTTGTTTTACATATTAATTGTTTTGATCATAGACTGATCTCCCAGATTCTCTGAATTTGTTCTTATAGTTTTGGCCTGTTGTTGACTCTTCTGTTGATTCAGTTCTGGGAGGTGATGCCACGTATGTCAATCTCTTTTTGTTGTCTGTTCTTTTTGGTTCTCAGTCCACACAACTCCCTTCAGGATGTTTTATAGCATAGGGCTGGTTTTGGAAAAATCCTTTAGCTTCTGTTTATCCTGGAATGTTTTGATTACACCGTCGTATATGATTGATAGGTTTGCTGGATAAAAGATTCTTGGTTGACATTTTTTTTTTTTTCTTCAGAGTTGTATATATGTCTTCTCATTGCCTTCTTGCTTGCATGGTTTCTGCTGAGAGATCCGAGCTTAATCTTACTTGCTTGCCTTTATATGTACCACTTTTCTTTTCCTTAGTTGCTTTCAGGATCGTCTCCCTATCTTTGATTTTGGAGAGCTTGATTATGAAATGTCTCGGTGATTTTCATTTCAGGTCTATCCTTCCTGGGGTTCGTTGAACATCTTGAATGTTTACCTTTTCACTTTCCAGGATGTTAGAGAAATTTTCTTCCAGCAGTTCTTCAACTATTTCCTCTGTGGACTTGTGTGATTCTTCCTATTCTGGAATGCAGATAATTCCTAAGTTATTCCTCTTCATGTTGTCCAACATGAGTCTTAGACTTCTTCAGATTTTTTAACCTTCTTTTTGTTTGTTCTTCTAGCTTAGTGGTATTGAGAGATTTGTCTTCCAGCTCACTAGTTCTGCACTTTTAGTGTATTCTCTATTTCTGATATTCTATTATTGATGATTTGGACCTCTTTCTGTAGGTTTTGAATTGTTTCCAATGCCATATCTATCTTATTTGATTGTTCCTATAGCGCTTTCCTTACTTCTTCCTTATTTTTCTCAACTCCATTGTAAAGTGTTTTGAAACATTTTATAATCATTTTTTGTGTGAATTATTTCTCAGGTATTTCCAA
>NW_006408588.1:10759733-10812876 GCF_000296735.1 Chrysochloris asiatica | reverse complement strand
GCAACAGCAAAACAAAACAAGAAAAAAAGAAAAACACCAAAAAAAAAAACAAAAAAAGCAAAAAAAAAAAAAAAAAAAAAAAAAAAAAAAAAAAAAAAAAAAAAAAAAAACTATATTGGATACTGTATTCAATAATCACAGAAACAGGAGAGGAGGGAGATAAGAAAACAAACAAACAAACAAAAACACCTGTAGCTTGATATAAGTATTAATTTAATGCCTTCTTTCAGCTTCTTGCCTTCAAGGTTGTCTGATAAATTTCAATATACCACTGTTGGTTGTGATGCTATACCTCAGGATTTAATTTAATTTTCAGCCTGTTTTGTTTGTATACTCTCTTTCCATTTCCATACCCCTTGTTCTGGCCTTTTCCCTATTAAAAGCAGTTTAGGGCTGGCCCTTAAGATGAGAGTATCTGTGCACATGTGTGTCAGAAGAACCCTCCAGTGGTGGGGGTGGGGGTTGTCCACTTGCTCAGGCACCCCCTCCAGTCCCCAGAATGGAGGTGCATAAACAGTGGGTAGCCAAAGAACAGATACCAAAGAAAAGAAAAGAATCAGAACAAAGCAAAACCAACAAAGTGTATTGTCCACCTTTGCTCCGAGGTTCTCGTGGTGTTATTCCATGGTGGGTCTGTTCCCCCACTTGGTCTTGACATTTGGTCTCACCCAAGTTGTCTCTGGGCTGTCGAGGCTGGCAGATTCAAAAGTACATGATTTCTTATTCTACTACAAGTTCCGCTAGCTATAAGACTTCAAACTTTTAAAATATCCCTACCTATGTGGTTCAGAGTTTTGGAGCTCTGCCCTGAACCCGCTTTACCTGGTATTCTGTGGTATTTCTGATCTCAATGCACTAATTTTCACCATTCTGAATGTAGTATCTTTAGCCTAGGGTAACTCTCCTTTAAGCTTTCTCATCTCATGGATATAGGAGCCAAGTTAGGAGCCAAGTTACTCATATTCAGTCATATCATACCTGATAAATGATTACCTCCAGGAGTAGGTAGGGAGAAAAAGTGATAGCTTGAAATCCCCCAGTTACATTAATCTTAGAAGACAGTTTTTACCTTCATATGGCATTATTTTAATTTAAAAATATAGGAAAGAAAATAACCTCAGGTAGCATTTTAACAAAGGTAGAATGTTGTCTTTTCCACTTCATTGGTCAGGACCTGCATCATATTATGCCCTATTGTCCCACTTGAATATGATGAATTGAAAATATTTATTCATTTTGTCGTTACTCCGTTTATCAGTCTATTCTTCTGGACTGATAGGGGATGTTTAATCAGAATAAAAATGAATGCAAGGACATCATACTCATACAGTCTTATCTTGTAATAAGGTTATTTTTTTTTTATTGGACTTGAGATGGGTAGAAATATTGGCTTCTATTAAGATTCCCCAAGCTCTAAGAGTTTTCTACCTTTGGCTTAGCCTGTAAATCATCTATTGTTGTACATGTATATTGTGTGTGCGAGAAAGAGAATGGGTGATCTACTAGCATTGATTACACAGGCAACAATTTTGTACAGAAATCTTAATTGATCAATTTAAAATAAGGTGATCAGACTTTTCAAATCTCAGTAAGGGTTGTAAACTTACTTCCAGTCAATGAATTCTTATTTTATTGAAAATATTTCAGATAGTCTATAATTGAGTGGAGAATAAGCATTTGCAATGAATCTTGTGGGGACTTGCCCTCCTGTGAGATATTAAAAGCTCTAAGTCAATTTTAGAATGAAAATATAAAGGGTAAAGTGCTAAAATACTAAGCGCTTGAAAAAATTTAATTATTTCTAGCATGAAGCAGCTGCAGAGATGTATGGCTGTTTTCTGTGGGACTTCAGAATATTTATGGGCCTTTCTCTTTTTCTTTCTCACTGGAAGAAAGGAGATCATCATTCTTGAGTGTGTTATTTATAATTTCATAAAGCTGTTCCGTGGCAGGACTTATTTTATCTTGTGCTTAATATCAGTCAAATAACTATGCTTCCAAGGAGCTGGATGGAGAAAAATGATTACTGAAAAAATGATTAGCCTATTCTCAGTATTAGATAAGGGCTAAAGTTTGGAATTCCAAGTCATAAATTGGCATTTGGGTCAGTAAGAAGCAGAGAGACTAAACCTTGAGCAGTCTGGTCATGAAGTAGATAGAGGTGTCTCTCAATGCCAAGTAATGATACGGAGTCATCGCAGTGTTGTGATGGGGAAGAGCCCTTCAGAGTACATAATTTAGAAGCAGCTGAGTATAGAAAAATATCTCATTGTTGAAAATTGAGAAGCCAGATTTGTCAGACCTAGGAAATTGGAAAATAAATATACCAATAATGTTTATGTAATATATAATTTATACACTGTCTATTAGACATAATTTAAATATATCTGTTCATGTGCATAGTTTTGAGTTTTCATCTGTCCCAGTTTTATTTTGAGGTATTTTCAGTAAGCATTGCTTGAGGAAAAAAAAAAAAAAAAGGACAAGAATATAAATGCAATAAAAACATTTCAGAAAAGGAATAAAGAAGGTTTCTACCAGCGAGATAGTTTATTGAAAGTTATTATAATACCTATCTTTAGTTTTATGAGTCCTAATACAGAGTCAATTAATTTCAACATGTGGATTAAAAGTATGAAATATGTATTTTAAAACAGGGTAGTATGAATTATTATTTTAAATGTAAGACTTAGCTAATACAGAGAGACATAAGAATATTTTCCTTCTCTTGTGAAGGCAAGGTATAAGACATTTAATATTTAGTGTGGAGAATTCAGACTCATCCATGTGTTCTGAAGCCATGTGTGTTAGCTACTGATGGAGAATGACTAATGGCACACAGAACTATGTGGAAGAAGGAGAGAAATGTGATAGGTCAGGATATTGAATTCATGCTCATTAAACAAGTTTTCAAGAACAACACAGTAAAACAAGGAGCAGTCACCGTGCCATTCTAGCACATCTCTTGATTCCAGGCATTCTGTACCCTGTCCTACCTGGAACCTGGACGTATACAAACAAACTGCTTTTGCTGACCTCTGACCTTTTGCCAATGTTCTTTGTCTCCCCTGGAATGCTCCTGTCCTCCTCCAACCCACTGCCCATGCTTTCTGCTGCTTCATTTCTGTGTGTCTTTTGGGTCTCATTTTCCACTTCTCTTTTCATTGGAAATAAGCTCTGCTTCCCTTGATTTGCTCTCTTAGCACATTATGCTTACTCTTGTCATAGCATTCAGTTTACTATGACAAGTTCTCTTTACCTGACACTCTGAGTTCCCACAGCAGAGGAACTATTTCTCACTACTACTGGATCGCTTGTAGTTAAGTGCTACTGAGTCAGTTCTGACTCATAGCAACCCTGGTACAGGGCTTCTGAGGAGCAGCTGGTAGGTTTGAACCTTTCGATTAACAGTCTAGAATTTATCTACGGTGCAATAGCAGGACTCTGTACACTGGATCTCTAGTAACTGGTATATGTTTGACATATTAGTGTGTATTGTATCATCTGTATATTGCAGTTGTTAATGTGTCTTCCTCCAAGGAGCTCTGGTAGCGTAGTGCTTACGAATCGGGCTGCGAACCGGAAGGTCAGCAGTTCGAAACTACCAGCTGCTCCGCGGGAGAAAGATGAGGCGATCTGCTCCTGTAAAGATTTACAGCCTCGGGAACCCTATTCAGGGTCGCTATGGGTTGAAACTGACTCGACGGCACTTAACAACAACAACAACAACTTCCTCCAGTCCTGATGCCACACTCTTTTTCAATCAGCCAGTTTCTTGAATCATTTTCTCAGCATAAATATTGAACAAGTATGGTGAAAAGATATAACCCTGGTGCACATCATTCTTGGTTTTAAACCATTCAGTATCCCCTTGTTCTATTCAAACAACTGCCACTTGTTCTGTGTACAGATTCCTGATCAGCACAATGAAGTATTCTGGAATACCCATTCTTCTCAATGTTATCTTTAGCTTGTCATGATATATGCGTTAAAATCCTTTGCATAGTCATTTTGGCACAGGTAATTATCTTTCTTCTATTCTCTGCTTCCAGCCAAGATCCATCTAATGTCAGTATGATTTCCCTCATTCGATGTACTCATCTAAATCTGGCTTGAACCTCTGGCAGTTTGTTGTCAATGTGCAGTTGTATATGTTTTTAAATTATCTTTAGCAAAATGTGTACAGTCAATGGGTACAGTTGCCTTTTATGTCACTAAAGAAAGGTATTTGCAATGGAAAACTCATTGGTCTTGCAAAATTCAACTATGTGATTTCTAGCACCGATACTATTATCAAAGTTATGTTTTCCCGATACTGATCCTTCTTTGTTTCTAACCGTTGCATTCCAATCACCAGTAATTACCAGTGCATCTAAATTTCATACTGAAATAATTGGTAAAATTCTTCTGTTTCATCATCACTGGCTTTAGTAGTTTGTGTGTAAATTTTAATAATAGTAATATTAACTTGTCTTCTTGTAGGTGTATTGATTTTATCCTATCACAGACAACATTGTACTTCAATACAGATCTTGAAATGTTCTTTTTGATGATGAATGCAATGCCACTCCTCTTCAATTTGTTTTTCTAGGCATAGTAAACCAGATGATTGTCTGATTCAAAATGACCCACACTTGTCCATATCTACTCAATAATTCCTAGGATAGCTGTCTTTATGTCATTTTTTATGACCACCAATTTTTCTAGATTCATTCTTTTTACATTCCACGTTCCAATTATCAGTGGATGTTTGCACCCGTTTCTCCTCATTCTGGGTTATGCTCCACCAGAAAACAAAGGTCCTGAAAGTTTTACTCCATTTAGATGATTATTGTCAAGTATACTTTGTGGAGGCAGCTCTGCCCCATTTGTATTTTGAATGCCTTTCAAACTAAAAAGCTCATCTTCTGGCACTGTATTTGACAGTATTCTGCTGCTTTCATAATGTTTTCATGATTTGGCACTATATCTGATAATGTTCCACCAGTATTCATAAGGTTTTCAGTGTCTAACATTCAGAAGTAGCACGCCTTTCCTCCTTCCTAGTCTGTCTTAGTCTGGAGGCTCAGCTGAAACCTGACCATCATGGGTGATACTGTTGGTATTTAAAATACTGCTGACGTAGCTTCCAGCATCACAACAACATGCAAGCCACCACAGTACTAGAAACTGACAGAGGAGTGGTTGAATGATAATCCTAGCTATTGGGAATTTTGAGAACTTCAGATAATCAGTTTAAGATAAAAACATAAAAGAAATAACATGGACAATATCTTGATTAAGAGTAGAGTGGGGGTGGGGGCATGGACTTCTACCCCAACAACATAAATTGAAGAGTTTTCTAAAGCAACATTGTTCTCTGAAGAAGCATATATAGTGGGTCAGATGAAAAATAGCAGATTCTTCTATAGATGTCTACATTTATTTTTGTCATTGTGTTAAAAGAGTTGGTTTGTATTAACTGTGTATGTAGCACAAAGCTTGAAGTAGGAATAATAAATGTAAATATTATTAGTAGACAAGATTCTGGTGAGTTTAAGTATTCATTTCTTCACAAGAATGTTAAATGTTCTTTCTCAAATTTTATGAGTAATTTTCAGCAGTGGCTGTGATGGTGGAAACCCACACATAGCAGCCTAGACCTGTTGCATTTTATCTAAAGATAAAAGTCCATGATCCTCCCATCCTGCTCTTACCATGTTCATCTAGAGTCTGTTTACCTGCAGTAGTGAAACATAATCCCAGCAGTCCTGAGAAACTAGAAAGTAACAGAAATGTGCCTTTGACACTGTAGAGATTCAATGTCTCATCGTGAATTTACTCATACGTGCTAAAAGCAGACCCTGAGTTGTTTGACACTAACTTTGCATTAAATAGTCAATTATTTTAGGATATGCCATTAAGCTCAGAGCATCCACAAGTCTTGGTTTTGAAGTACTAACTGATATGTCTGCATGGCAGGGATGGAATTAGAAAAACAAAGCAAACAAAACAAAACATTGATTGTAGGCTTCTTAATCCTCTAATATTCTGGAAAATGAAGACCTGATGCCCTGGCTGAGCAAGTCCTGGTACTACTTAGTGGTGAGAGTGCCCAGTGTCTTTGAGAGTGCCAAGTCATTTAGGGCAACCTTGGTTACCATGCTGGGCAATCAGGGGCTGAGGTACTAGTAATTGCTTTGGGACCTTCACTGGCCTGTATCTCTTTATGGTGATGATGAGGTGTAGGACGCAGAAAAGGAGAAGCTCAGGTTTCTTTTCCCAGTGATACTTAAACCTCTGTTGGCCTCTCTATAAATATATTGTTCTTCTATTATTTTTCACGGCAGTTGTAACCAGAAACTGCCAAAAAAAAATAAATAAATGGAGGTAGTTAGTTGTGATCAATGATGAAAAACTAGTGTGCATAGACAGATACCTAACCTAGCTAAATTTGCAGTGAATTATCAAGCTTTAAAGGAGCTCTGGTGGTAGTGTAGTGGTTATGAGTTGGGCTGCTAATCTCCAGTTCAGCAGTTCAAAACTACTAGCAGTTCCTCAGGAAAAGGATGGGGCTTTCTGCTCCTATAAAGATCTATAGCCTCAGAAATCCTATACAGGGTTGTTGTGAGTCAGAACCAACTCTACAGTACATAACCATCAGGATTAAGGACTTTGGGTGTGGTACTGTAGGATAAGCACTGGGTTGCAAACCACAAAGTCAGTGGTTCAAACCCACCAGTTGCTCCCTGTACAAGGTCTCTATGAGTTGGAAACAATTGGATGGCACTTAACAACATTAAGCTAAATGAGTTTGTTTATTTATTTAGAGTTCAAAGTAATGTTTATTAAGCAGCTACCATGTAAAAAGAACAGAATTTCATTTTTAATGTCACATAACTAGCCAATGATAAAGATACTTTGCTTATCCCAATTTAAATGATTGAAGCTTACATAGGCTAAGGTTCTTTTCCTCTAAGATATTGACTATAAAAGAAAGAGCTGGGATTTGCAGATATAATCTGTCTAGAGTAAGGCCCACTCTTATCACACTCTGATAGACTGCCTCTGGTCTAACTTTGAGTCTAGCGGTGAGGGTGTGACTCTGTAGGTGACTTCCAAAGCTATAAGTGTTTACCAAAGCAGAAAGTCTCATTTCCCCTAATCAGCCACTGGCAGATTTAAACTGCTATCCATGGGGTTAGCAGTCCAACTTGTAACCCTCTACACTACTAGGACTCCTAGACACCATGTCTAAGAGTTACCAGTAAAATGTGCTTCTGTTATCTATCACTCCTGGTATGGCACTGTAGGATCAGCAGTGGACTGTGAACCACAAGGTCAGGAGTTCAAACCCACCAACTGCTTCTTGGAAAATCTGTTCAGGGTCCATGTGAGTTGGAAGTAAGTCAACAGCACATAACAGCAACAGCACATTGTCTAGGAGGAACTTTCCTGTGGAAGACCAGAAGAAACTACATTTCTTTGAGAGTAGAGCACAAGGAGTGTTAAATAGGGAGGAAGGGAGTCAGAACGTGGTAGAGTAGTGCATTAGGGGTCCACTCTTGGGATGGAAGTGAATGTGGGAATGGGGAAAGAGGAGAGGGGAAGGTGTCGCCTGGCTACAGGGCAGAGAAACATGTAGTATTAGGGGAGCCACAAGAAGCTGAGAGGGCAAAAGGAAATATCCTTTCAACATGTTACTAGTACTTCCCCTTTAAAAGCAAAAATACCCCTCTAATTTTTTTGGACAATAAAAATTGAGATATCTGCCTTGGAACTAAGCTACAGATTCCATTAATAATTGGATTAATGCATTTTTTGTCATCTATTGGAGTTACATGCTGTTTTCATACATTTGCTCAATAGCCAAGGAACCCTGGTGAGGCAGTGGTTAAGTATTCATCTGCTAACAGAAAGGTCAGTAGTTCAGTCCCACCAGTCTCTCCATGGGAGAAAGATGTGGCAGTCTGTTTCTGTAAAGACAGTTGTTGTTGTTAAGCACTGTCGAGTCAATTCTGACTCATAGCGACCCTGTATAGGGTTTCCAAGGAGCAGCTGGTGCATTTGAACCTTGTGGTCCAAACCGACCTTGGCATCCAGTGCATTAACCCACAGCACCACACCAGGACTCCAGACACCAAGATTACAGACTTGACAATCCTGTGGGCCAGTTCTAGTCTGTCGTAGAGTGTTGCTAAGAGTCAGAAGTGATTTGATAGCAATGGATTTGTTTTTTCTTCAGTGGCCATTTTAAACTTTATTGTTTGGCCTTCAATTCTTAAACAAACTCATGATCTTGTCATTAATTCACCAGATTTCACTCAATACTAAAGGTATAAGGTAGTTATTCCCTATTTGGGTTATTCTGCAAATTCATTCCTGATAGAGTGCAATTTAAAACAGTGTTTCTCAACCTGTTTTTCATTACTGCCTTCACTGAGGAGTTTGGAGTCCTTGGATGATGCAAATGGTTAATGTGCTTACCTGCTAACCCTAATGTAGGCAGTCAGAGTCTATTGTGAGGTGCCTCTGAAGAAACATCTGAGGATCTACCTCCACAAATTCCGTCATTGAGAGCCCTAGGGAGCACAATTGTATTCTGACACATCTGGGACCACCGTAATTCAGAGTAGATTCAAAGACAACTGGTACAAAACAATTCTTTTCTCATTTTATCCTCATGCAATTTTAACACCACAGTCCCCTGACCTTTTGGAGAGCCACCCACTACTGTATTAGGATCTCTCAGCATCAGCAAGAACCTCATTTTCTGCCTCAGGGGTGATATTGCCCACAGTGACGGTGACTCTTCCAAAGTGGTGTTTTCTTCTGAACTTCTTCATGTGTACAGTTACTGTTGATCCCCTTATCAGCCCCTTTACTGCCTGCCTTCGATAAGTAGCTGGACTTGAACATGTATCAGATTCCAACACTGTCGAGGTCCTATGTCAGGGTCCAGCCTCGATAAGGAAGTGTGGGTGTCACGAAGAAGGGAGATCTGTCAGCGAAAGGGATAGAGAAAGAGAGAGACGAAATATATACAAAAAAGACAGACACACAGATAAGATGCAAGCTTGCAGGTAGGCAGATCTGCAAACATGTTGCCTAGCATTGCAAGCAGAACTCACTCTACCTCAGTCTTTTATTCTCTTTTTTAGGGAGGGATTTGTTACAAAGGAAGGATATAATTCACAAAGGGAGGATGTGATTCTTTAGATAAGACAGGATATGGAACTGAAATGGGATTAATCATTCAAAACAGGGCATAATGATTCACAGGAACAACTTTTAAAATATTTTCATAGTTTTTCTTAACAATCTAACATTTTTATTTTTTACAGAAAAAAGGTTCAATCAAGCTGTTATATATTAATTTTTAGGCTTAAATGATCTAGAGCAGTGACGTGTGGTTTCTTAAGGATACTTAACATAAAGCAAGTTTCCTGAAAGGAGCCAAGCTGTCTCTGTACGCTTTGCAAACTTTTGTTTGTGAGCAAGATCTCAGACACCGGGCTTCATTTATCTATATATCTAAATGCTACATTGTTCTTAATGATCACATTCCTATATACTTTCAGGAAGAAGGAGAACATCTGGGTTAAACTGATTATATTCAGAGGTGGTTCAATGGGGCTGCTATAATTATCCTCTAATCCAACGTTCCCAGAATTTACCATTCCACTTTATTTACAAACCTTGGGTAGTTTTTCTCTAAACACCTTTTCTCATATTCCCAATATACCTGTTCCTGGCCTTTCTGAATTATCTGAGGAAACTTTTACTGCCTCGGCTCTAAAAACGGGGTTTCAAACCCATTATTGTTCATGGTTATTAAACATAACGGGATAACCAAATAAGGAGCATACATCCCAGGTGGCTATCGCTTGTTCCTCAGAAAGATTTGTTCCCAGGACTCCACGCACTGCCAACACAGTGAAGGCATTAAGAGAGGCATTGTAAAAGAAACCACTTTCTCAGAAGCTACAATTACTGGAGTTAGAAGCATAGAATGAACAATATTATTACCAAAGGAAATTATACAGAGGTAGCCAACTAATGAGTTCACAAAAACTAATGAACCTGGGACGTCAGAAGGTCACTTCCTTTGGCCCTCAGGGTCCATGGCTCGCAGTCCTGAGTAGGGCCCCTGGAATTGGATTTTCACCCATGTCACAGGGCCACAGCTTCTCAGTGCTTGCGTTTGCTGTCCCCAGCACAACACAACAGCAAATACCAAGAAAGCATGATAACATACCTGTAACATATTTTGTAGTGCCCCAAGAGGCAACTGCCAGCTTCAGTTTCTGGACAGGACATGTATGCATCAATAATGTTTAATTGTGTGTGTGTGCATAGAAGCATGTTTGAGTCTTCTTTTTTTCTACTAAAATTAAGGAGGAGCAGGGGATGGCGTATGTCCCTGTCAGATGTGGACTGAAGGTCGATAATGTGGTTTAAGGAACCTCTCTGCCAGTGTCAATGAAGTGAAATCACTTACGTAGTGTAGCCGTGTCCAGTAATTATTTAGTTTTTCTTTGTAATTATTAGTAATTCTTTGCTGTGTCCAGTAATTATTTAGTTAACATGTCTATTTAAAAAGGGCATTTTCTCAAAATACTAAGTGTATGGTTGTCATGTAAGATAAGGTATAAATAAGTCAGTTGGAGGGTCACAAATATAGGCTCTGGGCTATGATGTATCTGTTGAAATCTCACTGTTTTTTATTAGCTATGTGTCCTCCAGAAAGTCACTTAAATTCTTTGAACTTCAGTTCTCATTAGAATTATAATAATCCATCCCCGATGGATGATTATGAGAATGTGCCTAATACAGTAATAATATCTGTAACTAAGTATATATGCATATCTAGCACAAAGCTTGCCTTGTAATAATTGGTCAGTAGACAAGGAAGTAGTTTATTTATTGATTCTTCTATTTGGAGATGGATATTCAGAGTTCAGTGCATTGGGAATAGTAAAACCAACATCAAAAAAAGAAGAAGAAAAGAGTCTATCATTTATTAAGCAGCCACTATATTGAGTACTTTTATGTGCATGCTTCCGTTTCAGTGGTGTTGAGTCCATTTTGGTTAGTAGCCAAGAGCTTAACCATTGTGCCATCGGGTCTCATACTAGACCAAAAATTTGGGTTTTACACACAGTCTGTATATTCACTCATTTATTCCTTCAACTTGGGAGAAAGATGAGGCTTTCTGCTCCTGTAAGGATTCACAGCCTTGGATATCCTATACAAGGTTGCTATGGGTTGGGACCAACTCCATGGCACACAGCCACCACCACCACCATTCATTCACCAGTATTGGTGGTATGTACCATGTGTGTCATGTACAGAAAACAGTCTTGTACTAACCTTTTAGCAAGTCCTTTCATACTGCCAACACCCACAGTCTCCTTGCCGCATATTGCCAGGCACTGGGGAATATCTGCAGGAATCCTTAGAATCAAAGCATTGTCTCAAGCAGACCTATGATTGTGGCAGTCAACAAAACTGCTCACTTCAGGAACGGCCTTACCTGTGTCCAGAGTCTGTCATTTTATCTCTCTGCTGGTCCACATTACTAATTCAGCTAATTGCAGCAATTATGTGAAGGAATTGCTGCTACTGAGAGAAGCCATTATACTGTTCCTGAACAGACTGCAGTCTACAGTGTTCATTAATTACGCCAGCCGATCGACTCCAACCATGAAAGCATACACTTGAGACCACATGCCATATGCATTGAAACCTTCTCAAAGCTGCAGTGCCTTTCTGCTCTGACTTTCACACTGCCCACCATTTACAACACCCTGCTCTTGCCCTTCTGGGTCTAGAAATTCATCTAAAAGTCAGGTTAGAGTCATGCTGTTTACTATGAATTACAGCGATGTGATAGAGGCTTGCACCTATCACCTGGAACCACCTAGTGCTACTCAGCTTCACTTAGACGCACACACATTATCTGTGCTCAGAACCTTTCACAGCTACATAGGAGTTAAAAATTCTCCATCCTACAATGTGCCCTCTTTAAAAAAGAGAATCAGTAATAATCATGGGAGGCGGGACACAGTGGTAAGTCTTTTGATCCTTTGCTCATTGGTTTCCATATCTCTCTCCCTCTCTCTTTTTTCTCTCTCCCCACACCCTATTATTTTTCTTTGACATGCACAGCCAACGTCAGATGACCTTGTTTCATCTGCTGAATGTTCTAGCGATGATGAAGACCTTGTGGAATGTGAGCCGAGTACAGGTAGGTCAGGTTAGTCTTTTGCTTGCTTCTCTTTTTTCATTTGCGAAACCCAGTACATACATATATGTGAAAATATACATGTTTTATATATAGTAGAGTGTGCTAATGTGTGTGTATCTCCTATATCTATATATGTATAGGCATACATATATAAATATTAATATATCAATGAAAGCATCAAATCCCATGGAATGAACAGTAAGGTCCCAGGGAAATTGACACTCTGTCACTATTAACTTAAGAAAAATTGTTGGTGCAGGACCTTAGCCACTAGAAATGCAAATGTGGCAGAAATGAGATTGACAACAGGTGGGGACATGAAGAGGAGGACAAAAAAGTATCAACCAAAAGTAGACCCATAAAAATTGGTAAATAGCATTTCAACCTCATAAAGTCCTCTGAATCCAAGTGACAAACAAAACAAAAATACATTTTTTCCATGGGATTTTGACAGCAGTTAACATGGTATTATACTTATACTAATTTTGTTCATTGTGTGTCTAAAGAACTTATAAAGCAATATAATATAGTGAACCAAAATTAGTGCGGACCCAGGCATGTCAACGCTGTGATGCTTCAAAATGTACCTACTGTGCTGCAGTTGAAAAGACTTTGGCAATTAGAAGCTTCCCTGTTTGGATCCAGATACATTTTGATGTTCTATGATCTTTCTTTATAGTGAGCTGTATATCATATAATATCCAACAGGAGTTTTATATATATAAAATAGAGAACAGATATCATTGAATTTCTGTGTATGTTTAATGGAATTAAACTGGAGTGATGTTAATATCTTATTTTAGCAAAGGCTAAAAGAAATAAATAGAACTCTCTAATTGATTCTTTTCATTGTTTTATGATTTTCTTCTTTTTTAAACAAAAGCCAAGTCATTAAATAATTGCTTTTTCTAATTCCAAAGAAATTTAAGCTTCATGAAAAAACAAAAGCAGTAGCAGAAGTAAAGCACCCTCCATTTTTTACCCCCAATGATTGAAAACTGTTAATGCCTGACTCCTTGGAGACTTGCAAGTGGCTTTGGATCCAGGAAGTTCTATGGGTTCCTGTTCTTAGCATTATAGGGACATAATGAAGTAGGGAATTTACATCCTAGAGTGTGATGTGTTTCTTTGGGAGTTCAGTTGTATGGAAGGGAAAGGAAGTCTGACCTGGTTAATCAGATTTTTTTCCCAGGTTATCAGGTAACAGTCTCAGTGTACTAATGTGAGGTTTTATCTCTAAAGAGCAGATAAATCCAATCTATACAAGAACTTGGGCACCAAGTTCTTATTCATTAATTCACTCATCCACCCATTCATTCAATAAATATTTCTTGAACACTCAGGCAAGATACAATGTAGTCCTGAATTTGAGTCCTTCCTATTTTTAATCATGTTCATAAATGAGCTGTCAGAAAATAGAATAAAAAGATTTACTATCTAAATTACCTCTCCAACATAATTTAGTTCAACAATTTTTTGAAGCTCAACTATTTGTGTTTGATACTGTGAGAGATACTAAGAATTCAGACAAGAATACTGCATGATCCCCAAGATGTGATGTTCAATAAATTGATTTCATTGCTAATCGTTTAAGATACCAATGGTTTGGATTGTCATCAGTGATAATTGTATATGCAACATTTATAAAGTTCTTCTATTTTAAGCCTTCTTAGAAAAGATGAAGCTTGAGCCTTCATAAATGTTACTACCACCTCCCCCATCACCACCACCTCTATTCCTGCACACACTGAAATCTACGAGCTCCGCCTCTCCAGAGATGATTGATAACATGCTTGCCATTTGTTTTCAAAACCGTATGAGCCCAAACATGAATGGCTCCAAACCAAGGCCATTTACTTTTTAGTGTATTCAAAGATGTTTCATCTGATTCAAAAGTCCAAGCCAAAAATCCCCAAACCCACTACCATGGAGTCGACTCATACTCCAAGTGATCCTGTAGGGCACAGGTGAACCGCTTCTTAGGGTTTCAGAAGCTGTATATCTTCTCGGAAGCAGACGGACTCATCTTTCTACAGATTGGCTTGTGTATTTGAACCACAGACCTTTCAGTTAGCAGCTCGAGACTTAACCCACTGAGTACCAGTCTTGCTTCTAAAGCAGACAAAACGAATTCGGTGCCAGCATTTCTAACGTACTATAGATTCATATTATAATGTTGTTGTTATGTGCCATGGAGTCGGTTCCGACTCATAGCGACCCTATACAGGGTTTCCGAGGCTATAAATCTTTACGGGAGCAGAAAGCCTCATCTTTCTTCCTTGGAACAGCTGGTAGTTTTTAACTGCTGACCCTAAGATTCGCAGCCCGATTTGTAACCACTACGCTACCAGAGCTCCTTCATATTATAATAGGTGAGGGATAAAAGCAATTTTTGCAACAAACGTGTTCTGCAGGGGACCTCAGGGACACCTGAGTGGGGTGGGACTATAAATAAAGTGGATCACAGATTCCCTAACCTGAAGGAGTTGATCCCCTCTGCCTACAATTATTCATCTCATCATATTTGCAGAATAAGCATTTCCTCTTTCTAAATTTATCTGCTTATAAAAGTTAGTCCTGGTAAGTGATTTGGTTAAATAGAGGATTATGTCCGAAGCTTATTTAATCAAGAAGGGAAGTAGCCAGTCCTGCTGATGCCTAGAGAGCAGAGGTTTTGCCCTGGGGCCCTGATTAATTCTGATGAAGGTTATATGCATACGACTCTCAAGCCCTCTTCCATTAGATAAGAGATAGCTCTCCAATCTTTACATTCTCTCAAAAATCAATACAGATGAAGTATCAGAGGCATTTGAACCAGTTTTTTTCTGGGTCCAGGTTATGCACTTCCAGAAGGGAAGGTTTCCATTGAGTGATAGACAATGGTGACATTTGCAGAACTTTGACATAAATGGTTCATCCTGAGATGTTTTATAAACATTCAGATTACAGTTCTTTTAGCTTTATGATTCACTGCCTCAGTTTCCACAATTATGCTTCCCACCTAGGACTAAGGCTTGATGGGAATACACTGAACTTGACTGATTACCCTGGTCTTGTTTTACGGTATTTTAACAGTTACCATATACAGGGTCCCTATGAGTTGGAACTGACTCAGTGGCACTAAACAACTACAGTAGTAGGATAGGAGTCATGGTGCGGTGCGATCAGAGACTGCAAGGCTGGTTGGAACCATAAGGTCGGTAGTTCAAACTCACTAGTTGCTTCTTAGAAACCCTATACTGGATGGCTATGAGTTAGAACCAACTTGACGTCACTTAACAAAACCACATGCCTTCTCTCACTTTGTTAGAAACTTTATTATATTCTAACTGCCCTGGTTTCCAGGCATTTCCAGGCATTTAACTTCTATGGGTTATTTCTGTGTTCACTTAGAAATATTTGAAATCCTCACTTTAAATAAATTTGGTCAGTCTAGTGTTTGCTATGATTCAAACAGCTTTGTTTTCATGTAGACATTAACATTTTAATGAAATTATATTTAATTTAGTGTTCTTCAAGTAAAAATAGATTTCATAGCTGCTGGCTTTGAGTCACATGTAAGCAATTGCCTTTTCACAGCCAGAACCCACTTTGGCATTTACAGGTATATGTGGTAAGGAGCCCTGATGTCATAGTGGTTAAAGCACTTGCGTGCTAACCAAAAGGCCAACAGCAGTTCAAATCCATCAACCATTGGAGAAAGAAGTGGCAGTGTGCTTCTCTAAAAATGTATAGCCTTGGAAACCCTATGGGGCAGTTCTACTCTGCCCTGTAGAGACTATGACTATGGGTTTGGTATAGTTGGTTTGATTATATCATGTTTTGAGACATGGTTTGGAGTTTGGGTAACTATAACCTTAGAAACCTTGCATATCTAATGAACCTCAAATCTCCACTATATAATTTCTTCCTGAATATATGTAAATAAATATAGAAATAAGCAAAACATACAACTCAATTATGATATCAAGGTCACAGAGTCAAAACTGAAATAGTATCTATTGATTAAATGAATGTTCATCATCTTAGAACTGGAGCACACTTTTTCATACCTATGACTTCATCTCCCTTTAAACAGATAAAATAAACCTACTGAATTAATTAAAACTTATCATTTTGCATAAGTAAATTTGACCCTATCAAAACCTTCATTTGTTCCCCACTAAAAGAATATCCTCATTTCTCCTACCCCTCCTCTTCCTGACTCATTTTAGAATGAGTCACAGATAAGATTGTGTTTTCTGAACATTTGCTTTAAGGACTCAAAATTGAAGTTTTAGCTATAAAATCACAATGAAGATTCTACATCAGTTCAGAAACATTCAGAAGACTTTTTAAAGTATCTAAAGGTAAGGAGCAACATTTTAACTTTGCTCCATTACAAACATGGACTGTATTCTCCACAAAAGAAATCAGAGTCTGCTAAATATTTCAAATCAGTTTCTTTACATATAAACCTTTCCTTTCCAACCATACATTTATTGATCATCAATTGGACTGTAAACTAATATTTCATTGGCCTTCTTATTTTCATGCCAACAAGAAAAGTAGATGATCTGAAAAGGGGCCAAGCAGTCATCAGAAAATGGAATTCCCTCCTGATATTATAAAAGCCAAATAGCAATGAAAATCTTTAGTAAATCCACGTTTGTAATCTAAAATGTGGAAATTGATTTTGAAGCATAAAGAAATTGGTAAATTTTACTTTTATTCTTCTACATCCAACTGCTAACTGCAATATCTTTAGCTTTGTAAACTGACATCAAAATAAAACAAATGTGTTTAGATTAATTTTTATGTAATTAACAATTAACTTCCTTTATTTTACATATTTATAGTTTCAATATTCCTAGACATCTTGGTGGGTAGGAGCGTATCCAGGACAGAAAAGACAGTAAAAGAAATTTCTTTACCACCTGACCAATGGGCTTGGCTATGTTAAACAACCATGTTAATTAATTCATTCATTATCTCAGGATGCATCTTTCTGGTTGTCAATTAGCCAGACTTTTTGCATCAACGTGTGCTGAATGTCCTTTGATCAGATCTCAAGGGACAGTACTTCCACCAGAGGGCAGGCAGTTAAAGGAAGTAAAGATGATACACATCCATCTATCAATAGAACTCTGCTAAACAAGTTTCACTATAGTTCCACTGAGGGAGATGGTGGTAATCTGAGATCACAAAATAATTACCGCTGTCAAGATGGTTCTTAATGGTATTTTATTCATCAAATCTACAGTCATCATTTTTGCATTTGGTGTTATTGGTGTTATAGTCTTTGTTAGCCAGACTGTAATACCAACATAGTGAGGGTGAATTTTAAGTTTGGCCCAGTGCAAAGAGCATAGCTAGTATTTGTGTTTTCCAGGTGGAGCTGGGTTCTAAATCTTTATCAGCTGGAGAAGTCTCAGTAATGTATTTATAATAAGAACATTTGGCATTGAGCTGTTAAAAGAATACCAAAGCATTAGAGCTTTTATTTGCTGGAACGCTGCAGCGAATGCAGTTTGAATGTTAAGGCAATTATAATTTTCTAATGCTTTATAAGTAGATATAGATTTTTTGTTTAATAGAAATTAAAGATGATAGAAAGTAACTGTGTCCTAAATATGGTGTTTATCACCTAAGGGGTTTACAGAAACACATTTTGTCATAAGTGGCTTCAGCCAGCTAGAAAAAGTTAGAAATGTGTGTGTTTCTAGTACCAAAAAGTAGATATATATTTATTCAGTCATTTAATTTTAAAACATTTTCTTTATGGAAGGCCATGACTAGTAAATGAAATCTTGTTTAGATTTTATTAGTCAAGTTAGCTGCTCAGTGTATATTTTATACTGGAATGTTTGAGTATGACAATATCCAGAATTTCTCAATTCAGCTCAATAAATATTTTGAATAAATGGGTAATGGAAATACTCTGAGACAAACAGTTTAACTTGGAATGATGAATGGAAGTAGATGTAAATTTAATGAATTTAATGACTCATTATCAGCTTCAGAACTTTCTCCTTTTTACATTTGAGTTGTAAAGTATGGCCAATGTATACAGAGCATATTTAGGTCTAGGATTAAGCCTATCAAATTTTTAAATTTCCTTAATGGATATGCAAATTAATGGAGTATGCTCATGAGAGCGTTAATATTATAGCTGCTATCTTCGGTCATTAACCCACTAAAGTGATAAATTGCATCACTGTTTTCTAGCCCAGTTTCACCTCAAGTCAAGCACATTTTCAAGCCATTGAAAAGCCATGTCCTATAAATCATTAATGATAATAGGTATTGAAAATTAGAATAAAAATAGAAATAGCCATATGGAAAAATTTTACTAATTGGTTACTGCCTTTTAGGCACTGGATAGCTTAGGCATATTTTCAATAATCTATGCAGGTCATGGGTAGACCATTATCATGGATTTTATGATACAAATTAGACATTAGATTTATAAAATGCTGAAAAAAGAAATCATATTCTACTCTTTTACACCCAGTTTCTTCATATGCAAGAAATCAAGGTCAATGTGCCAATGTAGATGCTTTCTTTTTGAAAGCTCAGTAAATCACAAAACTTTTGAGTGACTACTGTGTATAGTCCCTGGATTGGACTTTTGTGAATACACGATTTGGCATGCAAAAATAAGAAAAAAACATTCCTAGGAGTTCACAGTTTGTAAAGGAAGCCTTAAAATACAGAGAAGTTGTTGTTGTTGTTAAGTGCCATCGAACAGAGAAGTAAAGGTCCAAAAGAAAAGGAAGGGAAGAAAAGAAAGCAGACTCACAATAGAATAGAATTGCAGAGGCTATTACATCTCCTCTACGGAGAGGTCTCTTAAAGGAGCTCTGGTAGCATAGTGACTATGAATCAGCAGTTCGAAACTACCAGCTATTCCACGGTAGAAAGATGAGGCTTTCTGCTCCCGCAAAGATTTACAGCCTAGGAAACCCTGTACAGGGTCGCTATGAGTCGGAACCGACACGGCACATCTCAACAATGGAGAGGTCTCTTAGGGAATGACATGCCTTGCCCCCGCACTAGGTTGGGACAAGAAAAATCACAGAAGATGCTGTCAACCAGTGACAGATGCAATTAACCCAAATGGCATTCTAGATCTTAGTTTTGTGGCTCAGAATGTCTCAATTGTTATATTTGAAATACTAATACCGTTCATTAATAAGCATTTCTTTAAACGCCACATGTGCATTAGAGTCAAGACCAAGGTCTTTTAGGTAATAGGGTAAGGATGGGCATAGTGAAGGGAGAATTCCAAACCCAATGCATAAGAACTTCCTGATTTCAAATCTGATGCAAGTAGCAGATAAGGAGTGAATTTAAGGAACTCATTAAGCTAGTCCAAAAAAAAAGAAAGAAAGAAAGAAAAAGAGGGATTGGGTTTAAAAATATTTAATGAATTTAATTTTATTATTTTCTAATTTTTTTCTCCCATAAGCCCCAAGTATATGTTTATGGACTGTGTGTGTGTGCGTGCATATATAAATATATGTGTATATATGTGTATATACATATAATATGTGTGTATACTAGATATAAACTGCCTTTTTACTCCATATATACATGTATATGTATACACATTATAAATATTAGAGTAATGTAAGCAGAGATTAACAACAGCCCCTGCCATCAGTCATGTGCTTACACAGAAATTCACGCCATCGCTTTTAACCAGCATCAGTCAACCTAGACTTGCATGATACCCTTATAACTTGTCAAACAAAGCATGTTGATTTTTCTTTAGGTTTTGTTTTCGTCTTTGTTATAATTATAACAATGATTCCATAATTCAGTTATCCTTGGGAAGGGTGGAAAAAATTATACAGATATATCTATAAATATATATACACATCTCTGTGTATATATATAAATAGATATATACCTTGTATATATTTTTAAAACGTTTTCTGTCTTTTCACCTCATCTTGTGCCGCATGAATTTTGGTGGTTCAATGACTTTTTTTTATTCATATTTAGTGTTTTGGTCATTATGGTTATTATTGACTCATTACTATACTTTTATGAGTAATTATAATCATCATTTTTTAAATACTGAAAGATATTTAGATATACAAATCAAATAAGGCAACAAAATCTTTTCTTGCCATCCTAATGTTTAGTTTCTCTCCCTTCAACATATCCCATAGTCCTTGTATTCACAATAAAACAAAACCCAACAAAATCCAAGAAAGTTGTGTACAAAAGAATGAAATACCACGTTTCCTCTTCCTTCTCCAATAGGTATTTTCCTTTTAATTTTCTTTCTTTTTTTATTTTCCCCTTATCTGCACAAGCTATTTCTCCGTCTCTCTTTATGACATTGTAAATAAAAGATGACAAATCACTCAAAAAATTACAAGTGAAATATGTAGAAACAAACAACAGAGAAATGCATCGCCCTCACAAATTTCAGATGGCATAAAAAGAATTTTATTGCAGATACAGAGTATTTGTTGTCTCTTTTGTTTCTGGACAAGCCCAGGCTCATTGTGTAGCATGCAGTGACAGTTTTGTAGCTAATCAACAAACCATTGCCTCCATCACCAATGCATGGCTGTAATGATGCCATCTGTGTTTCATTCAAGTGACACATTCACACTAACCCAGCAAGTCCAACATATGAGTTGTGGGGATATTTTTCTTTTGTAGTTATAATTTCATGGGTTCTCATTTTAATGACTATTTCCATTGGGTCCCAGAGTCCTAAGAACTGTTCTTGCAGCATTTCTGTGTGGTTTTGTTCTTGAGTTTGCTTTCGTTGGGTATAGCCGTCAAGTGTGTGTCTCTTGTCTGGCACATCTGTCTTGTCAACATGTCTTGGTGTCCACTGTTGTGGTGGTGTTCTGTGATTCTGTTCTCTGTTTGTAATATGCGGTTTGAAACTCCCTCTCCCTTTATTTTTCACCCTGCTGTCAACCTTACTCCAAGGGAACTTCACAAAGGAACAAAGCAAAATCTCAAATTGTAAGACTGATCCTGAGGTTTGCATCTGGAAGTCCTAAGTTCTACTTTTTACTTGACTAAGGAGACATAATGCATATTGAGAAGCTATTACTAATGATAGCCAACTATCAACCATATTAACAACAATAAGAAACCCTTGTTGATTTCTCTGGAATCATTAGAAAGGTTTACTGTTAAATATATTTGTGTAAGAGCTAACTAAGTTCCAAAGAGTTTTTCCATAGATTAACAATGTACTAATTAGAACCTTTTCCTCAGGAACAGAGCAACAAAGGATTTTTAAGGAAAACTCTAAAGAGGGAATGATATTATCTTTGCTATATAAAGTAATGTCTCTTCATGAATTGGTGAAGAATTTGTGGCAATATGAATGTGTTTTATTATAAAATTCATTAATGTTTATGGGAGAACCTAAACATAAATGTGTTCAACAAGGCATCTGAGACAGAAAATAAAGCAACAAAAAAAAAACACAACTTTTTTTCAAACTCACTGGTTCTGATAAAACCTCATTGATATTTTGAGTTATGATTATTTTCAATCTTTCTGAATATATTGAATATATATGTGCCTATATATGTTGTTGTTGTCAAGTGCCATTCACCATCAGTGAACTTTTATAAGGATTTTGAGGAGTGACTGATGAGTTTGATTTGCCAACCTTGTGATTCAGGGCTTCAAAAAGGTTGTGGGAAAATTCCATTATCATTCATTCCATTTTCCCATTAACTTTTGAAGCCCCATCATATGTGAGTATATAATTAATAAATTCATGGAAACAGTAGAGAACCAGCACTATTACTTGGACCTAAATTATTTCTGTTGTTTCCAAAGTATATGGCATACACAACACCCTTATTTATGAGGATAGACTGAATTTCTTGAGAGAGAAGTAGAAAAAGTTTTAACGTTTTCAGATGATGAATAACACCTGTGATTACCCAGGCAATTTGCTGCATAATTCACAAGAAGCTGGTTTGTTTGATGCTAATAGAATGAAAACGACACTCTGTAATATTATCTTCACCCATTTATTCATAAGGACTGAGCAAGAGAACATAAAATAGGTTTTTCATTTCAGGTAATAGATTAAAGATTTTTGAAATAGACCTTAAGAGAAGCTTGCATACATTTATTCTGTAGAAGAAAAAAAGTTTCTCATGGGGACATGTTTTTATGATGGGATGCTTCAGTCATGGTAGGATTGTTTTTTTGCTTCTTTTGTGATAAAGTTAAAGGGGAAGAGAAAACAAGGCAAGAGGAAATCATGGGCTTTATGTACTAGGAGGCACCCATTGTTGTTGTTAAGTGCTGTCCAGCGGGTTCCGACATATAGCAACCCTGAATTAGGGTTTCAAAGAGTGTCTGGTGGTTATCAGTCCAGTGCTTATCCTGCAGCACCACACCAAGACTCTAATAGGAGTCCATGGGGTTGCTGGTGATTGTGGTCAGTTCCAACTCATAGAGAGCCTGTGTAGGGTTTTCAAGACTATAAATCTTTCCGGAAGCAGAAAGCCTCATCTTTTCTACCTTGGAGCCACTGGTAGGTTCATACTATTGACCTTGTGGTTAGCAGCCCAGCTCACAGTCCATTATGATACCAGGGCGCCTTCACAGGAGTCCATGTTGTTGTTGTTGTTGTTGTTAAGTGCCAATGAGTTGCTTCCAACCCGTAGCAACCCTGTATAGGGTTTCCGAGGAGCATTTGGTGAGCTTGAACTACAGATCTTGCTATTCAAACTGACTTTGCAGTCCAGCGCACTAACCCACAGCGCCACACCAGGACTCCCTAGGAAGTGAAAATGGAAAAGTAAGCTGTTCAAGTCTACCTACAGGAACCTTGCAAGAAAAAAATCAGCCATTGACATTCCTGGGTAGTAGAGCTTTACTCGGGCACACTTGAAAGTCCTGTGGAGTACAGCTTTATTTTGACACACATGACGTCACCATGAGACAGAACTGACTTGATAACAGCTGGTTTACATATTAAAAGCTTTCTAATGAAGAAAGGAGCTCTGGTAGCGTAGTGGTTACGAATTGGGCTGCAAACCTTAAGGTCAGCGGTTCGAAACTACCAGCCGCTCCGGGGGAGAAAAATGAGGCTTTCTACTCCCGTAAAGATTTATACCCTCGGAAACCCTGTATAGGGTCGCTATGGGTCAGAACTGACTCGATGGCACTTAACAACAACAACAATGAAGAAAGGAGGAATCCTGGTGTGGCCCTGGGGTTTAGGTCTCAAGGTTGGTTTGAACCACAAGGTCTGTGGCAATGAAATGGCAAAATGGTTTCAATGAAACAGAACTAGGAATCCTGACATTCAGATGGTAAATGTCACAAAAAACAAAAACAAAAATGTGCCTGCAACTTCATGACTATGTTTGCTCTGACTAATTTTGTTTCTTCAAAATAGATTTGCCAGATATACCTCTCTTAGTAACACTGAAGTTGAAAACAGTCTTTCTTAGGTTTTCAAAATTGTGTTTACTGAGCTTTTAACAGACTATAATAGATGCAGTTCTTAGCACATAATTATAATTTCCAACATGATTACATTACTCAGTTGTTATGGTTTTGTAACTTTTTAAATATAATGAACTTTATTTAGTAACGATATTTGATGCATGTTAATTAACCAACTGCACAGTGAAATATACCAGTGCTCTTTGCTCTATATTTCCTCAGAGTGTAAGCTAGTATATTGACATAAGAACAGCATAAGAGTCATAGGAGTGACTGATTGCAGTTTTGTTTGTCTTAATCTTACTATTAGAAACTTCGTTCTGGGAATTAAAAGGAAAGCCTTGGGCTTATTAGCCTATCCAGTGTGACAACATAGAATCCTTGCCTGAGTTTCTATTAGCTCCGTATCCACTTTGTTTTGGTGCCTGTCTTAGTTGCCTATTGTCAACTTTCAGTGACTTCATATGTGATATATAGTGAAGTCTCTTGAAGTAAATTTCCTGGCTTTTACTTACAGATTTTCTACTGCTAAGTCTTCATTTCTTCATTTGTTGTTGTTGTGAAGTTCTGTTGAGTCTATCTCAACTCATTATGACCCTGGATAGGGTTTCAAAAGAAGCGATGGGCAAGTTTGAACCGCCGACCTTGTGGCCCAGTGCTTTATCCCACTAAGTCTTCGTTTCTTCATTCAGTGAATGTTTATTGAGCACATTTATACATATTACCTGATGATTCACTGGCAGAATTCTCGCCTTCCACGTGGGAAACCTCAGTTCATTTCTGGCTAAAGTATTTGAAACCTAGTTACTACACATCTGTCAGTGGACATTTTCAAGTTGCTGAACAGATTTCAGCTGAGCTTCCTATGTATGATGGACTAGGAAGACAGGTCTGCTGAACTACTTCTGAAAATTTGTCACTAAAAACACCATGGATCGCAATACTCCAGTTGGCATCCAATCATAAAGATGGTGCAGGACTGGGTCATGTTGTGTTCGCTTGTACATGAGGTCACCATGAATTGGGGACTGACTTGAAGGCAGTTAGCAACAGTAAGTATTGCCAGGTGCTGTCCTAAATATTTTGTGTTTTTAACTTGTTTCATTCTCAAAGCAGCCATGTGAGGTTCTATTATTATAATCTCCATTTTAAAGGTGAATAAATTGAGGTTCAGAGAAGCTAAGTAAGTAGCACAAGGAAGTAACAGAGACAAGCTGTTACTGTAAGCTGGCCCTTGCACCCACACCTTGAGCACTGTGCCGTGCTGTTTCCTATTATGTAATGTTCACTCTCCATGTATGTCTGACATACGTGTATGTGTGTATGAAAGGTATGAAATGACCGACTGCCTCCTTGATTAGAGTATATTGGGCATAGTGCGTGATCAAGAAATACACTCACTCTTTACTTATTGGGAGCACCGTGGCTCCATATGATAAGCATTGGACTGTGAACCACAAGGCCTGTGGATCAAGCCTGCCAATCTCTCCACGCAAGAAAGATGAGGCTTTCTGCTCCCGCCAAGATTTAAAAGCCTAGCAAATTGATACTGGGTTCGTATGAGTCAGAACTGACTACATGGACACTTAACAATTCACTTACTGACATGGTTAGGATCCAAAGAATTGATCATTATGCAAAATCAATCATAAGCAAGACCCAGGGGCTGGGCCCTGTCTTTAGTACTGGTGTTCCCCTGGTCACTTGGCACCCTTTGGAATGAGTATCAGGATGTGTATGGTGTGGTGGGGCCCCCTTTTCCATCAAGCCTTTCCCCACTATTGTGGAGCCCACAGGTATGTGTGGGTACGGATGGAGGTTGGGTGCTACCCAATACATGTCGCCTTCCACCTGCTGGTTCTCTACATGCCGCCCATGCCTAGGGACCCAGCTCATCCGCCGTCTCACATGCATCCTATGAAGGGGCTTCAAAAGGTTTGTGGGAAAATGCCATTATTATTATTATTTTTTAATGTTTTATTGTGAATTATGTGATAGTTTACATGGGAGAACATTAGCTTTACATTCATACTATCATATATCATTTCATTGCCATGGTTACAATCCCCTCCATGCATCATCAACCAACCAAAGGGTATACCCTGCAAGCCTGCCCCCCGGTCGTCAGCACGCAGCCCCTCTCGCTGTCTAGGTCTGAAGTCCCCAACTGCTCCATTTCTCCACGTTATCATCTCTGCCTCCATCTCTGGCGTCACTGCTTCTCTGGGTAGGGTCCCGCACTTCTCTCTTCTCCCTTGATGGTCCCAGGGACCTCCAAATGGGCCATTATTTTTAATTCTGTTTTTTTCTCATGAGCTTTTTGATGCCTCTTTGTATATCTAAAATGAATTAGAAACCAAAACAAACAGGGTCTTTATCAGTTGGAACTGACTCTAAGGCACTTAGCAGCAACAAGAAGAAGAATATGCTAGTAAAAAAGGAAAGAAAGGAATCTTAAAAGTATTTACAAGGAAGTAAAATTTACAATAAAAAATACTTCTGTAAAGGTATGCTTACTTTTATTAGAATCCTTCTTCTCAGGAAAGCATGACCAATGTGAGCATCTAAAATTCTTAATACAAATGATAGGAGGCCTGAACACTCTTGAAGCCAAATTCTAAACTGCAATATTTATACAGTTTAAATGCTTGAGGACCCTCTGTTATAAAATATGCTTCAATCTTAGCTTTGGAGCATGTTGTTGTTGTTGTTGTTGTTAAGTGCTGGTGCATGTTGTTGTTGTTGTTGTTATGTGTCGTGGAGTCGGTTCTGACTCATAGCGACCCTGTACAGGGTTTCCGAGGCTGTAAATCTTTATGGGAACAGAAAGGCTCATCTTTCTCCCGCGGAACAGCTGGTAGTTTTGAACTGCTGACCTTCCGGTTTGCAGCCCACTTCGTAACCGCTACGCTACCAGAGCTCCTTTAGAGGACCCTTTTTTCTACTAAAATATAATGACAATTGATAATTGCCAAGTATTGTATAATGTGTCACATTAACTATACAAAACAATGGCTACCTAAGTCTTGCTTTTTTATATTACCAGGAGTAATATTTGGTAGTTTGACATTCTTAACAGTCCCAAATACAGCTATTTAACTGTACCGTTGTAAAGCAAAAACTATCATAGCTATACATGAATGAATATGTCTGCGCTACAATAAAAGTTTATCTGTACTCCAATAAAAGTTTATTTGTAAAAACAGACTTTGGGCTGAATTTTGCCAGTAGGCTATTAAATTCACTGATTCCTGATGCAATAAAATCTGATAAATTAGAAATTTGTAAAATTAAAAAACATTTCACTTTTGCCCATTGTATAGTCAATCTTAGCAAACTCAAAATTTGTTGAGTTCGCCAGTAAGTACATGGGATTTCATAGTACTAATATGCTATGGTCAAAAAAGCACTGTATTGCTAACCACAATGTCAGTGGTTCAAACCCACCAGTTAGTTAGTCCTCAAAAACCCTATAAAGATTCTATGAGTCGGAAGCCACTTGATAGTGTTTACCCACAACAACACATGGGATTACATGGGATACAACAGAACGTTAAAAGCTCATCTTTAAGGAATACCTTGCCATTGTTTTAAATATGCCATTACCTCTGATATCAAAGATGATCAAAAATTAAATAATAACAAATAGCCCAAACCAGAGTCATTTCCACCTAGCTTATACATTGCATTTTTTTCTAAGAGTTTCTCGTTTTACCCTTCTTTTTGTAAATTCTTCTTTTGAATTCCCTGCCTCTACTGATGCGTGGTCTGCATTTTCTTCAGGTTTCAGACCTCATAGCCCACATACTGTGTTACATCCCAGTAATTCTCCCCCAAACCTTGGCTGTGGGTTACTGAGCTGACAGATCTCTAAATGACTGAGATATATTTGCAACCTGCTGAGAACTTCTTTCTTTGTACTTTTTGTAGCTTTCTAAGTTTTTGGTGAAACTAAGAAAAACATTCTTTTTGACACAAGTAATGAATGGGGAGAACCAACCAAGGGGACACAATTTATTGGACTTCCTTGTACACTGCAAACAAGAGCTTTGTATTTATATCTTATCCCTTTGAATGTCGGAAGTAGCGGATTGTAAGTGTGGCACAGGCAGGAATTATCTTGTGTCCTGAGGTGAATGATGTATTCTACCACCTGGCAGCAGATTAGACGGGAGCAGTCTGTGAACATACACATTCAAAGCCACATTTAGGATACTGTTAAATAGCATTGGCTACTTAAGGATTTTATTTTATGAATTAATGCTTAGTCCCTTTGGCATCTTTAATATTCAGAATCTCTGGAGAAGAAGTATTAAAGACTCACATACGAACACTGGATAAAGCCAGATCCTAATGTATCAAACCCCAGAGGGAGCATAGGATTAACTTTGGGAGCTGAGCTTTCTCCATTAGCACGACCCCATAGTGTGGTGTTGTGCCTGGAGTTGTAAGTTCTGAGCTTTACTTGAAAAATAAAAATAGACAATAAAGAAAATAAAATGAAGATATGATGATGAAATGAGACAGGACAGACAGTACCATTATGAGGTGCTTTGTGGGGAGGAGATGCAGTGCCTAGAGGTTCAAAATAACCTCATTTGGAATTAGTATGCTAACAGTCTGTGAGCTCAAAGGAGATTGTAGGAAATAGACATAAACCTAAAGCAACATAATAAAGGTGCAGTGGGTTAAGTATGCGCTTACTAAAGGATTGCTGGTTCGAACCCACCAGCTGATCTGGGGAAGTAAAATGTGGCAGTCTACTTCTGTAATCCCTAGGAAGCTGTTCTGCTGTCTTACACGCTTTCCTTTAGTCAAAATCTGCTTAATGACATTGAGTTGGATGATCCGATGTTGTTGTTGTAAAGTGCTGTTGAGTCGATTCCAACTCATAGCAACCCTGTTTGGGGTTTTCTAGAAAGAGCTGATGGGTTTGAACAGCTGACTCTGCATTTAGCAGTTCATTGCATATGCTCCAGCACCACACCAGGACTCCGATGACATGATACGGACATGAAAAATCAAGTCAACTTTTTTCCTCCATTACATTTCTAGTAGCCTGGTATTTTGCCATGTCATCCGTTAATTAGTAGGTTTGATATTTGTTGACTTTATTTATTAATACTGAGTGCTTTTATAAAGCAACATGACAAGCTCAGTTCACACAGGGACCAACTAGGTAACATGAATGGATGACATGGACCAGGTAGAATATAATTGGCCATGGAAGAAACTATAATGAATTGCAAAGAAATACTTCCATTTACTAGAATTTACATTAAATGTCTGAAAAGTACAATTAATATACCCTACAGAAAAACAAAATACACCAATAAGTCACAGCAGTCTAAATTTTATTTTGGAAAATATAGCTTTAGATTTAATCCCATTATAATGTGTAAAGATATGGTCATGTTAGATTTCTCTTTAAAGGTATCACTCAATGACATTAACTATATAAAGTTAAACAGTAATTTCTCTTCCAAGCTCCCATTAATCTAGAGGTTTATTTTTGTTTTGTTTTTTTAGCTTATTATTATTACTGTAACAATATAGTCCTAAACTTACACTGGTGAAGGATTTGAGTTCATTGTAATTGTTTTATTTTAAGTGAGGAAACTGAGGTCTGTTTGTTAGTTCATTAGATCAAGGTTGTTGTTGTTATTTGGTGCCTTTGAATTGCTCTGACTCATAGCAACTCTACGGATGAAAGATTTAAAAGCACTGCCTGGTTCTATGCCATCCTCACAGACCCTGCTATTTTTGAGCCAATAATTACAGCCACTCTGTCAACCAAGTCTTTACCATTTTTTCTGGACCTTCTGCTGGTGTGCCACTGTAGGATAAGCACTGGACTGCAAAGTCGGTTTGAATTGCAAGGTTGGAGATTCAAACCCACCAGCCACTCCTCAGAAAAACCTATATAGGATTGCTAAGAGTCAGAACTGACTCAACACTTAAGAACACCAACAACTACTTTACCAAGCATGTTGTCTTTCTCTAGCAATTGGTTCCTCCTGATAACTTATCCAAAGTACACAAGATAAAGTCCTGGTGTGTCCCCATGGGATAAAGCAATGGACTGCAAGGTTGGTTTGAACCACAAGGTCTTTGGTTTAAAGTCACTGGTCACTCTTTGAAACCACTATACTGGGTCATTATGTGTCAGAAGTGACTCGGCACTTAACAGTAACAACAACAACCTTATTTCTAAGGAGCATCCTGTTTGTATTTAATTCAAGACAGATTTGTTCATTCTTCTGGCTTTCCGTGATACATTCAATGTTCTTCATTGATCCCATAATTCAGATGCATCAAATCTTCTTTGGTCTTCCTAATTTATTATCCAGCTTTCATATGTATATGAGGTGATTAAAAATACCATGGCTTGATTCAGGGACACCTTAGTTTTCAAGGGGATATCTTTGCTTTGCTTTAAAAAGATCTTTTGCAGCCGATTTGCCCAGTGCAATGAGTTGTTAGATTTATTTGTTGTTATTTTTTGTGTGTGTTTAAAAAAAAAAAAAAACTTTTATTGTGAATTGAATGATAATCTACAGGACAGATCATCAGTTTTATACTCAACAAATTCATATTTTGTTTCATTACAATAGTCGCACTCTTCTCCATGCACCATTGGTTAGCAGTATTTATCTCTATTCCCCTTTATTTTTTTGATGTACACAAAGCACATAGACAATATAAAGTCATTTAAATGTCTAAAGGGCACATTTTGCAAGCCAGTTAACTGCCTGCAGACATATAGCCTTCCTCATCTCATGGGCCTAGAGACTTCTGCTGCTCTCTGTATATATACTATCCCCTCTGTTTCATCCCTGCTGGCACTGCTTTTTGGTTAGGACCCCACACCCCGCTTATTCTCTTCCCTCTTGATGGTCCTAGGGTCCTTCATTCCTGGAATAAAAGATGAACTACTTCCCCCCTTTAGTTCATGTCTGCTACATTTATGGTTGTGACAATTGGAAGTAGTCATGATAACAATTACTATTGTATCAAAAAGTCCTATTCCCATATTCCCCTGTTCTCTTTCACTAGACACGTCTGGACAAGAAGGGATTCTATCTTACCCCCTCACTCTGAAACTAAGTGCACTCGTGAATTTTTGGTAGTCAATGTCTAAGTTGCCTGCTCCTATCAATCCAGTTTACTGAGGGGTCAAGCTTGATTCTTGATATGAAGACTCCTTCCCTTTCTGTTGAGATTTTGAACGCCTACATCCAAAAGCAATGGTCCAGTTCATCAAATTGTATCAATTTATGCTTACTCCCTGTATCAAATTCTTTAACTTGATCTGGTTGAGTTCAGATCAACAAATGATCCGAGCTAGGTCAAATGGGTATCATCTGCAAATTGGAGTTCTCGCACGCCTTCCCTACCACCCCACTTCAGACCAACTGGCCACTTCACTCTCAGTTCTAGACCTCAGTGGCTAGGCCAGTATCCATAGGCTCAGGAGTTCACGTGTCTCCCTAAACTTCAGTCCAGCTTGCCCTACCTCTCCTCTCTCTCATCTCAAGGTCCACTAATGTCTATAGAATCTGGCCAAACTCAGCCCAAGTCTTCATTGCTGCATTTCCCCCATTTCCACTCACAAGTATGCCAGGGTGGTCACCAGCAAGCTTACAAGCCTGCTTGTGTTTTCCCTTTGAGTTTCAGTCTTAGAAAGGTGTTAACTCTGTTGGGTTGACTTTTCTGGCCTTGATGGCTCCAAGATGAACAGCTTGCTTGAGCTTGTAAAAACCAAGTTGTTTAATTTCTTGACTGTTGCTTTCATAAGCATAGATTTTGGATCCAAGTAAAATGAAATTCTTGACCACTTCAATCTTTTCTCTGTTTATCATGATGTGGCTTATTGGTCCACTTGTGAGGATTTTTATTTTCTTTATGATGATGTGTAATCCATAGTGAAAGTTGTAGTCTTTGATCTTGATCAGTAAGTGCTTTAGGTCTTCTTTGGTTTTGACAAGCAATGTGTGTCATCTTTGTGGTATCCCAGATTGTTAATAAGTCTTCTTCCAATCTTGATGCTAGGATCTTCTTTATATAGTCCACCTTTTTGGATTAGTTGCTCAGCATACAGATGGTGAAAATATGGAACTCTAACACACACCCTTCTTGATTTTAAATCATGTAGTATCCTCTTGTTCTGTGCTAAAGACTGCCTCTTGTTCTACATACAAGTTTCATAAGAGCACAGCTAAGTGTTCTGAAATTTCCATTCTTTGCAATGTTATCCATAATTTGATATGAACCACAGAGTCAAATGCCTTTACATAGTCAATAAAACAAAGGTAAGCATGTTTCTAGTACCCTCTGCTTTCAACCAAGCAATGATATCCCTCAATCCATATCTTCTTCTGAATTCACCTTGAATTTCTTGTGGGCCCTATGGATGTACTGCTGCAATCATTTTGAATGATCTTTTGCAAACCTTTATGTGGGTGATATTAATAATACTGTTTGGTAATTTCTACCTTCTACTGGATTACCATTCTTTGGGATGGGCATACATATGGATCTCTTTTAGTCAGTAGGCAGGAAGTTGTCTTCTCAGTTTCTTGACATAGATAAGTAAGTCACTCATCAATGAGTGACTCACTGAGCTAGTTGTTGTTAGAACAGAAATTAAATCCTAGGTGATCTAAATCCGCAATTCATGACATTTTGTTGATTACATGTACCAAGTCAGAAGAAACAACCAAGTGTTTATTACAAACCAAGATCATATCCTAAAGAAAATTCAGAGACTGTGTGATACGTTGATTATCTTTGTTCTACAGGTTGTTGTTGCTATGCAAGGAAGGCTATATCTGATCCATAAACATATGGATCAGATCCACAGCTTTATATTTCTTTGGTCACAAGGGGAACTAAGTAAGAGATTGTGGACAAATAATGAAGCAAGCATCGTGCGACTAGCAGTGGGTAGCAGTATGTTGTTGTAGTTGCTAAGTGTTGTTGAGTCAGTTCCAAATCATTGTAATCCAGTATAGGGTTTCTGAGGAGTGGTGGGTGAGATTTAACCACCAACCTTGTAGTTCAAACCAACCTTGCAATTCAAAGCATTAACCCACAGCTCCATACCAGGACTCCTGAGTAGCAATATAGATTCCACAGATGCATGATGTCATGAAGATTTGTAAGTGCCACTGCCTTCTTATGTTGTTGTTGTGAAGTGCTGTCAAGTTAGTTCTGAGCCGCAGTGACCCTGTATAGGGTGTCTGAGGAGTGGTAGATGAGCTTGAACCACTGACCTTGTGGTTCAAACAGACTTTAAAGTCCAACTCATTAACCCACAGCTTTCTATACCAACGACAAAAGATTGATAGGTAAGTTATAGTAGTGACTCCCAACCTCAAGTCTAGAAACAGAGCGAGATTTTGCCAAAGCTTGTTCTCATTCATGGTAAAATGAGAAAAGTAAGGACAAGTTACAGAACAGTTCTATATTCAGAGATTCTATATCCCTGTTCTTTTTTGGTGGTTAAAATGACTGTTTTAGAAAAGTTGTGTTTTGTTACTGCTTATAGTATCCTTTCCCAAAGAGATTTAAAGCTGCAGAAACCCTATACAGGATCACTATGAGTTGAAACCAAATTGACAGCATGTAACAATAACAACAACAACATAGCACCCTTCAGTAGAAAAATACAAGTTAGCAAATGTTTGCTACTCCAACCTCACATGTTCCATCCTCTGGCATTTTACTGCTCTGTGAAAATAAATTAACAGGCCTCCAGAAACCAAAAAACAATAGGTATAAAAAATTTTTCTAGGTTGTCACATTGGAATGCTGTAGCTCTGTGGGCTAAACACTAGACTGCTAACCACAGGGTTTGAGCCCACCAGCTGCTCTGTGGAAGGAAGAGAAGCCTTAGTGCTCCTGCAAAGATTTACAACCTGGGAAACCTTATACAGGGTCACCATGAACTGGAACCAAGTTAATGACACTTAATATCAGTGCTGTCACATCAGATTTAGTAGATATTAAAGACTAAAGACATTTTTAAGTCTAAAATGTTATTGTTCCCAAGATCTCAAGTCCAAACCATTTATTTCATGAAATAATTTATGATTCTATGCACTGATCACTTAGATATTAATTATTGAGATTGCTTTAGAATCTCAGTGAAAGGTATAGATTATGAGTGTTATATAGAATGCGTAGAGTAGAAAAATTTCAGTTTAGGGTACTTGTTAAAAGGTCAAAATCAGTTTATAAACATAATTACACTTACAGAAGTATAGAAACTTCTAAGGACTCTGTGGGAAGATAATTTGTACGTATAAAAATATGATTTTGTGCACATCTAAATTTTTTCTCATTTTATAACAAAGTGTAGAGAGCTATTTTGTAGAGCTGCATTAGCCTGTATTTGCACTAACACTATCTTTGTGCCAAGATAAGGTCAAATACTATACTCCCCAGCCTAAGAAGGGATGTGAGCTATACTAAAGGCAGTTTCTAGATTTGTGTTCTGTAGTTCTCATTTCCACTCTACTTTTCTATCTTATAGTCAATCTGTACTAACAACCTCTTGCTTCATAAGATTTGTTATAAAAATATTTTAAATATCATAACTAATTTAGCCTAGTTAGGAGTCAAACTAAGTTTATTGAGTGCTTGTTAGAAATCAGAGATTTGGTGTCTAGAATTAGGCATAAGGATTTTATTTGTAGTGGTAGATTTAATCGTGTTTATCTCTAGGTGGTGGCCAATGGCTGATCATTATTTATAGTCAGTCAAAATTTCTATATAGATTATTACCTTTATAATCAGAACAAAGAGATATGTGTTATTTTTTAAATGTCAAAGACTGTATCAAAAAGCCAGCAAGGGAAATCTGGTGGCTATTTAGATATAAGAACTCTGCCAGACAAGTACTTTAAAAAAGAAAACAAAATACATATAGTGAATCATTCCTTTCCCATGAGTTTGAATTAAGTCCATGATGTAAGGCTCTGGCAGGAAATGTGCTGGAGGAAATTCAGAGATGATGATGAGGATGATATGTGAGGTTCTGTATAGCTGAACACACACCAGTTCCCTAGGGTCATCCCTCTTCATCATCTGACAAATGGTCCATGTTTACACCAGGTGGTTGTATAGCAACAGAAACCATGAGGTAACCTGTAAATGACCCATTACCAGAAAGTTTAAAATTTGTACTTAGAAACCAGAAGCACAGATGTGACTTGAAGTAGACTCCAAGACAATTGGGAATATGATTGATTTTTTTTTTTTTTTAAACCCAGCCTTTGGATGCTGCCTATCCGCAACGCTTGACCACTCTTCCTCAGTACATCTGCTTATTAGATGTAATTAATAGATGCAGGGATGCAGTTGCAAATGAGCAATTAAAACCTATGCATCCCTCTCTCTCTTCCTCCCACTTCTTCTTCCTCTCCCCCTTGGTACAATGTCCAGAAAATTAAGTCAGCTGTAGATTAATTGGAATCCTCTTCTATGTAGGGAACATCTATCAATGCTGCTTTCAAGATTGTATTAACAAATTAAAACATTTGATTGCCTTTAATCTGAAAAAACAAAAATGCAGCAGGCTTTCCAGTCATTAGCTCAAAGGGTATTTTTGGTGATTGTTCTCTCTCTCTTTTTTTTTTTTTTCACATGAAGCTTATGACTGAAGCCCTGAAACCGTGAGATTTTTTAGCAGATGTTGTTTTCCATATCTATATCCTTTCCCGTGTGGAAGGGAGAAAAAAAATCTCTCAACAAAATCAATTTTGGAGATAAACAGAAAAGGTCTCCATCATGAACATATTTTAAAAACCAGCTGGTAAAACAAATGGTCCAAACATGATGCCTGGAGCATGTCTATTCAAACAACAGGACTGTTTAAAGATAAGCAGCTACTATTAAATATCAAGCATTAGTAGACATTCAGATATTTACATTTAAGTGTTGGCAGAACTTTTTTTAAAGCTTTATGATTTCTATTTTACTTTCTGGGACATCTTCCACTGTGTTTGTGTTAATGTGTGAACTTCTCAGAAGCTGCATACCAAATTGTGAATATCATCATGTAGAAAATACTTTAAATATTTGCATACAGCATATTTTGAAAAAGATTGCTTTCTGTTTCTATAAATGTTGTTATCTGATAGCATCTACACATTATCTAAAAGAGCTATTAAACTTATTTCTGATTGTAGAACCAGCATTCTATAAGATCAGGCAGTGCCACCAAAGAAAAAAACATATTTGTAGCCATTAAAAATCTGATTTCACTTTTCATTCTCCACATTCAGAATCAACCTTATTATCTTCCCTTCTTATGACTTCATTTGTTTACTGAGCTGTTTTGTTCTACAGCCACTGCCAAATGTCATTGCATAGATTCCTTTATACATTGATTGGTGAAATCATTCTCTGTTATATTTTTTATAGCAGTTCCAATTTTTAAATTGCTTGTGTATTCTCTCTGGATCAGGCACTGCAGGAATCCTGATTTGTTATTATTGAACTTGATAAATGGACATTTGCCCTATCAGTTGACGTTCATGTTGACTTCTGTTTCCTCTTTCCTCACTGCGGTTCTATTTTCATTGAAGATTTCAGAACTGGTGTTTCAAGGACGCTTACTTAGTCACCATGTTGGAATCATTGGGATCTTGCCAGGTGGACAAAGGTCTCATTTAAAAAGAGAGTACAAAAAATAATATTCAGGGCCCCTCTCTTCTCCTTCTCTACCTAAGGATACAGTGCTTATTTGGAGGGCTTATGAAGCTGAGAAATGTGAAGGCATGCTCCACTTTCATTTTCTCATTACTTTTTTTTTTTTTTTTTAACAAAATGGTATTTTCAAGAAGCCAAATTTTTGTTGTTTTTGTCTAAACTGACCTACTTGATGAATAGTTTTTATTTTTATTTTTTTATGTCATATAAGATAGTCTGGAACTTATTTATTCATGTATTTTTTTCTGTTCCTGCTGGCCCTTCAAAATATGATCCTGATTAATAATTCAGGGAGCATGTCTCTAGACAGTAAGCCCTGGACAGAGAACCATAAGGTCCACAGTTCAAGACTGCCAATGGCTCTGAGGAAGAAAGATGAGGCTCTTTGCTCCCAAGAAGATTTAAAGTCTTGGAACCCTATACCGGGTTGCTGAGTTGGAACTCACTCGACAGTACTTAGCAACTAAACAACTTGGTTTAAAAGAATGATTATACCAAAGCATCCACCGATAGCTTTCAAGAATGGTTCTTTTGATAAGAAAATAATTCTATAATGGACTCAACGAGACTCCAACATGTGTCACACTAGAAATCTGATCACAAGCCAAAAATCTGGAAGTATGTTTATTAATACTATTATGACTGCATAATATAATAAAAGAACATATCCAGATAAGTCATGAAGTACAACACTGTCTGTGATAGGATAATATCCGTGTACCTACAGGGAAGCCCAGTGAATACCACTATTATTCAAATTTACATACCAACCACTAAAGCCAGTGAGGATGAAGTAGAAGAATTCTACCAACTTCTTCAATCTGAAATTGATCAAACATGCAATCAAGATGTATTGATCATTACTGGTGATTGGAATGCAAAGGTTGGGAGCAAAGAGGAAGGATCAATAGTTGGAAAATATGGCCTTGGTGATAGAAATGATGCTGGAGAATGCATGGTAGAATTCTGCAAAACCAATGATTTGTTCATTTCAGCTACCTTCTTTAGACAGCATAAGAGACAACTATACACATGGACCTCACCAGATGGAATAAATAGAAATCAAATTGACTACATCTGCTGAAAGAGACGATGGAAAAGCTCCATAACATCAGTCAAAACAAGTCCAGGCATAGACTATGGAACAGACTATTAATTACTCATATGCAAATTCAAACAGAAACTGAAGAAAATGAAAACAATTCCACAAGAGCCAAAATATGACCTTGAATATACCCCACCTGAATTTAGGAATCATCTGAAGAACAGATTTGATACATTAAACACTAAAGACCGAAGACCAGAAGAGTTGTGGGATGACATCAAGAACATCATACATGAAGAAAGCAAAAAGTCATTGAGAAGACAAGAGAGAAGGAAAAGGTCAAAATGGATGTCAGAAGAAACACTGAAACTTGCTCTCCAGTGTAGAGATGCTAAAGCAAATGGAAGAAATGAGGAGGTCCAACAGCTGAACAGAAAATTTCAAAGATCAGCCAGAGAAGATAAAGCCAAATATTACAACAAAAGGTGCAAAGATCTGGAATCAGAAAACCAAAAGGAAGACTACACTCAGCATTTCTCAAGCTGAGGGAACTGAAGAAAAAATTCAAGTCTTGATTTTCATTATTGAAAGATTCTTTGGGCAATAAACATTAAGAGATGATGGAAGGAATACACAGAGTCACTGTACCAAAAGGAAATGATTGTTGTTCAAACGTTTCAAGAGGTAGCATATGATCAAGAGCTAATGATACTGAAGGAGGAAGTCCAAGGTGTATTGAAGGAATTGGCAAAGAACAAGGGAGCAGGAATTGATGGAATACAAATTGAAATCTTTCAAGAAAGTCAGGCAGCACAGGAGGCACTCACTCATCTCTGCCAAGAAATTTGGAAGACAGCTATCTGGCCGACTGATTGGAAGAGATTCATATTTATGTCCATTCCAAAGAGAGGTGACCCAATGGAATACGGAAATCATTGGACCATCTCTTTGATATCCCATGTGAGTAAAGTTTCACTAAATACAGAATATAGGTAATACAGAAACGGCTGCAAGCATACATTGACAGAGAACTTCCAGAGGTTCAAGTCAGATTCAGAAGAGGCTGTGGAATGAGGGATATCATTGCTGATGTCCACTGGATCTTGGTTGAAAGCAGAGCATATCAGAAAGATGTTTACCTGTGCTTTATTGACCTCACAAAGGCCTTCGATTGTGCAGATCATGACAAGCTATGGACAACACTGTGAAGTATGAATATTCTGGAACACTTAATTGTCCTCATGAGGAATCTGTACATGGATCAAGAGGCAGTTGTTCGAACAGAACATGTGAACACTGAATGCTTTAAAATTAAGAAAGATGTGCGACAAGGTTGTATTCTTTTACCATACTTATTCAACCTGTATGCTGAACAAATAATCCGAGAAGCTGGGTTCTATGAAGGAAAATGTGGCATCAGGATTGGAGGAAGACTCTTTAACAACCTGTGATATGCAGATGATACAACCTTGCTTTTTGAAAGTGAAGAGGACTAAAAACATTTACTGATGAAGATCAAAGAGCACAGCCTTCAGTATGGATTACATCTCAATGTAAAGAAAACAAAATCCTCACCAATGGGCCAATTAACAACATTCTTATCAACTGAGAAAAGATTGAAGTTGTCAAGGACTTCATTTTTCTTGGATCAACTATCAACACTCATGGAGGCAGCCGTCAAGAAATCAAACAACATATTGCATAGTTGTGGTGTTGGAGGAGAATATTGAAAGTGCCATGGGCTGCCAAAAGAACCAATAGATCCATTTTGGAAGAAGTGCAACCAGAGTGCTCCTTGGAGACCAAGATGGTTAAACGTCGTCTCTCTTACTTCAGACATATTGTCAGGAGGGACCAGTCTCTGGAGAAGGATATCATGTTTGGTAAGGTGGAGGGTCAGAGAAAAAGATGTGTTGGTCAAGTGGCTGCATCGATGGACTCAAGCGTGGCAACAGTAGTGAGGTTGGCCCAGGATTAGGCAGTGTTTTGTTCTGCTCTACATATGGTCTCTATGAGTCAGAACCTACTCAACGGCACCTGACAACAAACAGCAACAACAACAAATGACTGCATATCTCTTGTATACAAAATGACATAAACAGGCATATATTTACTTCTGTAGACATTGCTTCATTGGATTATGCTGATGATGAAATTGTGTACTGGCGATAGTGCTGAGGAAGAGATAAAATATTACTTATAATATAGATAATTCATCAAATATATCCTCCTTCCTCATCACCACTTTCATAATTAAGATTCCATTAGTTAAATTATTGAATGTTAAAGGCGCTAATCATTTCCTAGTGTGATTAATGATTGTGAAAGAAATAGCTTGTGTATACTCTGATTTATTAATACTAGCTCTTCAATTAAAATGTGGATTACTGCTTGTATAGTTGAGATGTTGATTTTGTTAAGTGCCGTCAAGTTGGTTCTGACTTACAGCAAACCTGTATAGGTTTTCCAAGGAGCGGCTGGTAAGCTCAAACCAGCAACCTTGTGATTCAAACCTACCTTGCAGTCCAGCACATTAGCCCACAGCGCCACACCAGGAGTCCAAAGACAAGTATTTTTGGGTTAAGATGGCATATGAAAAATAATACTAATAAAGACATACTTTTTTCAAAAAAGAAGCAACCAGAAATCTATTCCAGACTGCTTGGGACCACCACAAGTGTTTCCTAAGCCATGTTTTAGATTGCTAATGCTGTTCCAGTACTGTGTTGAAATGGTCATGTTCTTTCTATCAATTGGAGAGCAGCGTGTCTCCTTTCTGTGTGTCATTGCCCATTTATGGTTCACCTTTTGTTTATAAAAAACTCATCACTTCTGCAGCCCACTGCATTTTACAAGACTACTGATGATTACCAGTTAGATTTGCTAAGTGACATAATATATTTTATGGAGTCAGAAGCCAGTAGCCATCAAGGTAAATGGTGGTAGCCTGAATCAGTTATAAATGAATTATTTTATTACCCATAGACTGATCAATATATGTGCTGCCACAAAAACTTAGCTTTGGTCCTTGAATATATGTTTTTTAATTCTATAGGGTAACAGACCATTTTGATGTTTTACTTCATTGATAGCAATTGTTAGTGAGTATCTTTTCAGTGGAATAGAGCTGAGTTGTGGGAACAACATCATCTACACATGCAGTCTACCGTAGCCTCAGAATCCAATGCATTTTTTTTTTTTGTACTATTAAAGGTGTCTGCCTTTCCACAGCACTGCTTACTGTATTTCATTACAATGCATTGCTTCACTCAACACATTCTGAATGAAGAAGATATACTCGGCAGCTTCAAATTCAGGCATGTCCTCCAAACAGGGCTTGTTTATCTGTCTGCAACACACTTGGAACATTTGAAAGGCTAGTTATGAGGTTCATTCATGCTGTAAAATTGTGTTGGGCATCATGGCTGCTTCCTTCACAATGGCCTGGCATGGAATGTTGGAGAAGGCCATTGTCAGCCCCTAAATGAATGTCAATTTGTATCTTTTTAAAGTGAATGAAATTCTAGGGAATATTCATAACTATGGTACTATAGTTGTAATTTTGTGAGACTTTTACATAATCTTGCAAAGTATAACTTTGAATTATAGAATGATTTATTGCATTTATTGTGGGGGAAAGGATGTTTAGCACTTTGTAGGATACTTCATCTGGCCAAAGAATTTGGATTAGGGCTCAAGAGGTGAGCTTGGAGGAGTCTGCTCCTTTCAACTGTAGGACTGAAGTGCCTTTCTTTCTGGATGCCTCCTCAATAAACTGCAGTGTTTAGCTCTTCTGTGATAGAAGAAGGAAGCAAGAAAGATTATTCTGATGTGAGACAGTTTTTCTTCTACAAGGGGCCAACTAGAAAAAGGGGACTGGTGGTACTCACCAGGTGATTTTTATATAATCTAGAAGGCAGAGAAAACCAAGCAAGAGAACTAGAAAAAAGAAGTCTTGATTTATAATCGAATAACATAGATCCAGGCATGGTCCAGTGAAGGAAAACATGTCCACTTTTTAAATGGCATTCGGGTAAACAAAACAAAGACAATGTGATCATTCATTTGGGTCTTAAAAACTAAACTCTCTTGTTTTATCAACCACCTCCCAAGTCATTCACTACATGAAGGGGGATTTGTTCAATAAACTACTGAGGCTACTTTTATGAACTTTTTGTTTTGTATTGTTAATAGCTGCAAGTCCTTTATTTTCTGATCCGCTCTCTCATTTCCTTCACATTGATTGATGAACTGGGAAGGAGGTTAAATAAGCTCACTTTTTTTCTGTTCCAGTCCACTTCAGAGAGGTGTTGGTAGGAGGTCTTAAAGAGTTAACAGTTCTATTAGGAATAGAGAAGAATCATGAAGAAGAGAAAAATGAAGGAAGTGTCTAGATTCAATAGGAAATTAGCAGTGCAGAGAGCATTTAAAGAAAAAGACATGCTTTCGAATCACGAGCTATGTCCTTTACTTTCAAAGGACAAGAAACCTAACACTTTCTCTGAAGCTTAATAGAACTGCAGACCTTCACCATAGTTTTTAACCCCTCTTTTTCATAATCTTGTCAAGTTACTCAAGAGCTGTGAGTGAGTGTTTTCCATTGAGAACTATTCAAGTTCTGTAATGTTAATGTGGAACTGGTTAGGCTATGGTGGTTTACACACCAAGGTAGAAGAATGCTCTTCAGGTTATAGGAAGATGTATTCATTCATCTAATGCATTCTGTCCATGCTTCTGGGAAGTTCACTGACCTGTGGTTCAAACTGACCTTGTGGTCCTGTGCTGATTCTACAGCGCTATACCAGGACTCCTGGGAAGTTCACAGAACATGGGAAATTAAGATATATACAAAGATTTCCTGAGACCCAGCTTCTGTGGGCTTCAGTATTGTGTTTTGTTTTATTTTTATCTTACTGGGTTTACTTAAACTTTCTAGAGGATAAGACTGTTTCAGTTATGCACAGTTCAGCAATACTTAGAACTCTCTCTATTCCTCCTACCAGCTATCCACTAGAGAATAAAAATCAGGGGTAGTTAGATTACCCAATAAGCAATGTAAATATGAGTTTCCTTGCACTTTCTTACTAATGTATAGTAAACTATGGATCCTCTGGGATTTTAAACTTGAAACAACTTTGATTCTATAGGAAGGCACTATGGAGTTGGTTGAGGAACATGCAGACATAGCCATACCAAGAGGTAAAATATTTGATGTGGAAAATGTGAATTTGTTCACTACAGATTTGTAAGTAAATTCAAGTTAGCCTGTACTTACCTTGCTTATTGCGTAATTCAACATTGCTAAAAAAAAACCTGAATAATTTGGCTTCTGTTAAAATTCCACTGCAACCATTAATAGGCTGTTTTGGAAAGTTCCCCAAAGCAACTAGATAATATGGCACACTTAAAGTCCTATTGAAGAGCAATTCTTCAGTTAGACACTAGAAAGCTGTGGTACATAGGACCCTTCTAGTTGTCAGTTTACATGACTCCAAGTATTTCAAGTCTTCTGTAATTTTCCCCAAATGGGGATGATAGAAGCAGATTCTCTTCTACTATGCAAATGCATATGTGATTTTTTTATGTACTTGACAGTTTAACAAAACTGTTACCTCTTACTTTCTAATTAAATTGTAATGGCATTATGATATTAGTATATGTTAAGGGTTCTGACTCATAGTGACCCTATACAGAGTTTCTGAGGCTATAAATCTTTACGGGAGCAGAAAGCCTCATCTTTCTTCTACGGAACACCTGGTAGTTTCAAACTGCTGCCCTGAAGTTAGCAGCCCAATTCAAAACCACTGCACTACCAGAGCTCCTTATGTTAAGGGTAATCATGGTTTAACATAAATACAAAAGAGTAACTACAGAATTGGAGTCCTGGTGTGGCATTGCAGGATAATGTGCTGGGCCACAAAGTCACTTGGAGATGCAAGGTCAAGGGTTCAAACCCACCAGCTGCTCCTCAGTAACCCCATACAGGGTTGCTATGAGTAAGAACAGACTGGATAGCACTTAGCAGAAATAACAACATATAAAATACATTCTTTCATAAATGTAGGAATATAGAAGATTTCCTCAACTGTGCGGCAAAACATGGAAGGGTGTTAGAATCAGATTATCAGAGACATGGGCTCTGACTGTGGCTCTATTACTTGAGCTAGTGTGTTGAATTGTCTACATTAATTTTCAGCTAAAGGTGGTATTGTTCCCTAGAAAATATTATTCAATGTCTGGAGATATTTTTGATTGTCATAATGGTGGAAAATGTTACTTACTGGTGGTTAATAAATCGAGCCTAGGGTTGCTGCTAAACATCCTACAATGCATAGGACAACCCCACAACAAAGAGTTATCTCATCCAATGTGTCAGTAGTGTAGAAAGTGAGAAACCCTGCTTTTAAATGCAAATAATAGGTCAGTTCAAACCACAAGGTCAGCAGTTCAAGTTTACTTGCTGCTCCTCGGAAACCCTATACAGGGTCACTGTGAGTCGGAACCAACTTGATAGCACTATACAACAACAACAATAACACCCCATTCATTACAGGATTAATGTGGGGCTCAAATACATGTAGAAAACATAACCCGTGTCTGATATTCTTAATAATCAGGCATTGAAAATATGGACACCAAATGTGAAATTTGGGCTCCTAGATTAGAAGTTATAAATGAAGCTATCAGATTAAAATGTATTAAATTCTTCCACTGAATCTTGCTCTGTAATTTTATGGTTTTAAACCAATTCTCTAAACATGAAGAGAAACAATGAAAAAATATTAAGCTTAGAAGAAACCTACCACTCAGTGACTAATATAGATAAAGGAAATTGGAATCCATGCAACTAATAGACTTTTCTATTATTGTACAGCCATAACACATCGTTTCTAATAGAAGCAAGCCTGAAATGATAAGTTGTTTGGATCACATTAATTAACATCCAACTCTGTTAGATTTGCACCTGAGTTTGGGTTCATTTTAACAGTGCTGATGAATATCAAACTTAACAATATCTAGCCACAGCATATTAGAATAAAAAATGTTTCACATTGAAGGTAAATTTTATACTGGGTTCTTAATAATGGTCTTTTATATTAACTCAGATGACTAGTGATAGCAAAAGATTGAATTAAATTTCAGTGAGCTAAGCTACGTTGGTTACAGGAGTAATAAGAATTAATCCTTACTTTTGTTTTCATTGCACAGTTGCCTCATAAGTATATATGATTCTAGAATTTACAAGACAGTTTCACAGACATTGCCTTTTGCCTTATTTTTGTAATGCTGTCCTCTTAAAAGGAGTCCAGGTGTGATGCTGCAGGATAAGCACTGAACTGCTAACCACAAGGTCAGTGGTTCAATCCCACCAGCTGCTCTTTGGAACTTCTATACAGGGTCACTATGAGTTGGAAGCACATCAATGGTCTTTAACAACAGCATTCAATTTTAGCCTGGGTTCCAAGGACTAGATGTCCTGACTTGCTTTTTAAATGTTTATTTACATGAGCATTTTTATTTGGAAAGAGAGCGCATTCATTACAAGATTCTCAAAGGGCATTTTATCTAAAGAATTTGTCCTTAAAATAAAGATATCTCCTAAATGTTCATCTCTACCAAAGTCATCCTTAAATAATTCTATATTTGCTTTATCAATATATTAGGGCATCAGTTAAATGATCAGTGATTTTAAAGTTCTTAATTGACAAGCACTCATATAAGTATATTTTTAAAATATAACTTAAATATCCAGATAGCTCAGTCATGTAGCTAAATTGAATAATTACGCAAATGCAGCACAATATTATTTAATTGGACATTTTGGATGGAAAATAATCCAGGTGTGCAAAAAATATTTGCAATCTGGAGAGACCGTTCTAACATGCATCTGAAAGTAACAGCATCTTGTGTGTAAACAGGCAAAAGAAGGTAGCTCTAGCTGTCCTCCAAAATATGTATACATGGAAAAACATGTTCTCTGTAGCCAGTTGCTGTCAAGTGGATTGTAATTTGTGGTCACCCCCATGTGTCTGAGAAGAACTGTGCTCTGTAGGCTTTCCGGTATCTGATTTTCATGTAGATCACCAGACATCTTTGGTTAGCAACCAAGTACGTTAATTGTTTGCACCTTCCTAAATGTATTTTAAGGAGCTCTGGTAGTGTAGTGGTTACAAATCGGGCTGCAAACCTTAAGGTCAGCAGTTCAAAACTACCAGCTGTTCCACGGAAGAAAGATGAGGCTTTCTGTTCCTGTAAAGATTTACAGCCTCAGAAACCCTGTACAGGGTTGCTGTGAGTCAGTTCTGACTCCATGGCACAGAACCACCACTGCCAAATGTATTTTATTGTTGTTGAGTGCCCTGGAATTGGTTCTGATACATAATGACCCTGTATAGAGTTTCCAAAGATTTAAATCTTCACACGAGCAGAAGGGATCAGCTTTCTCCCACAGAGCAGCTGGTAGGCTTGAACCATGGTCTTTGTGGTTTATAGTTCAGTGTTTATCATATAAAGCCACCATGCTCCTAATGTATATTATCCATACTATAATGAGTATTATAGTATATGTGAATCTGTAGGTTTTTCACTAGGGGAAGTCTCATTTTATAAAACACACTAGAAATCTAGATGGTGGGTAGTTGGATAAACAGAATTGTCCTGTTCCCCCCAGTAATATTAATAAAATGGACTGTGCTTCACCCACAATAAGACAGCTAAGAAGGCACAGGAATCTGGCATTTCTCATTTCTACAGAGATTTAAAGTACCACAGTTGGAAAGCAACACTTGTAACAAAGGCTGGCATTCCACCTAGAGCCCATTTTGTTCGTTTTCTTATTTCCGTGTCTGCTACCTTTCTGTCATCCGATAAAGGATTCCAAGTACTGCTCTTAAAATTGCTAAATGAGCAGTGTGCATGTGATAAGATGCCTCATTTGATTTGGCTAGAGAGCCGGTTCTCCTAATCTTACCATTTCACTATTTATTATTGTTTCTTCGGCTTCACAGCTGAAGTCACAACATTTTGCCCAGAAATGTCATTGTTTAAAATATTACTTATGAATCTCTCAAAATGTAGCCATGTGTCCTATGTGTCTCAGAAAATTCCTTAATACTTAACCTGACCGCCAAAGGGGATGGTTAAAGGAGTTTTGCTAAGAGTTATGTTCGAAACATTAAGTAGTTGAAAAGAGCAAAATCTGAATCTAAAATAGAAGAATCTGTATTTGTTCTCATACAGGACTGCAGGAGCCTCAGATTCAGAACCCACCCCCTTTTTTTTTAATCTTCCTTTGTCACATTTTCCTTTTTTCTTCTCACCTTCTTCAGCGAACAAACAAATCACTGTAATTTCTCAAGCCACTGAGGCCATGCCATGGATCTCTTTCAGAAGCAAAAATGTCCTTTTGGCTTCCATGCCCCTGGTGATCAAATTGGAAATCAGATCCCTTTTCAAAATGTACCCTATGCTGTTGGCACTTACTGGGCGTTGTGAGGTTGCCGAATGATTTAATTTTAGAACATTTTCCTGAGCACCAAAACACATTTTCTTTTTACGATAAAATGGAGTAAATATTAATACTGCGCTCAGACTGTTTTTAGTTAACTTTGACAACATTTTGGCATCTGAAGATTGTGATTCTCCTTTTTACTTGTTCACAATTTTGTTGTGAGTTGATTCTGACCCATAGTAACCCTGTTTCGGGTGAACTTAAACTGGCGACGTTGTGGTTCAAACCAATTTGGCAGTCCAGCATATTAACCCACAGCGCCACACCCAGACTCCCTTTAGATCTCAGGTCTAGGATTTATGGCTCCTGCTGCTCCTGGGAATCCTTCCTTAGGCAGATCCTTTGCTCCCAGGCAGTGGGAACGTGGAGTCTGGAATGAATTGAATTGCTATATCCCAGATGACCCAATTGACAGCTTAAATGGAAGAAATCTGTGACAGCTAGTATAATTATACAAATTGGAATGTAGCCATTGCTCCTGAGTTTGTATTTTCTTCCTAGGCAACGTGCCTTCGGATTTGGGTGTAAGCACAGGTAGTTAGGATTTCAGCATTGATCCATATCCCTGTACTGAGCACATGGGTTTTGTAGTTTGTGGCTGATAATCATGATAGTCACCCAAGAAATGTGACAGAGATGGCAAAGGAACATCCCAGTGTGAGACTTGGCCACTGTCTTTTGTTGTTGTTAAGTGTTGTCAAGTCATTTCCAACTCATAGTGACCTTGTATAGTGTTTCCAAGGAGCAGCTGGTATGTTTAAATAGCTGACCTTGTGATTCTCTGTCTAGTGCCGATCGTATAGCGGTGCTGTTAGGGGACTACAACTTAAATCCTGGAATGAGAATGGCCTAGTTTATCTGTATGTGGTTATTATAAAATACACAGTAAATTTCAAGCAGAACTGTCTCCTTCAATTGGCTTTCAAGTTGCCAGCATCCTGCATCATAGGCTAGACTAGTAAGATTTCATTTTAGCATTCTATAGAAAAAAGTAGAACAAATGCAAAGTTATTCCTCTCAATGTAGTTCAGCTGTAGAACTGTTTCAACTACAGAAGAATTTGGACTGAAACGGTCAGTGCCCTGGAAGGAACACATTAGCAAATAGCAAAGACAAGCTCAGTGCGATCTATAAGTATAGTTTTCATAGCCCACACATTGCCCACTCTGCCTTTCCAGTTGGCCGTCTTATAGTAGCCAGTTCCATGTCTAAGACCAGAGGGTCAGGACTAAGTGGGTCTCATTGAAACTCTTGCCAATTAGCATCCAGTGTACTTAACGGTTGTTAAAACCAAGAGCCTTTCTTCAGGAAGGAAGGAAATGTTACACTTTTAGTACCAACCTTAGCTCATGAGAAAGTTCCATCCATTATTCTGGACAACAGAGAAAACTAGCCCACATGACACAAAGCTACCTGTGGTGCTTCTGAAGGACACTTTTGAAAATCTTTGTAGCGTTATTGTCTATGGCCGCCATTATAGTAGGAGCTCCCCAACAGGGAAATTGCTGCTTGAAGCTTCAGAGTACAGATGGGTAATTGTTGCCACGCAGTCTCTGAACATCTTGGATTGATGGCTCCAGAGAATCTTGTACATCTAAACGTTAGCAAAGTACAAAAAACAGAGGGCTAGAGCTTTCCAAAGCAATAAAAGGTAGTCATGCTCAACATTTTCATCTAAAAGCTGGAGCTGCTAGATTGAAAAGTCATCATTGTTTATGTAACACCTAAAGCATTCCCTGATCCACTAGTGACTGCATTTTTCTCATAGCCCATCGTTCTATCACTGCCTGCTTCCCATGCCAGGCTCTCCAATGGCAACTCTGCCTACTGGGGAATTAACTTCCACCTGTAGATTATTACATTCCTGTTTCTCACCTCAGTGTGCCCATGTACTCAGTTGAAACCATTCACATGCACCCTGGATGACTCTAGGGTTTTGCCATCTCCTTGCAAGAAATAAAAAATATCAACCCTTCCTAGGTCTTACCAAGGTAGGAGTGCTGTGAAGGGCTAGACAATTGACTTGATTTTTTTCAGCAAACATAAGATTCTGTAAATACAGTAATGAAGTGTTAGGGGAACCAGTAACTCGAGTTCTTCTGAAATAGTTATAGTATTGATTTTGGAACCGTTTTAAGTTCCATTAGCAGCAATAACATTTACTTTCCTTAAATCACTTGTTTCATGAATCATCCTATCCAACCCTAAAGTTTCAAAGGCAATGAAGTGGGATGGAGAGAATTTAAGCCACTTACTTGGGTTATGTAACTAGTAAGTAAGATCCCCTCTGTGCCCTGCTTCCTAGTGCTGTACCTTCTCTAGCAAGGTCAGAAGAACTTATTTTTCTAGCAGCTTTGCTTGTTAGTAGGATATATAATCTATGGGGAAAGACCCAGCCAGCAGCAACCAATTTTACTTATCTCTCTGGTTTGTCTGGAGACATATTGAACAGATATCCTCATCTCTTTCTCCTTCCTGGATTTGTCCTCTGGGCCACAAATTGTGAATGTCACTGTTTTACAAAACTATTCTTTTCACCACTAAGAGTTCTTTGATGTCACTTTCTATAAAAGCATCAGAGAGAGTTTTCCCTAGAGAATTTCACATGGTGGCGTCCATACTTTTGGAATAAATTACATATATGAATATACGCACACACACATATATGTTTTTATTGTGAATTGAGTGAATGTTTACAGGGCAGATCATCAGTTTTACATTCTGCAAATCATACACCTTGTTTTATAACAATGATTATAATCTCCTCCATGTACCATCAATTAGCAGTTGTTGTTGTTGTTGTTATGTGCCGTGGAGTCGGTTCCGACTCATAACGACCTTGTACAGGGTTTCCGAGGCTGTAAATCTTTACAGGAGCAGAACGCCTCATCTTTCTCCCGTGGAACAGCTGGTAGTTTCGAACTGCTGACCCTGAGGTTTCTCTCTATATCCATTTTAGCTCTTTTTTTTTTACACCACCAAAGAGCTCATTCTGCTAGCTCTCAGTCCTTCTCTTTCCATGAATCTAGAATCCTCAGTTGTTCCCCTCTTCATGTCTCCATCTCTGCCTCCATCTCTGACAGCATCGCTGCTTCTCTGGATAGGGTCCTGCTCTTCTCCCTTGATGGTCCTAGGGTCCTTTGTTTCTGGATTGTAAGATTAACTACTCCCCTGTTTTTTGTTACAAAATATCTGCCTTTACAATTGTGACAGTCACAATTAGTCATGATAACAATTATTATTGAATCATAATCTTATTTCCATCTTGAAGAAATAATTTTTAAGGTTTATAGGTTAATCAAAAACTTTCAAGTGTGAAGGGTGTTAAAACACTTAAAACACTGAGACTCTGCATGCAGCTTCTTTCCATTTTGATTTTTACCCATGAGTCAGATCCACAGGCACTCTGGTGGTGGAGTGGCTAAGTGCTTGGCAGCTAAACATGTGAACCCACCAGCCACTCTGCAGGAGAAAGATGTGATAGTCTGCCTCCATGAAGATGTACAGCCTTAGGAACCCTATGGGGCAGTTCTACTTTGTCCTACAGATTGCTGTGAGTCAGAATTGACTAGTTGCAAATGGGTTTGGCCTTTTGTTTGAAGGTTTGTTTACGCAGAGCCATAGAATGCTTTGAGAAGTTTCTTTTGAGTTTTCAATATTACTTATAGGGTGCTTAAGATGTTCTCTGTCATATTTCTTTATCTCTTCTCTCTCCATCATTCCACATCTGGTAAACAGATGTGGAATGACATTCTCACCTGAGGAATAGTGACATTTGTCCTAAATGCACAACTATAATGTCTATCTCTTGATTGAGTTCAATAAAACTAAAAGGGAGAGAAAACTAAAACTGGAGTAAATTTGACTTATTCAAAGTATTTAAGTATTACTAACAGGTAGAAAGGTAAAGTTTTGCTTGATTCCAAGAAATACTATTTAATAGATTATGGCATTTTGGTGTGGCATCACAGGATAATGCACTGGACTGAAGTGTCGGTTTGAACTGCAAGGTCGGTGGTTCAAATCCACCAGCTGCTCCTTGGCAACCCTATACAGGGTTGCTGAGAGTTGGAACCAACTCCATGGTACTTAGCAATAGTAACAACATGCTAGAAAGGGTACTCCCTGGAATTGTACAGTACAGTAGTCCCGACCTTTAAACAGACAAATGCCTGAGCCAAATACGTTCCTTTTTGTTTCTTACTGAATAATTTTAGGCCTGGTAAAATGCCCTCATCCCCAAGAAGCACTTGCAATTGGACCAAAGTAAATAAATAAATTGGTATGATAAAGCAAAGATGATGTTTCAAAAGTTGTATCATACTTCTCCAGCCCTATTGCTGAATCTAGTATATATTTAAACCCTGCATTGTCCGTGGATTAGCTAGTGGTTTTTCCTAATTCTACCACAAAATTCTCCCTAGTTGTCCAAGATAATAAGGGTGGTCCTAGTAAGTTCATTACACAAAGGCTAGTATATTTTGTATTCTTATGTGCCATTGAGTCAGTTCTGACTCTTAGCAACGCTGTATAGGGTTTCCGAAGAGCAGCTTGTAGGTATGAACTGCCGACCTTGTGGTTCCCAGCCCAGTGCTGATCCTACAGCATTATACCAGGAGTTCTGTTTTGTATTAAATAATAGATAATTTTTAAAAAACCAAGTAAGCCCAAGCATCGTAATCATGGTTTTTTAGACATTACTTAACACTGTTTGAATTTTAAGTTTCACCTTTCTGTATTCTCTAGTCATTTGAAGAAGCAAATATGGCCTTTTGGTTAATAGCATTAGTAGAAACATTACTATACATTAATACTATGAAGCAGAAATAAAATTAATGAGCAAACCATCTAACGGGGGAATCACTGCATGTGGGCACATTAAGCTTATGCATAGCGATAGAGATTGTAAGTGGGTCTCAGGGTTCCTTCATGCTGACTTCCTTAATTAAATGTGGTGCAGTCGCTGAAAAGAAAACCTTCAATGTTTCCCAAATCATTTTTCTTAATAGATACTCACACGATCATCATACATAGTGTGAAATCTTACAATTCATATCACATACCCATCTATACCAGCACAAACAAAATATCTCAGGATCTGTTTATTTGCCCTGGAAAAATAGCATTGGAGACAAAACAAGACAAAAAAAATGACTATAGTTTTGCTGAGGAGATATTAAAACTAACCAGATGACTTCTGCCGCTTCTACTTTCTAAGGTGCCTGCACGCCTTTCTCGTTTTGTAACGCTAATCTGCAGTCATGCTAGCATCTTATTCTTGTCCTAATACCATTTCACTCGAATAGGGATAGTAGGCTCCGTGGTTTTGATGGGACCCAGTAGGAAGTTAATTCTTATGCTTCTTACCTGCCTGAGACTGTGCTAGCATCTATGATGGTTGCACAGGGATGGAAGCAACTATTTTTTCGAAGGCCTTAGAAGAATTCATGGAGCCTATGAGTTTGGCGTTAACATATAGAATAAAAAAGCGTTGTTTGTTAGGTACAGTCAAGTCATTTCTGACTCATATGATTCAGTTCCAACTCAGACGCACAACAGAACAAAGCACTGTATCATCCTCACAGTTGCTGCATCTGAGTCCATCGTCCTTACCTCCTTGTCACTCCCTCTCATTGGGGAATCTTCCTCTTTTTCACTGACCCTCCACTATACCAAACATGACATTCTTCTCGTGATCACATGTCTGAAATATTACATAAAGTCTCGCCATCCTGGCTTCTAAGAATAAAAACTTAGGGTACAAAAAGAAAAAAAAAAAAAAGTGATCCTCTCCATTAACGGTTTATGCTTTTCATTTTGTTTTTAATCGAATCAGTGATGGAGTAACAAATGGTGTAAAAGGAAATATGGGTCAGGTATATTCAGACAATCCATATAATTTAACTATTTAGAAATACAGTAGAAGAATCAAATAAATTTGATTCTTTTGATAGGTAGGAGTCCTGGTGTGGTGCTGTATGTTAATGCGCTGGACTGCAAAGTAAATTTGAGCCACAAGGTTGGTGGTTCAAACTCATCACCTACCCCTTGGAAATCCTATACATGGTTGCTAGGAGTCAGAACCGACTCTACGACACTTAACAACAATAGCAACAACAGTGTAAATAGCTAACATGCTTGGGTGCTAACTGAAAGTTTGGATGTTCAAGGCCACCCAGAGGTTTTAGCTATATAATTATAT
>NW_006408588.1:10757116-10759614 GCF_000296735.1 Chrysochloris asiatica | reverse complement strand
TAATGTAGAAGTTCATATTCATTGACTTTTTGAGTAACTAGGAAATAATTCCTGGTGTGGCGCTGTAGGATAAGCACTGGACTGCTAACCGCAAGGTTGGTGTTTTAAACCCATCAGCCGCTCCTCGGAAACACTATGCTGGGTCGCTGAGTCTGAACCGACTTGACATCACTTAGCAACAACTAAAGGGACTTGTTCATAGCTCCTTCCTTAATGTACAGTAGCTCAGTGCACAGAAGTTGAAAATAAGCTCTGGATTTCTGTTTTGGCCACCCAGACATTTCTGTAGCTATACTTCTTGCTTATAAATCTGTTTGAGTCCGTGGTTAGACATAGTCACGACACATCATCGTGATGCCAAGTACATGAGTGTTGGAAAGCTTTTCATCTTTTTTTTTTTTTTTGCATAATCCTGATTTCCATTAAGTGTGAAAACACCATTGGATGTATATATCCAATGAACACAGATTTTAGTGTGTGGGATGAGAAGTATTTTCAAGATATGATGAGTCTTCTTGCAACATGTTGTTAAGCTTAGCTATTTTCCATCAACGACTTAGAGAACTTTAGAGTCTGTGGTAAGAAGGCAACAGGTTAGATTGTCAGCAGCTGCCACCCAAGTAAACACCAACATAAAGGAAATATTCCCAATTGTGGTCATAATGACATAGTTGTTTCTGTTGTTAAGTGTGGTTGAGCCAGTTCCCATTCTTGGCAACCCTTCGTAGGGTTTCTGAGAAGCAGCTAGTGGGTTTGAACTGCTGACCTTGTGGTTCACAGTCCAGTACTGCTCCTATAGTGTAACACCCTATGTCCAGTGACAGAGTAGATAAACTTAAATTTTTTTGCAAAAAGAGATGAAAAATAAACCTTTTTGAATAATATAATGCCCCATAAACACAATCATCAAGTGTCATTGTACCAGTTCAGGAAAAAAGGTCCTGCTGTAGTTGATTTCTGCTGTCAGTAGCTTCAGTACTTAGGTAAAGATAACCCAGTACATTCTCACTACCCTCATCCGCTTCCCATCAGCATTAATAATTTGCTTGGTAAGTGTCTTCCTATGGCCTGAAGATAATCATCAAAATCTGGCAGCTGTAGGTCTGGCTTCTCAGTTTAATTTATCTTTACCTTCCACAACTGGGAAGGAAAGCCTGAGTTTTTAATAAACAGCCCAGCATCATTTTTTGAAGGGAGAGTGAGCTAGAGAGTCATACATTTTTTTTTTTTTTCTGGAAGGTGTTTTAAGCCAGCTGTGGATGAGAAGGTCCGATTTGCTTTGGAACTGCGAACTAGAACTCAGGGAAATCACTTCTGATTTAGAGAAGGCACAAAGAAAATAAAACAGAGAGTGTACTGATTCAATTATTAGTTTACAATATATTTACCCAATACCTTTTGTGGGAAAATACCATGTTCACAGCTACGGAGGCCTGCAAAAGAGAAGCAGAACCCTCTATTGGCAAGGTACTTTCAGACTATTTGAAGCATCGTTCCTTCGCTCTGCAGTTTGGGGCTCTGTCTTACCAATTTTTCTTATTTCATTCCATAGACATATTCCCTTTAAATTGAATCAATTACTGTCTGCAATGAAGGTTTTTTGGAATCCTATCTATTTAAAAAATTAAAGAACCAACTGTACCAGCTGCTATATTATTTTTATTTTAACTCAAACCCCACATATATTTATTGGAAATCTCTGGTACTCCCTGTCTTAGACGGGACTAATTAATGAAAAAACCAAATAAGAATAAAGATTCAGCTCCTGCATTAGGAGCTTATAATATGGGAGAAGAAAGCCTTATTTACACTTATAGCTGATGGATGTAAAACATGTAACTGGACATGATCCAATTTAGGTAATTGTTAATTACTTCTTGTCTACCTAATTACCCAGGCACTTGTCTCTCAGATTGTTGTTTTTTTTTCACTTAGCAATAATAAACTATTCTTTGTTCTTGATGTATCAGCTGATTTCTACTTCCCTGTTTGGTATGATTTGCCTTTCCTTTGGTTGGTGGTTAGTATTATTTTCATCAATATCATTATTATCATATTACTGTTCTTATTATCAGAGTCCTGGTGTGGCACTGTAGGTTAATGCGCCAGACTGCAAAGCTGGTTTAATTGCAAGGTTGGTGGTTCAAGCTTACCAGCTGCTCTTTGGAAACCCTATACAGGGTCGCTATGGGTCAGGATTGACTCGACGGCACTTAACAACAAATTCTTATTATCACGCTAGCTATTTTTGTAGACAGAAACAAAAGCCCTGAAAAATTTTTTCAACTACTTTTAAACTTTTAGACTGTGATATGTTTTATTAATCTAATGTATGAACTTTCAGAGTCTATATTTTAGAATCTTGAACCACTAGATGCTCTAAACCTAAAACTCAAACACACAGCCACCAAGTTGATTAGGACCTACAGCAACACTGTGTAGGATTTCTGAGAGTATAAATCCTTGAGAGAGGAGAGAGCCTCATCTTTCTCCTGCAG
>NW_006408588.1:10726992-10756046 GCF_000296735.1 Chrysochloris asiatica | reverse complement strand
TGTCACTGTAGCTGTTCCAGTCTGCTTGTCCTTTCTAGTGGGAATGTCTCATCTCACAAGGTTGTGGATGGGACTCAGGATTCCACCTAAGGTACTATACTCTGTAAAGGCTTTGCATGAGGCCTATTTCACTGGGCAAGTTGTAAAACCCCTTTTAGGTATTCCATCACTAGACACTTTTGTTGTTAAGTGTTGTCAAATCACTAGGCACTAGTCATCCACGAAATATTCACTATACATATTGTTGTTGTTGTTGTTAAGTGCCGTCTAGTCAATTCTGACTCATAACAACCCTGTATAGATTTTGCAAGGAGCATCTGGTGGGTTGAAACTGCTGACCTGTGATTCGCAGTTCAGTGCTGATCCTACAGAGCCACACCAGATATCAAGTGATAAAACTTCAGAAATGTATCACAGACTGACTAGAATTTGCAGTGTGCTCAATTCTAGGGGCTGTAATCAAAATATGGGGCAGAGATAGATGAAAAATTAGCCCATATTAAGGATGCATCCTGTTCTAGAGTCTTTCCCAATAGGGATGTTTCTGTTTTGAGGGCTAGAATATATTTTTATGCTATCTAGGATTACATCTCAATGTAAAGAAAACAAAAATTCTCACCACTGTATCAATAGACAACATTCTTGTCAACGGAGAAAAACTTGAAGTTGTCAAGGACTTCATTCTTCTTGGGTCAACTATCAACACTCACAGAAGCAGCGGTCAAGAAATCAAATGACGTATCGCATTAGGCAAATGTGCTGCGCAAAACCTTTTTAAAGTGTTGAAGAGCGAAGATGTCAGCTTGAGGACTAAGGTGCACCTGACCCAAGCCATGGCATTTTAAATAACCTCATATGCATGTGAAAGCTGGACAATGAATAAGGACGACAGTAGAAGAATTGATGCTTTTGAGTTGTGGTGTTGGAGGAGAATACTGAAAGTGTCATGGGCTACTAAAAAGAACCAATAGATCCATTTTGGAAGAAGTGCAGCCAGAGTGCTCCTTGGAGGCCATGATGGCCAAACTTCATCTCTCATACTTAGGACATATAGTCAAGAGGGACCAGTCGGTGGAGAAGAATATCATATTTGGTAAGGTGGAGGGTCAGAGAAAAAGAGGAAGACCCCCAGTGAGATGGATTGGCAAAGTAGCAGCATCGATGGGCTCAAGTGTGTCAACAGTAGTGAGGTAGGACCAGGATCAGGCAGTGTTTTGTTCTGCTGTGCATAGAGTCACTATGAGTCAATACTGACTCAATGGCACCTAACAACACCAAAAACATCATAATTAAGTGAAGCTAAAGAACATGAAGAGAAAGTGATACATCAGCAGATTTCATTTGCTACATATTCACCACAAAATGCAGGACAAATAATAACTAGGTAGCATAATGGTACGAATTGGGCTGCTAACCTCAGGGTCAGAAGTTCAAAACTAACTACTAGCCATTCTGTGGGAGAAAGATAAGGCTTTGTGCTCCCACAAAGATTTTCAGTCTCAAAAACTCTGTGCAGGGTTGCTATGAGTTGGATCCAACTCTACGGCACAGAACCATCTAACCACCACCATTCCGTACTACTTTCATCTCTCTGTAAGAAACAAGATCATTTTTGTTTTGACCTGAGCCCTTGATTTGAAATGTATTTTTTGGAATTCAGGTGAGGGAACATCCATATTTGATTTGTAATGTTCCCTCAGTTAACTGGAAAACTCAGTTGAAACTTCACACATCATTTAGCAATGTCTGAAACATGGAGAATCTTTTTCACTATTAATATGTATTGTAAGCAAAATGCTTACAACTTTGAAGAAAGAAACCTTCCTGAACTATAAGAGTATGGATTGTAGATTCTGAGCATGCCAAACAGATTTTGGCCTCCACTTGGCCCAGTCTACAGAGATTCATCAAACTTCTACCTCAAAAGATAGTATAACTGAAACAACTTACCAGGACAAACCAGAATGCCTAAAAGACCTAAATATAAATCTGCATAATATTTCTGGATGAATGCATTTTAGCCAGAGCTGAGAGAGTCTGCCTATGGCTTTTATTACTGAATCCAATATTATTTACTGTGACGATTACAACGCTGTGATTCACTGCCCAGTCTTTGTCTCCAATGATAAGGGGAGTAACCCATTTTATCAGCTGTATGGACTTCCACTGCTATTATTCATGCTGAAATTCCATCAGAGGGAATCAGATTTCTTCTACTGTGCCTAAGGACTACATTTATTTGCAAACACCATTTTAAAGGAAGTGAAGAGTCAGGCTAACAGAAAAGTGGCTAATAAGTATACTCAGCTGACCATTTAGCTAGGTTGCTAGTGTTGCTATGTACGGTTGAGTCAGTTACAACTCACAGCAATCCTATGTACAACAGAAGAGAACAGTGTCATGCATGAGCCACTGTCACAATTGTTACATTTGATCCTATTGTTGTTGCTACTGTACTAATCCATCTTTATGGGGGGACGGATAGGGCAAGGGAATGTTCTTTTTTTTGGCTAATACTTCAACTTTCAAACCATGATATCCTTCTCCAGGGACTGGTTCCTCCTGATAATAAATCCATAATATGAGAGATGACATCTCCCCTTCCTCACCTCTAAGGAGCATTCTGGCTGTACTTTTTCCAAGACACATTTATTTGTTCTGGAAGTCCATGGTGTTCTCAATATTCTTCACTAACACCATAAATCAAATGCATGGATTCTTCTATGGTCTTTTTTATTTATTGTCCAATTTTCACATGAGTATGAAGCTATTGCAAATACCATGGTTTGGGTCAGGGGCATCTTAGTCCTAAAACTGACATGTTTGCTCTTGAGTACTTGAAAGAGGTCTTTTGTAGCAGAGTTGCCTAATGCAATACATCATTTGATTTCTTGACTGATAGTGGATCCAAGCAAAATGAAGTCTTTGGCATCTTCAATCTTTTCTCCATTTATATGGATGTTGTTTATTGGTCCAGTGGTGAGGACTTTGTTTCCTTTACATTGAGGTGCAACCCATACCAAAGCCTGTGATATTTGATCTTTATCAGCAAATGTTTTAAGTCCTCTTCATTTTCAGCAGGCAAGGTTGTATCATCTTAATGTCTCTTCCTCCAATCCTGATGCTATGTTCTTCTACATATAATCCAGATTTTCAGATTATTTACTCAGTATACAGATTGAAGAAATATGGTGAAAAGACACAATCCTGACACATATCTTTCCTATATTTTAAACTATTTGGTATTCTCCTTGTTCTGTTGAAATAACTGTCTCTTGATTTATATGCAGCATCTTCATGAGCATAATTAAGTGTTCTGGAATTCCAAACTTTGCAATGTCATGTATAGTTTATTATGATCCACACAGTTGCATGTCTTTGCATTATCAAAGAAGCACAAGTAACCATCTTTCTAATATACTCTACTTTCATCCAAGATCTATCTGACATCAGCAGTGATATCCCTAATTTTATATCCCTTCTGAATCTAGTTTTAATTTCTTGCAGTAACTGTTTTTCATGTTCTGCTGCAACTGTTTTTTTTTTTTTTTTTTTTTTTTTTTTTTTAATTCAGCAAAATTTCACTTGCATGTGACATAAATGACATTGTTCAATGATTTATGTATTTTGTTGGGTTACCTTTCTTTGGAATGGGCACAGATAGGAATCACTGCCAATTGGTTGCCTATATACCTGTCTTCCAAATTTCTTAATACAGACAAGTGAGCACCTTCCATGCTGCATCAGTTTGTTGAAAGAGTTCACTTTGTATTCTGTCAATTTCTGGAGTCTTGTTTTCAGCATTTCCTTCAATGCTTCTTGGACTTCTTTTTTCAATACCATTGGTTCTTGATCATATACGGTGCCTATTGAAGTGATTGAACATTGATCAATTCTTTTCAGTAGAGTAACTCTGTGTATTCCTTCCATCTTCTTTTGATATTACCAACATTATGCAATATTTTGCCCTTAACGAAGTCTTCAGTATTGCAACGGGAGGCTTGAATTTTTTCTTCAGTCTTTTTCAACTTGAGAAATGTGAGTGTGCTCTTTCCTTTTGGTTTTCTAACTTCACGTCTTTGCACATTTCAATATATTTGCTACTGTCTTCTCGAGCCGCCCTTTGAAATCTTCTGTCCTCCTGTACTTCATCATTTTCTACCAGTAGCTTTAACTTCTCTGCACTGAAGAACAATTTTCAGAGTCTATTCTGACATGCACTTTGGTCTCTTCATTTTATTCCTGTCTTTTTAATGACCTGTTGCTTTCCTTTTGTATGAGTTATTATCCCATGATTCTTCTGATGTTTGGTTATTAGTGTCTAATGCATCAAATCTCTTCTTGAGATAGTCTGTAAATTCTGGTGGAATATATTCAAGACCATATTTTGCCTTTCATGGAATTGTTTGGGTTTTTCATTGTCTCATCTTGAACTTGCATATGAGCAATCAGTTGATGGTCTCTTCCACAGCCAGCCTCTAGCCTTGTTTTGTCTGATGATATGGGGCTTTTACGTAGTATCTTTACAAAGATGTAGTCGATTTGATTCCTATATATTCCATCTGGTGAGGTCCAGGTTTTCATGTTGGAAAAAGTGATTTGAAATATCAGTGGCATTTATCATGCAATCTCCAGCATCGTTTGGCTAGGTGGGCCAAGGTAAAGGTAATTGAGTCCTACTGTAATCCAGTTCTCGAGCATTCCTTGAACAAAAAATTGCTATGTGAATTTCATTTTCAAAATTCAAATCCAAAATTGCATTTTTATATATGTGATGGGCTGTTAGAAGTTTAAAAAAAATCAATGGGTATTTTTAGAATGTTTTAAATGTCAGCAAAATGTTGATGTCAGAATGTCAAAAAAGAAAAAGAAAAGGAAAGGCAAAAGCAAAAAAGTAAACTCACTGACTAGTACTGGTTTCTGCATGGCTTTTTGTCTAACTGGAATCTAGTGTGGGTTAATGTGCTGGACTGCAATGTCAGTTGGAACCGCAAGGTCGGTGGTTCAAGCTTACCAGCAGCACCTCAGAAACCCTATACAGAGTCACTATGAATTGGAACTGATCCCACAGAACTTAATTTGTCTAACTACGTATTTTCTCTCTTTTCCTTATGCTTTCCCTATCCTATCACATGCTTCCTGCTAGAAAATCCCTATGGTTGCTGTACTGAAAATATGCTCATGACTGGGTAGCTTTGTGTTTTAAGAGGGAAAAATATCCATCTATTCACTACCTTGCTTATTTCAACTAGTGGAGAAAACCATTAGAGGAAGGCTTCCTTCTGCCTAAGTCAAAGAATAAATAGGTACTGTATCTCCAGATTCTCTGTGTTCATTCCAATCAGAATAGATGATACTAATTTATTAAAGAAAAAAAAAAAAGATTATGTAAGCTCTGGGGTTGAATATTGATATATCCTTAAATGTACAGATTCCCCCACCTCCATAGTACCCTCTAGTGGCTTAAGCATTTCCCAAACTCACTGGAGGATCTAAAGATGCTTTTAAAGGGCCATTTTCTCTATTTCTCTCTTCTCCTCCCTCTCTTTCTCTATCTGTAAAATAGGGATCCTAAGGTGAATTTTGGAGTCCAGGTGTGGCGCTGTGGGCTAATGCGCCAGACTGCAAAGTTGTTTGACCTGCAAGGTTGGTAGTTCAAGCTCACCAGATGCTCCTTGGAAACCCTATACAGGGTTGCTATGAGTCACAATTGACTTGACGGCACTCCACAACAACAACAACAGCAACACTTGAATTGTTATTACTGTTAGTAGCTGTTGAGTCAGCTTGTGACTCCTGGTGACTCTATGTGCAATGGAACAAAAATGTTACCCGATTCTGCATTGTCCCCACAATGGGCTTCTCATGGTAGATGCTGGCTCCTGGGCTCCCTATGGAGTCCTGGTTTGGTGCTGTGGGTTAATGTGCTGGACTACAAAGTCGGTTTGAACTGCAAGGTCAACAGTTCAAGCTCACCAGCCGTTCACCAGAAACCCTATACAAAATCACTATGGATCTAAACTGACTTGACAGCGAACAACAACAACAACAACATCAACAGGCTCCCCAAACCGGAAGTCCTTCAGGGTCCACATTAAATTTAAACTCTCAAAGCCAAGTGGAATTTACTACAGGGATGGAAAAAAGAGCATTCGCCATAGAACTCTAACCAGGTGATTGGTTTTAGCTGTGGAGATGATACATTTTCTGTTTCCCCTGGTCGCCTCTATAGCCAATGGCAGTAAATCTCTTCTAGGACCTTCTCCCTACTCCACTTTTGCTACTCCTCTTTATCTCTTATTTCTCCTCCTCCTTCAACCCTTCCTCTTTTACCTTTTCTTTTTTTCTCCTTCAATATATTTATGGATTTGTGTTTTAAATTTTATTTTAAGTATTTTATTGGAAAGGTAGAGCTATGTTCCCACTGGACAGAATTCAAGTGCTTGGTCTCAGTGCTCAGTCAGCCTGTCTGATTTCTGATCAAAGTGGGGTACAGAATAGGCCAGAACAGGGTTTGTTGAAACCTGACCTCAACATGATAGAATGCAGGAGGAAGGTGGGGGTCAGCCCACCCAACCTTTGTGATTTGGAGGGACAGAATTGGCCTGACATACAGGAGTGGCCAAGGCACTCAGACATGGGTTTCTGGAAGCTTGTATTCTGTATTCTCTTAGGGTGGCCTTTGACAAATTGATTCCCTCTCAGGCCCCTTGTCTCTGCCTGTAGAAGAAACTGCTTCTTGAAATAACCATTTTCTTGGTCTAAACAGGCTCCTCACAGTCCTAACTCCTCACAATCACTCCTTCTACTGCCTGTAAGGGGGTGTGTTTCCCTCTGTGCTAATACCAGCATCTCTCTGCATAAAGGAAAAGAGGCTTTAAGATGGCAAAGTTGAGTCTCCCATCCCTAGTTTCAAAGTCCAGATGTGTTGAAATGGCTCATCAGCTTTCTTGTATCACAGGAGCCAAAGGGGCCCTTTCATCTCTCATATCACCCATTCTGTGCAGAGCTGACCCCCCAAGTATTGACTCTGAAGTTCATCAGATTCTGACAGGCTCTGAATCCCTCATTTCAACTTACCTTGGACCATTGGTACAATTCCATTCATTCGTTCTCCCCCCAAAAAATACGTGTACTCATATAGAAAGTTGACGTGCAGTACATGTCAGAAATCAATATATGTCAGAAATTAATTCAAGTCAGAAATGCTACAGAAGTTTTATCATAGTCTAGTGATTATGAAAATATTAATACATTAACTTGGGCTAACTTTTATGAATCAAATGGATGTTTTCTAAACCAAGACAATAAATATAATCCTATGTTCACTGATGCAAGGTAAATATTTATTGATATTGTCCATCATGACCCTCATTTACAGATAAGGCCATTGAAATTGCCCATATAAACAAACTCAAAGGACAGTAAACATAGTAATAATATAAGTTAAAAAAAAAATAACAGCAAACTTGGTCACTTATGAATAAAACTGGAAATGACATTCAGGGTAATTATAGAATGGAAGTTAGGCAGCTGATCGCTGGCTGCCAGGGAACATCCTCACCTGCTGTTACATGTTATCTAGTTGATTCTGACTCAGAAGCCGTATGCACAGTGAAATGAACTACTGCCCAGTCCTGCCCAATCATCACAATTTTTATGTTTGAGCCCATTGTTGCAGCCACTGTGACAATCCATCTCATTGAACATCTTCCTCTTTTCTTTTGACCGTCTACTTTACCAAATCTGATGTCCTTCTCCAGGAACTGGGTGCTCCTGACAATATATCCAGAGTATGAGAAACAAAGTCTAGCCATCTTCACTTCTCATCTCATTTATCATTGTCCTCGTGACCTAGCATAGAGTCTTGGACATACTAAGGACTCAAGGAACTTAGTTTCTACTTTGTTCTAAAGACTCAACAAATGAGACTGGATGTGCTGATTCCACAATAGATTGGTTTGTCCTGGCTTTCCATGGTGATTTCAGTCCTTTTTGACAACACCATATTTCAAACACATCCATTTTTCTTTGTTTTTTCTCCTTCATTGTTCAACTTTCACATGCATATGACACAACTGAAAACATCTTGGCTTAGGCCAGGCCCACCTTAGTTCTCAAACTGACATCTTTACTTTTTAAAGAAGTCTTTTTGTACTTGATAGAAGTCATTTTGCAGCAGATTTTCCACTGTAATACGGTCCCTTGATTTCTTGATTGCTGCTTCCTTTAGAATTGATTGTGGATCCAAGTAAAATGAAATCTTTGACAACTTTAATCTTTTCTCTGTCTGTCCTGATGTTTTTATTGGTTCGTTTGTGAGGATTTCTGTCTTCTTCACATTGACTTGTAATCCATACTGAAGATTCTACTTTTTTATCTTCATCATCAAGTGCACTTCAGTTTCAGCAAGCAAGGTTGTGTCATCTACATTTTGCAAGTTACTAATGAGCCTTTCTCCAATCCTGATGCTGCATCTTTCTTCATATAGTGCAGCTCCTTGTATTACTTGCCCAGATTACAGGCTGAATAAGTATGATGAAATAATACAACCCTGACCCACACCTTTCCTAATTTTAAAGCTTGAAGTGTCCCCTTTTTCTGTTCTAATGTCTGCCCCCTGTTCTGTGTAGTGAAGTCATCTGGCATTCCTAATCTTCTCATTGTTACCCATAATTTTTTATGAGCCACACAGTTGTAAATAAAACACAAGTAAACATCTTTCAGATATGCTTTCCTATTAAACAAAATCTGTCTGACATCATGATGCTATCCCTCATTGCATGCTCTCTTCTGAATTCAGCTTGAATTTCTTTGTCAGTGTACTGCTGCAACCATTTTCAAATTATCTTTAGCAAAATTGTACTTGCATGTGATAATGAAGATATTATTCATGATTTCCACATTCCAGTGAGTCACCTTTTTTCTGGTTGTTAAAATATGGATCGCTTCCAATCAGTTGGCCATGTATCTCTCTTCCACATTTCTGGGCACAGATGAGTGAGGACCTCTAGCGCTGCATCAATTTGTTGAAACATTTTAATTTGTATTTCATCAACTCCTGGAGCCTTGCTTTTTGCTAATGCTGCTTGGAATTCCTCCTTGAATACCATTGATCATATCTTATGTCCTCCTATGGTTGAACACCTACCTATTCTTTTTGGTACTGTGACTCTACGTATCCCTTCCATCTTCTTTTGTTTCTTCTTGCTTGTTTCAATATTGTGCCCATGTTGTTGTTGTGGTCAAGTGCTGTTGAGTCACTTCTGACTCATAGTGACCCAGTATAGGGTTTCCAAGGGTTGGTTGGTGAGTTTGAACCATCAACCTGGTGGTTGGCAGTCCAGTGCTTATCCTACAGCATCACACCAGGACTCGTATAGAACCCATTGTTGTTCTTTGGAGTCAGTTCTGACTCAGAGGGGCCCTACTTAGGATTTATGTTTAGGCTTTAAATCTTTGTGTTTAGGCTCATCTTTCTCCTGTGGAGTGCCGGGCAGGTTCAAACTGTAGACTGTGTGGTTTGCAGAACCCTTCAATATTACCAGTCAAGGCTTGATTTTTTTTCAAACTTGAGAAATGCTAAGTATGTTCTTGGTTTTCTGTCTCTAAGTCTTTGCAAATTTCATTATAATATTTTGCTTTGTCTTCTTGAACAACCCTTTGACATGTTCTATTCAGCTCTTTTATGGCATCATTTTTTTTTCTGTGTATTTTAGCTAGTCTATGTTCTAGAGCAAGGTTCAGAGTCTTCTGACAGCCACTTTGATCTTTTCTGTTTACTGACTTTTTAATGAACTTTTGCTTTCTTCATATATAATGTTCTTGTCATCCCACAACTCTTCTGGTTTTTGGTCATTAATGTTCAGTATATCAGATCTGTTCTTGAGATCTTCTCTAAATTCAGGTGGATTTACCAGGGCATGTGGAATTTTATATGAAAACCCCTAATTTGTTAACGTTAGAAACTACTTAAGCAATTTTATAAGTGCTCACAGGCAAACACTGTTAAGACCTTGGCTAACTACTCCAGATTGTAGCCTATTTGTCTCCAGGGTTGATTCCAGGAATATGGGAAGGCTATTAACTCTTTGTTACATGGTTTTTGTGCATTGCTTTCTTAAGAGGCGTGTACGGAAGCTCTAGAGTTCTCAGGTACTTTTGTGGTTACTTGGCCATTCATAAGGATTATATGTGATAATAAAGTTGTCTTGGAGGGCTACCATTTCCATGATGCAGCTGCTTATCCAATTTTGTAATCCTTTATCAATTCCCTCTACAGCTTGAAGACCAGGCTGAAGACATGGTACAGAATATTAAGTGGTTTCAAATCAAGTCCAATCTCTGTTAGAAGTTCAGTGTAATAGCAAGAAATATTATTAACAACAGCAGCAGAGAACAGTAAAAATGCATCATTGTGTAGATTCATTCTGAATTGTACGGCTAACTCTGGTAGTAATTCTACCATCATTAAGGCTTTTTCTTGTCAGAGTCACACATTTTACATAGGAGAAGAGCAGAAATTAAAAGTAATCCCAGCATCAGCTAGAATTATCCAGGGATTGTAGGAGCTCTGGTAGTGTAGTGGTTACGAATTGGGCTGCGAACCTCAGGGTCAGCAGTTCAAAACTACCAGTTGTTCCACGGAAGAAAGATGAGGCGTTCTGCTTCCGTAAAGATTTACAGCCTTGGAAACCCTGTACAAGGTCGCTATGAGTCGGAACCTACTCCATGGCATATAACAACAACAGTAAAAACAAATACAGAACATAATAATATACTCCCTAATTGAAATTTGCTGGGAAATCTCTTATTTTAATTTTTTTCTCCAAGATTTATTTTGCTGTAATTATTGTCAGGGAAATGATGGTATAAAGGTTAAAAGTATACAATTTGAATTCCTATTACATAAGGACCATCATATGCTATTGAAGTAATCTTAACAAAAAAAAAAAAAATTTAACCTTTCTGGGCTATAGCTTTCTCAACTATAGATGTTGTTGTAAAGTATCAATGAGTTGATTCCTGCTCATGGCAATCCTGTATAGGGTTTCTGAGGAAAAGCTGGTGACTTTGAACACCTACCTGTGGTTAGTAGTCCAGTGCTTATCCTACAGACTGGGAGGTCATAATAATAGTGTAACACTGTACAATAAGCACTGGACTGCTACCTATAAGGTCAACGATTCAAACCCACTATCTACTCCTCAGAAACCCTATATAGGGTCGCCATGAATTGAAACCAACTAGATATCACTTAACAACAACAATCTTATGTTGTTGTTAAGTGATATCTTCATCTAGTGTGCTGCCAGTTACCCTTTATGGTTGTTACTAATTATTTAATTATTGATAGAATTATTATTGAAGCTTTTAACTCTGGCTTGTTTTCCTTCTTTGTTTCATTTTTTTCTTGACAGCTCTCAAATAATTAATTAAAATCCCATCCTTGCTTCATTATTTTCTTAGTCATATGCTATCTTTTCAAATAGAATTTTAGATTTCATAGAAATGGATATTACAATATATTAAAAGAAATACCTAATACATAATATAGAGGAATACATAATATAGAGCCTTCAGCTAAACTTACATAGACATGTTCTCCTACATTTGGCAAAGTTCCACTTACACATTAAAAATTACTGAACTGAGGAATATCTATGAATCTGTGACATAAATTCAGTCATAATCATGTGTAATTTCTGTCAAATAGGAGAAATGGACAAAGATTCATGATCCTACTATGTGCTAGATGTTTTACATATTAACCTCATTTGATCTTCAAATGTTTGAAGGATTATTAGCATTGTAAGTGATAGAAAATATGAAAAATAAACAAAATTGTAACCTTGTCCAAAAGTTTCCTAGAGTCTAGCTGAGAATGAAAACAAAGTATATTAAATGCAATTTATTTTGAGAAGGCAAATTAAATGCACTTTTGTGTTAAAGTCAAAACCTTCACATGTACATAGGTTCACAAAGGAGAATGGAATTACAGACACAAGCTAAGGGTTATGTGACCATAGGGAAGAAGCCATTAATTTAAGATCCTTCCAGATTTAACATTCTATTATCTTACCCAACTGGACTGTGAACCACAAAGTTGGTAGTTTGAACCCACCAGCTCCTCCCTGGAAACCCTATACAGGGTTGCTGTGGGTGGGAACTGGCACAACAGCGCTTAACAACAACTAGACTTTTAAATGTGTTGTTTGTTCTTATGCATCTTATTAAGTATGAAAGATTGGTCTAAATTGGGCAAGCAGATCTTTAATATGGAAATAAAATACTGAGTATTAGACTAAATAATATCCTGGGCTCTCTCTTCCCTGTGAAAGGATTACTTTAATTTTATTTTTTCCCATCACTGTGTATTCTACTTAAGTGTGAAAACTGTATTAGGGATATATATAACATGACCATTTTAGTTGGGGCATTTTTGTCCAGTCTAAAAACAAATCATTGGACTGTCTGTTTAAAACCAAATACTATGTTTGAATCAGACATTGTCACCCTTTCACTAATCAGCACCTGCGTTGAGAAGAGGCTGTGAGAACTTAGGTGCATACAAGGGTGATTCTGTAACACGTAAGACAGCTCCTTAACATTGTTGGGATTTCATACCCATGTATGCTTTTGTTGTTGTTAAATGCTCTTGTGTCAGTTCTGACTCATATCAACCCTGCATAGAGTTTCCAAGGAGCAGCTGGTGGGTTTGAACTGCTGTCCTTGTGGTTCACAGTCCAGAGCTGATCCTACAGCACTACATGCATAGCAGCTCCATTTTATTCTAAATCAAACTGTGATACAGTACTAAAATCCCGATTCTCCAGAAAAATCCCGCCTTTCACCATGTTAAATGCCACCAAATCAGTTCAACTCATAGTGACCTGTTTAGGGTTTCAGAGGAGTGGCTGCTGAGTTCAAACCTTGACCTTTCACTATAAGGACACATAAAACAACAATCAATTAAAATATTTTCATATGATTTATAGAAGGAACATATGAAGAGGTTTACCATATAGCTAAAGCAAAAATTGTGAAAATCTTCCTTAGGTATTTGACACCCAAACTCTGTTGCCAGCCCTTGTTCCTTAAGATTTTGTTTTAAGTCTTCCTGCGATATTGCCCACAGACTCCAGAAATTGTCCCTTCTTCCTCTCTCCAGAATTTTCTCAGAGAAACTTTGAAGTATTCGCTCTTATGCATACAATATTTCCTCTTAGCCCCCATTTGTACACAGTGTCCTTTAGCAAGCTAGGCCCACTCTCCCAATGAGCAGATACTTTGCAATTTCCTTGATATGAACATACCTTTAGACTTCTCAAGTTCAACCCCCAGATGGTTTAACAAATATTTTTACAAACAAGTAACTCCCCAAGTGGAAATCTGGACAATGTAATTTTGTTTTGTTGCTTCTGCTGTGCTCAGATCTTGATTTTACGTTTATACGGAGCTATTTGGACATGGTGGGGTAGAAATGGTTAAATCAAAACGTGCTGTTTCAAGTCAGATTATTGAATTATTTATTGTCAGTGACAACACAATCTCATTGCATGCTTAAGTACCAGTAGAGGCATAGATTCAGAGCCACGCTATTAATGATAATAAAAATATAGTGTCGGTAACAAATGAAAGGTTAAAATAAAGCTATGTCATGATTGGAGTCCTGATGTGGCACCATGGGCTAATGCACTAGAGCACAAGGTTGGAACCACAAGGTCAGCAGTTCAAGTTCACCATCTGCTCCTTGGAAACCCTATATAGGGTTGCTATGAGTCAGAACTGATTCCATGGCACTTAACAAAGCATCATAATTATGAGCCACTATTAATATTTGTCTCATATATAAGAAAACAAACTAATTTTATATATGCATTGATTAGTTTATATTATTAAAATGTTTCCACAACTATATTCATCCTGTTCTAGCTTCATTTAAAACTATGCCTTCTATGGATTCATAGATAATATGCTTATATTATTTAATTTGCAAAGTGAAATTGTACATTTTGATATGTTTGAATGTCTGAAGTAGTGATTTTCTGAATGTAAGTGCCATCCTTTGAAAAGTACCAGAAATCATAAATACAAAAATGGCCTATTCAAATGCTACCAAAGCGTACTGTATTCTAGAGATGTCATTTCATGCCTTGTGGAACACATGAACATTTATAGATTCTTATATAAAAAATTGAACTATAAAAGTGTAATTCATCAAAAAATTCAACTAAATGGCAACAAGGGTTGTTTTTTCCCCCTAGATTATTTTTTTCTCTTCCTAAAACCTTCCAGGTACCTTTGTGAAGTTCTCAGAATAATGATTAATATTATTAAACCAGAGACTAAAAATCTTGGTACGGACTGACCCAGGGGGACACACTGCTCTGATGATTTTAAAATAAAATAATAAAAGGGGCGTCCCAGAGGAGTCAAAAGTCTGACACATCCTCACAATTAATTCTATTTGTCAAAGTCATTCAAAAGAGTTCTTAAGAGTGGTTGGAATTGGCTGCCAGATCCAGGTGCTCTCAAGTGTCTTGCCTTTGTGGTTGCCTACCTGGGTTTCCCAGTCCTTGGTTGAACAGTAACGTTCTCAGAGGGATGGAATATAGAATATAACATCAGTAATCTCTTCCAGTAGAGGCTGAGGCCATCTTCAAACTTGCTACCCAGGCCCCATCTACCTCCTCTTCCTTTCAGTGCACACACGCACACACACATGCATTTTCTGCCTTTCTTAGTATATACTGAATGAAACATCTTGTTTCCCACATTTTCCTCTAGAAGTCTGCTACAATTTTCCCAGTGTCCTTCATAAAAGCCATATTCTTTTAAGATTATCCTATATCTTATAAGGAGCCCTGGTGGCACTATGGGATGAACACTGGACTGCTAGCAACAAGGTCAGCAGTTCAAACCCACCAGCCTCTTGGTTGGAGAAAGAAGAGATTTTCTGTTCCCGTAAAGAGATGCAGCCTCAGAAACACTATACAGGGTTTCTATGAGTCAGAACTGACTCAGTGACACTTAACAACAACAATAGCTTAGATACTATGAAATGGAAAGAGGTTTTTCCTTTGTAGATTAAAAAGAATGAACTGTTCTTCCATTTATCAAGTTTATTCTGTTAACACCCATTGTACTAAGTCAGCTTCACAAAATGCAAGCACACTCATAGGGAGTCTTGGTGCATGCTTTAGGATAAGCATTAATTGCAAGATCGTAGTTTAAATCCAACAGTCGCTCCTCACAAACCCTAAAAGGGTTGCTATGAGTCAGTACCAACTCGAAGACATTAAACAACGATAACATGAATCTTTTAAAATAGGACTTCTATGGCTAAATAAGCACTGGATGAATTTCCTAGCATATAATTTATGAACCCATGTGTATTTGTTCCTCAACCGCTGCCACTACAGGGTATACCTCACAGCGAACATGCACACACACACATGGTTTACTTGTAATTGGCAAAATAGCCTTGGGATGTCCTTGGCCCCTACTGGACAGGCATGAAATAGAATCCAGTGCCTCTCTTCTACCTCCAAGTCAGTTTTGTCTTGCTAACCTCTCCCCAACCCTAGCTCGTTGGTCTGTTTTTCTATTTTCCCTAAATGCAACTTACTTTAAGCATGTTATAACTTGATTAGCTTTCCTAGTTCAAGGATAATAGACAATAACCCGTGTGTCAGTTGTAGCCACTTTCTTCTCTTTTAAATGTCTATTGATGACGTACATCCAGACTGCACGCCCTTTTTATTTTTTAAAGACACAAAACCAAAAAGACAAAAAAAAAAACAAAAACTAAGAAAATGCAAAATTTGTTTTGAATTGTGACTATTACAAAAAGAAAGGGGAGCCAACAAGCAAAGCAAACACCGTGTCCCCTGATTGTTCTGTCTGTACCTTTTCAGCGTGTGCATCTGGTTGTTCATCTCTGAAAGTGTATAAAATATTTTTTTTCTTTCAATTTCCTTTTTGTTCTTTTCTCCCTTCTTGTTTGGGGAATTAAGTGCTTTTTTTGTATTTTATATATATATATCTATCTCTCTATATATATCAATGTGTTTCTTTTTGATTGCTAGACCTTTATCTTTAGATTTGGTTTCATCCAAAATTATGAGAAAAAAAGTTATGAATTGTTTTCTACAACTTTCCCCCCACTCCCTCTTTAAATGTGGAACAACTTCAGCTGCAGCATCTCCACATCCACATCTGGTCTCATTGCAAATCTTATGCAACATGGGTGGTATGGGGGCGAGGGACAGGGTGTCATTCAGATTGTGACAGCATCATTTCTATATTGGGAAGTCAATGGCAACCTAGCATGTAGGCTTCCTATACAGATTTTCTTTGGGTCACCTTTGCAGACCTCGAAACACCCCCAAACTCAAGATGGGGCTGTGTGACTGCCGATGAAGTTGTTCAACTTGAATACATAAATCTAGCCTCCTTGTTTTTTGCTTTTAACCTTTTGATTACTCGTATTGTTATTTTATGTATTTTTGCTATTTTTAGTAGGAAAAAGAAAAGTTTAACTGTTTTTATTATTTGAAAGTCATTAATAAAACTGTAATAATTTTTGGAGTAATTGCATGTTGAAGAAGTTGCAGCTTAGGGTGTGTGAGATTTGTCAGTGTTAGAGTTCTGTTCTTGATTTCCATAGACGGGCATGTGTAGGCTCATTTGTTTTTGTATATTGCCCATCCCTTCCTTACAGCCAGAAGCTCTAATGCAGCTAGATCACTCCGTGCCGCCCTTACATGGACATGGCGACTCACTTATACATTTACTCCCATCATCTTCATCTTCTGTGTAGTACACTCATAGATACTGACCCTCCCCTCTCAGCATCTTCCCTTCCCATATTCCCCCCTTTCTTTAGCATTGTTAAAATTTATGTGCTGTCATCCATCCCTTTAAATTATACAGTCGAAAACTTGTCAAAAAGACAAAAAACAAAAAAAACAAAAAACAACAACAATTAAATATATATCTGAGAACCTATAACAATGCAGAAATTCATTCATAACCCTTTAGAGTCATAGTTGGGTTTTTTTTAAAGGCAAATTATAAAAGTGAAAAGTTTCTTTTTATTATCTTATTTTTAAATCATTGCAATTGGAACTATTTTAAATTCGAAACTTATGCCGTTCCTAAACCCCGAAGTAAAAATTTGTTGAAGTGCAGATTTTTTTTTTCCTTTTCATGTTATGTGGTGTGGATGTATGTGTTGTGGCCTCCCTGTACCATCCTCTGTTGTAAATTATTATTATATTTGAAAAAATTAGACATTTTACTCAAAAGTTTTTAAGAAATGAGATGAAAAAAAGCAAGTTACAAGAATGTGGCAATTCTATTTGTCCAAGAGCATTCTTACACAACTTTCTTTTATAAATTTTTCTTTCATGCCAAAAAACATGCGGGCAATTTGTTGATGTAAGTTGACTATGAATTAATATGGTATGCTTTTTTCATTTAAATTATTTTCTCTATATGCAAATGATTTATTTCTTTGTCTTACAAGAAAAATAAAACAGCCTCTACTTTTTTTTATTTGCTTTTTAAATTTATATTGGAATGCCTTGTTGATGTTATTTGCTTTCCTTCCTTTTGACTTACTTTGGCAATGAAGTTAATTTCATTTTCTAATATATGATTTCAGTACTCTATTAAATATTTTATTGCATTTGTGTCTCTTTGCTTAATTTTCACTGTTTTATGCTGCATTGGTTTTAATAATCAGCGTGAATTCTACTCTTGGTAGAATGGGATAAGTAAATCATCTTTACCAAGCCTTGCCTCTTTGCCTGAACTTCTTTTTACCAAGAACTTTAAAGCCTTGAAAGTAATGGTAGACTCAACAGAGGGATACCCAATTTGGTTACTGCCCATGGGAGGCCTGTACTCCAGAAGAAAATGAGTTGAGTTGGTTCCAGATGTTACTAGTTGTAATTACACACTTATTCAAGTCCTTAGAAAGCACTCAAGGAAATAAGTCCTTTATGTCATTTTCTATCAGCAAAGGGGAGATAAGGTACTCTCAAGTGACTATGGTAGAATTTGCTTATCAAGGATTATACTATCATCATCACCACGGACTATAAAATCAATTTTACTGAGAAAAATGACATAGAAATAAAGAAGGCATTTAAAATGTTGTCCTATGAGGTGGATAACTTCCAATGTATAGATCTAATTAAATTACTGGCATAACCACACACACACACACACAGAGATATCCACACATACACTCTATTTCTTTCCATCTTTTTGCCTCCCTTTTTGTTAATAGTTGCCATTTCTCTAAGGATTTGATCAGGTAAGCTTTATAAGTAGCCTAAGATTCAATAATAATACATAACATGATTTTCACATGTAAAATTTTATTTAGGACCCCTTTCAGGTAGGTACCACCATGTGTGTGATTCTAAAGTGAGAAGATTTCTTGACCCTAAGAAATGCTTCAGATAACATTGGTAAGAAGCCCTACAATTTCTTTTCAAAAAAGTACTAATGCACTTCAGTTTTAGATAGTAGTGTTACTTGAGACTGTAAAAGTAACTATCAAACCCAAAGTGCATAATAATATGCTTCTAACGTAGCAGCTTTAATGAATGAGCTTCTTGTCTACCATGTTTGAAAATATTTTAGGTTTAAAACTAAGAACGTCCTAAATGGTGTGTTGTATCATTAACAGTTCTTCAGCAAAACAAAATCAGAAGGTGGCTAGGTGGCTAGGTAGATAGGTTGGTAGGTAGGTAGGTAGGAAGGAAGGAAGGAAGGAAGGTAGGTAGATAGATAGATAGATAGATAGATAGATAGATAGATAGATAGATAGATAGATAGATAGATAGAGATAGAGTGATAGAGTGATAGAGTGATAAAGTGATAGATTGATATATTAGATTTTAAGGAATTGTGTCACCCCATTATGTCAGGGATAGCTGACAAGTCTGAGGGCAGGCTAGAACTCAGGCAGTATTTCTCTGTTATAGTCTTGAGGTAGAATTTCTTTTTCTGTGGGAAGCCTTAAATTTTGCTCTTATAGCCTTCAACTTATAAAACAAAACCACATTACAAAGGATAATCTTTATTTAAAGTGAAACTCCAGAGATAATTGAATCTTAATCAATATGCAAATGAGAATTGCATTCGATACTCTTTATTTTATAATGTTTAATAATGTCAAGGGACTATTGCTCATCTTACCTAGCCATGTGTTGAAGAACAGAATCTGTAATCTTTGAACCAGACCTAATTTCAGAGAAAACTCTTTGCTTGAAAGAAGAGAGAACAGGGGGAAATGTCCTTCCTCAAGAAACTGTCATCACCTGAAACTGTAAGCTAAGCCACATAGAGCCACTTGAGTCTTTCTGATGTCCTCTCCTGGGGTACTTACCACATTTCTCAGTGACAAATAAGTTTATGGAGAGGAAATTCATGGTTAAAAGCTGGGATATTTTTATGTTGCAAATACACACTTCTGTAGTCTCAAATAACTGAATGAGTATCTTTGCACCACCCACTTAGTTGGGGAAAGGATTACTTCTGCCCATTTTATGTGAATTTCTGAGCAGAGAATTAGAAAACTACACATCAGAGATGAGATAAATTACCCAGATAAACACAAAGGAAATTCAGAGAACTGAAGTGTGGTACCTTCTCCCAGAGTTTCGCTCTCTGGCACTGGTGTTTAGATACTTTCTTGACCTCTCAGGTTCAGACACTGTCAGAGAGAGCTAAAGGTCACTACCACACTGCAACTTCATACTGCTCTACTTGGTTTTTAGATGACTTGCTACATTCACCATCACCCACAATTTTCTCTCAGTTTGGAAGAGTTCTATTAAATTTTAACACACTGTCTTTTTCAATGGCAGAGAACCCCTCTTGCTGGATATCAGCCCTAGAGGCATGAATTATATATCTATAAATACACTCATAAAGCAAAAAAGCAGAGCAGCCTTCAAGGCTAAAATAGACCTTTTATATCCCTAGTGATTTCTCCAGTTTAAAGAAAAGTACAACTTTGTCCAGGAAAAAAAAAAAAAAAAGTATTTATTTCCGAGTTAAAGTGCTAACTTTAAGGGGTACAAGTAGTTTTTTATTCTGTACCAAAGAAAAATTCTTTGACTGGCATAGGAAATTAGGGTGTTATGAGTATCAGATTTTGTATCACTTTCCCTATTACTCTGTAATTTTAGGCTTATTGCTTGTGTGAATATTTTCATCAGAATAGACATCTGGTTAATCCCTAACTCCGTAACCTTTTGGCAGTGAAAAAAAAAAAAAAAAATTGTCGGCTGCTCCAATATTTATGAGTGCAGACAACATGGATTCAAACAAAGTCTTGCATAACTTCACACAAATTAAGACATTTATATTAAGGAGAAAGGATTCTTCCCCATCTCAAATCAAGTGTGAACTTGAAATCTCCAGTATACTACACCTTAAATGTGAAAGTGTAATTTGATACTGAAATTGATTATACATCCTAATTCCTATTCCTGTCCCAGGAGGCTTTCATGTTTGTGATTATCTAAAAATGTGTGTCTTGACACTATAATTCCCATTTGTATTAATGACTCCTGCATTCCAGTCGACTTTCTTTTCAACCAAATGCACTCTTCCAATTCCTTAAAATGCCAGCATAAAAGGGCTACAAATGCTTTTATCATATCATTGATTAAATACCAGGGGAATTCAGGCTCAAACTTACTTGACAGAGGGCATCATTTATCATTTTTATTCCTGCTACCAAGATTAATAACAAATTGACAAAAAAAACTGAAGATGAGTAGTTTTGACAGATTCTGTTATTTACATTCCGCAGTAGTAGACCCATCATTTTAGTTTTGAAATAAGCTCTTACTTTATCACTTAGGGGCTCTCCAGCCTTTCAGAGTCCTATATAAATTAACAAACAGCAGGACCCTCTTTCCATCCCATTATGAGAAGGTAGGTTTTATTTATTTATTTTTAAATCCAAGAGAGATGCTTGTATTAACATGTTGAATAAGAAGGATATTTCAACTTAAAGTTGGGGTGATTCAACTTCAGAGTAAGCAATTTGTTCATCTCATATATGTCTAATAACAAAGAAGCTTTAACTAAGGATGAGAAAATAAAAAAGAAAGAAGAGGTAAATTTAAGACTCCAGTTGGGTATCACAGATGGTTCTATAAAATTACAAATGAATGGCACTGTGTGATCATGAATGCAGCGATGTTAATCTCACTTAAAGGGACGCTAGCATGGCACCATAAGATAAGCACTGCACGAGACCTCAAGGTTAGTTTGAACAGCAAGGTCGGCAGTTCCAACTAACCAGTCAGTCATTGGAAACCCTATACAGGGTCTCTATGAGTCAAAACGGACTCAAGGACTCTTAACTACAAAACAACAGCGTCCTATCCAAGAGTCTGCCTGCATATCTAAATTGTTGGTGTAGGAGACAAATAATTTACTCCTTGTCCTTTATTCTAGTTTCTTCTCTGTTTATTCTGTGTGGGATAGATTTTTGTTACTTCCATAAGGAACAAAAGGCTCTGCTATTTGTGTTGGAAAAGAACCAACATGATAAACCTTTGTTCAAGTTAAGCTTGGTAAATGTACAGAGCAAATTCCCTTAAGTAAAGTGAAATAATTCCTGAAAATTACCTAGAGAATCTGGAGACAAGTTGCAAGGGCATCCACTGGTTCTCTCTCACGGCTCTTCTCCTTTAACTCAAACATAGACCTCACCCATGTATCATCTTACATTAACCTCCTGGGGCCTCCCCTACTAGAAGAAGAAAAAAAAGTTAGCTCAGGGTGAGTTTTAGGACTAGTTTACCTTTAGGGAACCGTGTTCCAAATCCCATTTATAAAAACTAGTGAAAGTGTGTAAATTATGCATTAAGCAAGTTTCAAGATATATGAATTATATATGTTCACAATGTGAAAAATAAGTAAGTTGGCCAAGTAAAGCAAGTCAGAAGCCTTGGCAAATCTGCAAGGATTATTTTGTTCAATAGTTTCAAACTCTAAGCACTAGAATAGAAGCTGGGGTTTAGAGCACAGGCAAAAATACTGTAAGATTTTCAGGAAGGTTATTGTTTTATTTCCTAACATAATTATCAGGTGGGCCAGAGATGACAGTGCCACATTCTGCCGTCCCTTCTTTTTGGGTATATATTTTATACAAAATAGCCCCCTCCTAATTCAGTTTATCTCTGCACAATACAAAATTAATAGATAAATAGACAGGGAGTCAAATGAATGCAAGCTACTCTACTCAGGTGCTTTGAAGGTATTTAGTTGCTTTCTCCTCAGGTATCCCTTCTCTTAGCACACCTAAAACCTGGACAATTAGATGCTACAATACTGCCTGAGGTATGGAAAGAGTTTAAAGATACCAGGTGTCGAAAGCTGACTGGCATGGGCTTCATTTCCACATTGTACATGAATCAGCTTTTAAAGGTAGAATCCTATTAGACTGTTGTAAGGCTTGTCCACTTCCAATAGTCCCCATTACTTTGCAGTTGTTGTTAAGGGCCATCGAGCCAGTTCCAGCTTCTAGTGAGCCTGTAAAGGGTTTCTGAGGAGTGGATGGTGAGCTTGAGCTGCCAACCTTTCAGTTCAAGCTGATCTTGCATTTCAGTTCATTAAACCATAGCACCACCAGAACTCCAACTTTGCATTATTGAACCAGGCATCTGGATTTGCCACAGGCAAAGAGGGAAGGGTATCTATGGGAAAGTCCTATCTGTTAACAGATGCTCAGACACTGGCCATCCCATTATAACAGACTTATCACCAAAGGCAGAACACTAAAGAATACTGTAGTTATTTGAATGTTTAGTAACCCAGCTCAGAATGCGGTCATCATCAATGATAATAACATACCATCTGTCCAACTAGCTGATTTAATGGCACAGGTGAACATCTTGACATGCTTGCTAGAGAATTTAGAAAAATAATAATTGGAGTACATTTTTTTCTGGAACAAATTCAATAAAGAGACATGGGCTAGAATTTCTTGAGATTCTTCCTTGGTTTGAAAAAGAACATGTCAAGAGACACAGAAGAGAATTTGTGTATCTTGCTTACATAGGTAGATAATAAGTTTGACCCCACTGTTATTGTGCAATAATCACCATGCCATGTGTTTATACTCATGATTTGCAAGCACTGTTATTTAGTAAACTGTTCTAGACTTAAATTTTCTCAACTCAAACAACATATATGGTAAGTGCAATACCTATGTGTTGAAGGGAAATCAATATATTCTTGCCATTCTAGTTCAGAGTCACTGATTAAAAGAACTCACGTTGCAAACTCTTCCTTTCTGAATCTAAAAGTAAGTTTCCAACAAGTCATGGGTATCTAAGCTGGGTATTTTTAAAATCTAGTTTCAGTTCAGCATGTGTTGTATGTAGCATAAAAGCAATATGTAGTAAGCAAATGGTAGACAGATGCACACAGGGTGGACATTTAATAGTCAGGGAACTTTCTTGAGAAGTATAGTCAAAATTCACGCTTTCAACCTCTTGTAAGTGCCCTTCATTTAGCTTATAGAAAAGGAAGACAGCAACTAGTAAAAGAAAGCAAAATGAGAGGTAGTAACCTAAGAATTTTCTAAAGATGGGGTTTTTATGTTCTTTAATCTTGGTGGTGAATATATCATTCTCATTTTCATGGGAGCAAATAAGTAGAAATCCAGGAAGACAATAAAGAAATGTTCTGACTTATAAATTAAGCACATCCATTTTATACATGCACATATGTATACACAACACACACACTGATTTGATAGCCAGTCTGCAATTGGAACAATATAAACAAATGCTATCATCTCATCCGCAGATCCTAGAAAAGCCATATTTGAATTCTATTTAAATAATTACTTGAGAGTATCTTTGTCCCTGATCTAGGGATTTCTGATTTTGGTAGCAAGAGGCATATCATGGCAACAAATCAGTCTGCAGTGGTTAGGCTATAATCAGGATGGGTCCTTATGATCATTCAGTGATCACTTGAGGCCCAACCTGTGAACTGACAGTAACTGACTTGTGTTTACAAATATACTAATTCTCTTTTTCTTTTTCTTTTCAATCCCAGGAGGTGAATTAGTTATCCCTCTTCTTGTAGAAGACCCTTTAGCTACCCCTCCTATTGCTACTCGTGCACCTTCCATTACACTCCCCCCTACCTTTCGCCCCCTCCTCACCATTATTGAGACCACCAAAGATTCCCTGTCCATGACCTCTGAGGCGGGGTTACCTTGCTTGTCGGACCAAGGCAGCGATGGTTGTGATGATGATGGCTTGGTGATATCTGGGTATGGCTCAGGGGAAACCTTTGACTCTAACCTGCCCCCTACTGATGATGAAGATTTTTACACCACCTTCTCCTTGGTAACAGATAAGAGTCTTTCCACTTCAATCTTCGAAGGTGGCTACAAAGCACATGCGCCCAAGTGGGAATCCAAGGACTTTAGACCTAACAAAGTCTCCGAAACTAGTAGGACTACTACCACATCTTTGTCCCCTGAGCTGATCCGCTTCACAGCTTCCTCCTCGTCTGGGATGGTGCCCAAATTGCCAGCTGGCAAAATGAATAACCGTGATCTCAAACCCCAGCCTGATATAGTCTTGCTTCCGTTGCCCACTGCCTATGAGCTAGACAGCACCAAACTGAAGAGCCCACTAATTACTTCCCCCATGTTCCGTAATGTGCCCACAGCAAACCCCACGGAGCCGGGAATCAGACGGGTCCCGGGGGCCTCAGAGGTGATCCGGGAGTCGAGCAGTACAACAGGGATGGTCGTCGGCATTGTGGCTGCTGCCGCCCTCTGCATCTTGATCCTCCTGTATGCCATGTACAAGTACAGGAACAGGGACGAGGGGTCCTATCAAGTGGACGAGACGCGGAACTACATCAGCAACTCGGCCCAGAGCAATGGCACGCTTCTCAAGGAGAAACAACAGAGCTCGAAGAGTGGCCACAAGAAACAGAAAAACAAGGACAAAGAGTATTATGTGTAAAGATTATAATACTACTAATAAATGAATTAAAAAAACAGAATTATTTATATATAAGTATATAAATACTTTGAAAATGAGATTTGGCAGATGTCAAAGTTGTTGTAACTATGAGATGACATATACCATAACTATGGTGGGGAAAAAAACCAACAACAAACATTTTTACAAGGACACACACAATGATCTCTAAAATTCAGCCATGGTTGCTATGTTTCAGTCATCATTCGGAGACAGAAAGTTCTTTCTGCCCTGCTGTATCATAAAGCACACACTTAGTTCTCTGGATGGAGCAAGCACATGGCTCCACCACTTTAGCGGACTTGGGAGCTTCCGTCTCTTGAGGACCTTTCGACAAAAGGTAGAAGACTTTACAGCTTACTTGTTCCGTAACTCCAAGTGAGTCTGTAATCATGTTGTGAAGCTTGACTGTAACAATGCTTTTTGTTTGTTTGTTTTTTAATTTCGGTTAATTATGTAAAAAAAAAAAAAAAACTAAACAAAAACAAGAAAAGAAAAGAAAAGAAAAAAAAAGTTTAAAAAACAAAAACAAAAAAAATTCCCCTTATCTGGTAATGGCCAGTGTGTGTGTGTAACTTTTTCGAGATCTAAGGGGAAAATGGCTTTTGGGTTTGTGTTTGTTTTTGGAGAATGACTGGACATAAGCTAAGAAGAAGAAAACTAACTCAGAAAATAAAAGTGAAAGAGACTATTGCCATATATGAACTCAAAAGCTACCATGGTATCCACTCTACATATCAGGTTGTGGTGTCTCTAGAATCTGTTGTTTGTTACCTATAAGATGCTTTGCTGAATGTTGATTTGAAAAACTGGTCCCCCAGGATCTAATTCCAGAATTTGCTGTCCAAATCCTGAACTGATGGATTCAGGGATGGTTTTATCAGAGCTATTGGCTTTATTTAACACAATTGTACCTGTTCATTAGCCCAGCCAAATTGTGGTAAAGGGGAAAGCCTCATAAACTAAAACAGTCTTTCCAAGCAAAATGGGTGGGGGGGCAGGCTGGATCTGTGATTGATTGAAATGCATGCAAATAAAAAAGGCAACAATAAAGATCTGTCAATCAAACCAGACAAGACAGGAGTTCGCCTTGTGATGGAACCACAAAAGGTCACACAAGCCCATCTCATCATGATGGAGTGCAAAATACATAGTTCTTCTCCCACCCACAACATGATAATATTTTACAGTCTTTTAATTTTCTAGTCTGACACTAACGGATAATACTATCCTTCCATTTGCTCATGTCTCCCTTCACCCATCTTTTTTAAAAAAACTAAATAAATAAATGAATAAAGCTGCTGTGACACACACAAAAAGGAATTTAATAGTATAATATATATATATATATATATATAAATATATATACAGATATATTTATCATGGTATGTTTGATGGGACGACTGAAACAGGACATCTGTTAAAGTCTTGAAGTGGAATGAGAATGTTGTTTTAACACAAAATAACAAAACAACAAAAAAGCAAACCTTAAAATGTGAAGAAAGTGTGAGTTTTAGTTTTGTCACAGTTAACTGTGTCAAAGAGAAAAAAAAATCTCAGATTTTGTTTACATATTTTACTACATTTTTGCTGGTGTAATTCCTTAGCCACCTATGTACATACTACTTTGAGAACTGTTCTTTCTCTTTGTTTATTTAAGTTTGTCGGATGTATATTCCAACTGTCTTTCTTTCTTTTTAAAAAGAGGAAACAATGTACAGAAAAATAACAACAACAATAATAAGCTGGTTGTGTGGCCATAGCGATCCAAAATAACAAGAGAAAAAACCAGACAAATAATTCGCACAAAAATGGAGATGTGTCCTCCAGAGGGTCTGATATATACTATTTCTTTTGTACAGATGAAAATCAATCAGCTGTTTAGATTTAGAAATCTACTCTTGCTGGTCTTTGTAAGTTGCATGAATATTTGACTTTGAAAAACTATCTTAAAGACATGGGGCAAAAAAGCGCAACCTTAACAATGGTAGCATTTTCTAATGTGTATGGAAAGAGGTGTTCCTCATCTGATATTTCAATGTGTTAACAGTTTGTTTGTTTGTTTGTTTTTTTCATTTCTTTCTGTTGTCATTCAAGAGACAGGATTATATGGAGATTTCAAAGCACGATTTAGATAATCTAAATGGCCCAACCTATATGAAGTTGATTATATCTTGATGTCTGTAAAAGATTGCTGTTTTTGGAGTCTTGAGGTCTTGTGAACTGATTTCCTGCTTTCTTTCTTTACATTATTATTATTTTTTTTGATTTGAGTAAAAATACATTTGTTCTATTCCTTTAAGTGTAAGTTTCTATTTGGACAATTTTATGGGAACATGTGCATTCTGTATGTGAGCTTCTATCATATTCCTGTTGTTTTATGAGCAGACCCTTAAGGAATTTATTTTATGATGTTGTGACGTTATGCTTTTTCTTTTTCCTTTTCTCTTTTATTTCATATTTGCATTTTCGTTCAAGGATATGCTTAGCAATAAAATGTTCTTCCCAAAACCTTGTATTTGATGTACTTTTATTTCCTAAACATTTGTGGAAAAACATTTTGAACTGAGGCTAGATATACTTATTAAAAGTCAGATCAGCTAAAACCACTTTTATGCATTGTAAAATATGGTCACCGGTTGCTAGTTATTTTTATCAACTTATCAAAAGTGACATATTTATGGTATAAACAATTATTGTCCGTCACCTGAGGCATTGTGGTCTAGATTGCTATGACACTGAGAATTGGAGGGAACACAATTTTCTGAAATGCTTGTTGTTGTTGTTGTTGTTGTTGTTAGGTAACATTGGGTCGGTACCAACTCATAGCGACCTTATGCACAACAGAACGAAACTCTGCCCAGTCCTGGGCACTGAAAAGGTAAGATGACATAACTCTGCAACAGATTATTGGAAACCATATTTTAAAAAAGTGTTTGGTATCTTTAAAGTATATGCCATTAGTCAGCAAACACAGAATACTATTCCAGAACCACGTTTCTATAGCACCTTGTTGTTGTTAGGTGTAATGGAGTCAGTTCCAACTCACAGAAACCCTGTATAGGGTTTCCAAGGCTTTGAATCTTTAAGGGGGCAGAAAGCCATATCTTTCTTCTGCAGAGTAGCTGGTGGGCTAGAACTCTGGACCTTGTGGTTCACTTGTTGTATGGTGCCACTGTAGTGCCATAAGCACTGGAAAACTTTAGATACCTGCCTTGCAAGCTTCCATGCTTTATTGAAATAAAAACAAAGAACACTAAATAAAAGAACAAAATTTCCATGAGAGCTTAAATGTTCACAGCTTCTTTCTAGATTTTTTTAAATTGTAAAATTCTTCATAAATTCATGATACGGTAACTTTTCTCACATCTCAGATACCCTTAATTTTTCTCTTTGCCTAAGCACATGCTTACTTTTCTAATTGGGTAATGAATCCCAATCCCTTAGAGTTTTCACCATGATTTGGAAATACAGGTTGAACTGAACATGTGTACACTATTTATCTTGGTTGCCAGTTTTCAAATAGTTAGAATAAAAAACAACTGTATATGCCAACATTATATCAGATTGTCTTAGTGGAGTGGTTGTGCTATTGGATATCATGAAATGGAAGAATAATGTTGTTCAGTGATGTCAGACTATAGGGAGTTTCTTCTTTTGTTTCTGTCTCAGAGAATTTACTTCAAGTAAAGCAATCATTTATCAGATCCCATTATGTGCCAGGTACTGTGTTAAGTGCTTGGAATATATGTAGTCTGTTCAACCCCGAGTGGTAGACAGTACTTCTCCCTCTCTTACAGACTCTGACCTTACCAGCATGAAGGTCAGTGGCTGTAGTGGATAGAACATAGATTGGCTCCCCAGCTGGACTGTTCCTTGTGTATGAGCAAATTTCATCATCTCTAGGAGCTCTGGTAGCGTAGTGGTTACGAATCGGGCTGCGAACCTTAAGGTCAGTGGTTCGAAACTACCAGCCGCTCTGCGGGAGAAAGATGAGGC
>NW_006408588.1:10685231-10726892 GCF_000296735.1 Chrysochloris asiatica | reverse complement strand
ATAGTATATATCAGACAGAGGACTCACCCACAATATATAAACAAGTACTATAATTCAATAATGGAGCTCTGGTAGCGTAGTGGTTACGAATCGGGTTGTGAACCTTAAGGTCAGTGGTTCGAAACTACCAGCCGCTCTGCGGGAGAAAGATGAGGCTTTCTACTCCCGTAAGGATTTACACCCTCGGAAACCCTATACAGGGTCACTATGGGTCGGCTCCAACTCGAAGGCACTTAACAACAACAACAACAACTATGAGCACCGGCTTCTTTCTTGAAAACTGTGACACCTCAGTGGTCTTGCCTTGCAAGGTAGTTTTTGAGAAATAACACGGAATGTTTTTAGCTTTGATTGGCAGAGTTAACAAGGCAAATCTTCTCTACTTTGGCTCCTGTGTGATGCCGTATGTAATAGTTAACTTCTAGAATTAGAAAATTTGTGCTACATCTTATATAAAATTGATCATTAAGTAGTTGTCAAGTTATATGGCCAAGTATTTTCTAGGGTTTACGAGTTATAACCGACAAAGCTAGTCCCTTTCTTGTCATATACTTTGTTTGCAGGAGCCCTGGTGTGGCACAAGGCTGAAGGCTCAAACCCAACAGCCACTCCTCGGAAACCCTATACAAGGTTGATGTGAGTCAGAACCGACTCGACGGCACTTAACAATAGCAACAGTGCATAGCCTATGACCTTCAAATAATGATGGCTGTAATTGTGATTTTTAACCATCTGTTATTGCCCTTGAAAAAAAGAAGCCAAAAATCCTCCCCAAAGTCTATACAGGATAGTTGTTAGAGAGTCCTAAAGCAATTGTTTTACTTCTGTCTTCAAAAATCATAACTTCTTTTCCTTATACAAGGGTAAAGTCAGAAAGTATTGCTGTTAGGGTTCTAGTTCATACATCCATGAAATGATTCCAAACACATGTTTAAATGTGTCTCTGTGATCAGTGGATGATTTTAGACAAGTTTTCTCAGTAGTGCACTGGTCTTAATCTTGCTCAAGTGCCTTCATACAAAAAAAAAAAAAAAAAGTCCAGTTGAAACAGCAGTTTCCAAGGAGAAATTCTTGGTTAGTTAAATTCAAGGCAAAGAGGCCAGTTCAAAAGGTTACAGTAACTGTTTGGTGGGGATTTCTAGGAGATCTTGTTTGGTACTTTAGGATAACCACTGGACTGCTAATGACAAGGTAAGTGGTTCAAACTCACCAGCCACTCCTTGGGAACCCTCTAGAGGACCACTATGAATTGGAACCAAGGACATAGGATGATCACAGAGGCTTAGTTTGTGAAGTTTTAAGAAACTTGATAACTGCATTGGTGAAAAAAAGGCCAGGAAATTGTGTGAGAAATGTTTCTGGAGTTGTTTGTTTGTTCCGTCACGACAAGGCACTTGCTCACTCTTTGAAGGTAAGAAGGGTTGTCCTGCAAGAATTTCATTGAAGCACCTTACCCCATCCATTCTACAGCCATGATCTGGTCCAGTCAGACAGATTTTTTCTCCCCAATCTCAAAGACCATAGAAGAGGAACACAATTTGAGTCCTTTGAAGATGCCACAACTGTGGTGTCTATCAAAGAGCATAGAATTCTTCAAGGAAGGGTTATACCTTCAGAAATGTGTAGCTCTACACAGAGGTTATGTCAAAAAATCATACCATCACATTTTTATTTGCTTGTTTAATAAAGGTTTCCATGATTTTGTAGCAGTACTTTCTGACTTACCCCATATCCGAAATCATATCAATTTATTGATTGTTTCTTTTTAGCCTTCCACCAAAATACTCAGAGCCCTATCAAACCCGCAATTTCAATAAACACGTTCGTTGCAGGACCAGTTAGAGAGGTAAAAAGTTAATACACTATGTGTTTTAAAGAGCAGTCTTCTATCCTTTCTGTCCCTTAATGCCCTATCTCTTTATAACCACAGAATGATCAGTGCTTTAGACACCCCTTTGGAACTCTGTGTTAGCTCTTCTCCCAACACACTTTCTCACACCGTTTAATATATACCCCAAGGACCACTTTAAATATGAACACTATTGCTTTTTCAAGAAACATTTACTGAGCTAACCAATCTGCCATCTATTGTTACTTTATTTCAGTGAATGGAAAAAAAAAAAAAAAAAGCTGTGTGAAATTTAGGCCCTTCTGTCTCCTGTATAGATAGAGTCATACAAGTCCAGATTCTCTTGTCTAATATTCAAGTTGAAGGTCAGTCTTTCTCCAAAAATGTTCAAACCCTGCATCAGTTGTCTCAGTTGAATTAAAATCTTGGCAATATTGTTTGAAATCAGGTTGGTCATTAGTTGCTTTATTGGATGTTTAGTAAACGATTACCATGTGTTTACAATGAGGGTAAAGTGAGGCACATCAACAATGGTTCGTTCTATAGTGAATACAAATACATTGTCATGTAAGTACAAACCAAGTTCTTTGAAGACTCAGAAGAAATTATTTAAGGGATGCTTCATGGAGAGGATAACATATTAAGTCCATCTTGGAAAATTGATAGAATATTAATAGGTTACACAGCATCCCACGCAATGCATTGGAGAATATGGGAGATAAAAGAATCAAAACTATAATTCGTTTGAGACACAGGTTGTATCAAGTGTATTAATAGTAGACATATCTAGGAAGGTGGAGGGTCAGACTTAGGGAGCTACGAATTTCTGGAAGAATGTAGATTTGATTAAGTGGTGCTGTAGGATAAACACTGGACTGCTAACTGAAAAGTTTACATTTCAAACCTATAACCCACTCCTTGGAAACCCTATACAGGGTCCCTATGAGTCGGAACCTACTTGATGGCACTTAACAGCAACAAGCTTATATTTACTCAAATAGCAGGGACTGTCTACATTTCTTTGCTAACCGCCCACCCCTGCCCCAGGTGTTTTTTGTAAAGATGTCTTTTTTTTTTTTCTTTTTTTTTAAACCACAATATATAAAAACAGCAAGTATTTCTCCAGGGAAGTTCGAGGTTGGCAAACACATGTAGAAGGTAAGAGCAATATTTGCTTAAAAACGTGGCATGGTGGGCTAATGTGTCAGACTGCAAAGCCGTTTGAACTGCAACGTCGGTGGTTCAAGCTTACCAGCTGCTCCTTGGAAATCCTATGCCGGGTAGCTATGAGTCAGAACCAACTCGATGGCGCTTAACAACAACAAAATGACAATAGGTGTCTGGTGTGGCACTCTAAACTAAGCACTGGACTGCTAACCTCAGGGTTGGTGGTTCATACCCACCAGATGATCCTTGGAAACCCTATATGAGGACACTGTGATTTGGAACCAACTTGATAGCACTGAATAACAACAACAGAATAATAGTAATACGAAAAATTTAGATGTGGGTTGGTGCCCTTAACCGAAATAAGGGTTACAGGAAGAAAACCAAAGTTTAGAATGACAGAGAAGAAAAGATTAAGTTTCAACAACCTAGGGATTTATGAAATTAATTTTAAGCATGATACATTTCAGGTACTAATAGATTAACTATGATGTGGAACCTTCAAGTAAGGTAAAACTAAAAATGTAGAAATAGAAGTTATTCACCTGGCATTAATGGGTGTGTGAATGGATTAGAACAGAACTATATGAAATAAACTAATCAATCAAGAGAGGTAAGCATAGATGAAAAAGCCAAGGCAGGAGACTTTTACAAAAAAAGTGGTTATTCAACAGTATCTGAAATAAGCCCAAGAAGAATAGGGATTGGAAAAGACCCTGGAGTTGTTTAGGAGATCCCTGTTGAACTTCAAAAGCTAAAGATTGGTTGTTGTCGTTGTTAAGTGCTGTCAAGTAAATTCTGATGCATACTGACCCTGTCTAGGATTTCTGAGGCATGGTAGGAGGGTTTGATCCTCCAACCTTGAGGTTCAAACTAACCTTGTGGTCCAGTGCATTCTCCTGCAGCACCACACAGGACTCCATTTTTAGACAAACTAAAAGCCAAGATAAGATTACATGACACCCATGGGTCAGAAGAAGGAGAAAGAATGGAAACAGGTTTATTTGATGCTTGCTTTAAAAAATTGGAATTTTGTTAGTGAAAGGGAAACCAAAGAATGGGAAAATGTTTGGAAAGGTTTTCAGGTTTAAGGTTTGGTTGTTGAGTGCAGGGGAAATGAGTATGTCAGAAGACAAAGGTAAATAACTGATCAATTCTCAGCAAAGGTTAAAAGTTATCAGTGGTCAAGAGAGAGGTGTTACTCTGAAGGAATCAAACTCAGAGTCATTGAATCCATTCCTACTCAAAACAGTCCTATAAAGTGTTTCTGAAACTGTAAAATAAATCTTTCTGGGAGCTGCCAGCCTCACCTTTCTCAGAGCAGCTTGTGGGTTTGAAACACTGACCTCCTGTTAGCAGCCTAATCTGCAACACAGATTAGCTCTTTACTCTGAAGGACAGCGGGGGCTAAATCCTTTTTTTTTTGTCCTTAGGGAAAGAGAGACTATTTTCAGAAACTGATACAATGCTAAGAGATGATGGTGGTGGTGATGTGCCACGGGGTCTGTTCTGACTCATAGCGAGCCCTTCTATATAGTGTTTCTGAGGCTGTAAATACATGCAGGAGCAGAAAGTGTCATCTTTCTCCCGCAGAGCGACTATTAGATTCAAACTACTGACCTTGCGGTTAGCAGCCCAGCTCGTAATCCACTACACTACCAGGGATTTTATACAGATGATAGAGTTTGAGAAATTTGAAGTCAGATATCTCTGATATTCTAGGCAAATTGCAAGGATATGCACCTAATAACAGGACCATGAGCAGCTAATAGTGTAATCGGTGAAACATTTCTTCTGATTATACAGATTAAAAAGGAATGACAACGACACTAAGCAAGCAAACAGATGAAAGTACTGAAGTATTCCTCCAAGATCGTATAGTGAGTAAGCGGCAGAATCCGGACTTGAAACTTGGTGGTGTAGTTCCAAATTCATTCTGGTAGTGCTGTGGCTATAGGAAGGAGCCCTGGTTCTGGAGCAGTTAGGTGGTTTCCAGTTTAAATTCACCAGATGCTCCATGGGGGGAAGACATAATGTGGTGGTGGTGGTTATGTGCCGTGGAGTCGGTTCTGACTCATAGCAACCCTGTACACAGTTTCTGAGGCTGTAAATGTTTACGGAAGCAGAACACCTCTTCTTGCTTCCGCGGAACAGCTGGTAGTTTTGAACTACTGACCTTAAGGTTCACATAATAGCAATATAAAAATTGCTGCCTTGGAAACCCCATGAGGGGACTTCTACTTTGTCCTATAGGGTCGGAATCAACTCAATGACAACTGCCTGGTTTGGTTTTGGTGTCGACAGGAGCCAGCTATTTTATACCTTCTCTCTCTCTCTCTCTCTCTCTCTCTCTCTCTCTCTCTCACACACACACGCACATACACACACACACTCTCTCTCTCTCTCTCTCTTTTTTTTAACTTTTTATTGTGAATTAAGGTTTACAGAGATCGTCAGTTTTACATTCAACAAATCATATAATTTGTTTTATCTCAGTGATTACATTCCCCTCCCTGTAACAACAGTTATCCTGCTTTATCTTTAGGTAAATGTTGCCCTTTGGATCTTGAATGATTGACCATTCCATGGGGAACACACTTACTGGTGGTGTTGTCCTCCCCTATATACCGATCTACAGCTTGGCTGAAAATCGTGTCATAAGAATGAGTTCTGTTGTAGACCTAAAAGGTGGTTGAGGGCAATAGTCTCTAGATCCTCCAGTCTCTTTCTGATGAGTTATCCTAGTCTTTTTTTATACTATCTTGAATTTTGATGCACATTTCCCCCACTCTATCTGGAACCTTCTAATGTGTGATCCCTTTCAAAGCAATTGGCAGTGGTACCTGGGCGCCATCTAGTTCTTCTGGCTTCAGAGTTCTGGTGAGTGATGTTCACCTGCTCCCTTGATCCATTGGACTAGTTGATTCCAAGCATCTCCCATTTTTATCACGTTTCTTTCTTCTGCACATGGGAAGACCAATAGTTGTACCATAGATAGCCCTCTTAATCTTTTAAGATTCCAGTTGCTACTCACCAAAGTAGAGTATAGAATATTGTCATTGTGGACTATATTGTACCAATTGACCACAGTGCTCCCACATCCCCCAAGCCCAGCAACTTAGTGCCTTAAGATGTTTGATTAAATCTAAATAGTTTTTATCATTTTATCTTCTGTATGCTCTACCACATTCATAGATGTGTTTGCAGCAAAGGTAAATACCCATGTACAGATATCCTCTTTCAAACCCTTACAGATTTATGGATATATTCCCACTCTTCCTTTCATACCTGTTCAGCCTGTGTATCTACCCACAGAACACTGTTGTACCAGGATTGTGCATTTTATGCCTTTTCCAGAAGCAGTAGAATCTAAGAAAAGTAGATGGTAGGATGTGTATGGTCCTTAATTAGGCAATCAAGGAGTAAAGCAATACAAACAGTAATTCTAGCCTGTTGAATTAGCTATATGGGCTAGATCAATGGGCACATGAAGGTACGGGGAGATTAAAACACTAAGCAGTATAATATTATAAAAGGATGTGGGGGTGGGGAGTGTTAGGGTGATGTAAGACTGAAAGCATAGATAATAGGAGTGACTAAAGACATCTCCAAAGGAGCTCTGGTAGCGTAGTGGTTACGAATCAGGCTGCAAACCTCACAGTCAGCAGTTCGAAACTACCAGCTGTTCCCTGGGAGAAAGATGAGGCTTTCTGATCCTGTAAAGATTTACAGCCTCGGAAACCCTGTACAGGGTTGCTATGAGTAGGAACCGACTCCACGGCACAGAACAACAATAACAAAGACATCTCCAGAGTCAGATCTTGGAGCTTTATTTAATGAATGGTGTAAACTTCAAGAGACTTTGAACTTACCTCGTAGGTTAAGTCCATGGGTTCTAGTATCAGAATGCTATGACTTCCATTCTGATGTTGCAATCTTTAGGTAAATTGCTTAGTCTGTCTAAACTTCAGCATTTGCATCTACAAAACAGAAAATTTATGAGTATCAGTCTTGTGGATTTGTAGGGGAAAATGAAATAAAATAATATTTGTCAAATGCTTGGCATATGCCTGGCACATAATAAACCTTAATAAATGTTGGTCATTATTATAATTTAGCCAGATTACTTAATCACAGTCAGGAGCGAAATTAGCTGTTAATCAATACCAAAAAGTGAATGATAACACAGAAGTTAAATAATCACTCTGGTTATAGATCTAATTATTGATCACACCTAGAAAACATACACTTTAGTTGCCTGGTCAATGGCAAAGGTCTCTCTTTACTGCCAATAGTTCTGTGCTTTCAAGCTCCAATGCAGATTAGGTCCAGGAAACCTTACATCCTGAGATTCTCTTTTTCTGGGTTCTCATCTCTCAACTTTCCTGGGGTAGCAGGGCAGCTGAATCTTATACTCAATTATTCACCTCAGTTATATGCATTTTGTTTGGGATTTGTTTATAATTTGATTTTGTATTGTATTTTCAAATATGCCCTGAAGCAAAGAGGCTAGAATAGCAAACACCATTTATCCATCACCTAGTTTTAAGATTATTAATATACTGCTTTTCTTGTTGTTGTTGTTTTTTTTTTCTATTGTCTATGAGTCCTAATCAGCAACATGTAAGGAGTACTGATGCAAATAAGTGCCTGACTGCTAACTGAAGGCCTGCAGTCTGAACCCACTAGTCTTTTCACATGAGGAAAAGCTTGCAAGCTGTTCCCATAAAGATGAAAGCCTAGGAAACCCTATGGGGCATATTCACACTGCCCAACAGGGTCACTGTGAGTCAGTATTGACTCAGAGAAACACATTAACAACTCTTTTCCATTGAAAGAACATCTTTTAATATCATACCATGTTTTTTTTTTAAAAAAAAAAAAAAACGAACAAAGAATGACTTTTTTCAAGTCTCTTGATCTGAGTCTGGTTCAATGTGGTGCAAGGTAACTAATGTAACCTTCCTTCTACTGGACAATGAATGGCATGATTTTAGCTCTTTACTCAATGACAGTGTAAAGGATAAGATTAACTTCTAAGTAGACTCTTTATCGTTTAATGAGTTTGCCTGGAAACTGAAAGGTACATTCAGTTTGTACGTATTTCAATTCAACTGTGCCTATTCAGTTTTAGAAATGAATAAAAAGTGGTCTATAGATTATATACAGCTGCTATATCTTTTGTAAAATGTGACATCTTGCAATAGAATCTGGATTTTTATTCAAAGGTAATGGGTAAGGGGGAATACTATTCATTTACACCTGTGAAAGCTGAGAAATACTCACTTTTACTTCTAGAAATGTGATCACAAATTTACCAGCATATCTCCCAAGGGTTGCATTCATGTATTTGCAATAGCTGTAACTACAATGAATTTGCATGAGTCTACATAGAAGACAGTCCATTAGGCACATTTTCAAGTTATGATTTTATTACTGCTCTACTTTCATTGACAAAGGTGATTTTTTTTTTCTCTTTTCACTCATTCACCTGCTTTTTTTGACCTAGAATTTTCATCATAAAAGTATTATGAAACAGAGGCAGAGATAGAGACTGTGATATACAGACTAGGAGCTCTGGTATTATAGCGGTGATTAAGTCGAGCTGCTAATCTCAAGATCAGAAGTTCAAAACTACCAGCTGTTCCATGGGAGAAAGATGAGGCTTTCTGCTCCCGTAAAGATTTACAGCCTCAGAGATGCTATACAGGGTCATTGTGAGTCAGAATAAATGTTAGCAAGAATGGTAGGATTAGACCACCACAAAGCTTTGCTCTTGGGTTTCATAGGTGGTGGTGGTGCTTATGTGCCAAAAAGTCGGTCTGACACAGTGACCCTGTATAGGGTTTTATCTTTTTCCCACAGAGTGTGTGGTAGATCTAAACTGCTGACCTTGCAGTTAGGAGCCCAGTTCATAAATCACTACACTACCAAGGCTCCTTTGGTTTCATGGGAGCAGATTAAACAAATTACATATTTGGTATTAACCAATTAGCCCTTTTTTTGTCCCTGCTGTGTGCTTAATCATGTCCTCCATTTCTGATTCTTGGAATATAGCAGAGCATGCTAGCCACTCCTCATAAATCAAAGGACGTTATCTAGGTTTGTAAGATAGACTGTGAGTGGTGGTGTGAGAACACAGCTGAAGTTAGAGGTCACATTAAAACTCAAAAGTGAAACTGTCTTTGGTATTGCATGACGCTTTCACAGTATAGACATCCCACCCAGGAGCATGTGCTTATGTGCATACATGGATATGCAAAACCAGTTTGGGTGTCAAGTTTGAAATGAAAGACTAAGATAATTCTTCCTTTTAAACCAAATAAGGAGAGGAGAAAGGAGGGTGGAGGGAGGGGTGGGTAAGTAGAAGCAGGACAGTTGTTCCAACTTTCTAAGTGGTTTGAAATTGATTAGAGGGTGGGCCTATAACTAAATAATGAGAATCTCTCTCTCTTTCCATTCAAGAAGCAGTGTCTGATTTTAAAAATTAACAAGCCATGGATGTGCACACACACACAAACAGAGTCCTGGTGTGGCACTGTAGGGTAAGCACTGGACTGCAAGGTTGTTTAGAAACACAAGGTCAGCAGTTCAAACTCACTATCCTCACCCTCAGAAACTCTATACAGTGTCACTAGGAGTCAGATTAGACTCGAAAGCACTTCACAACAACAACACACATGTAAATACTATGTACTTTCTTTTGATAAAAGGAAAATTAAGATACTTCTTAAGGAGCTATTGTGGTTCTGTAGAATAAGCACTGGACTTCTAACTGCAAGTTTGGCCATTCAAACCCACCAGCGGCTCCGTGGGAGAAAGATGAAGCTGTTTGCTTCTGTAAAGATTTGTTGTTGTTGTTGTTGTTGTCAGGTGCCATCGAGTTGGAACCGACTCATAGCGACCTCATGTACAGCAGAACGAAACAATGTCCAATCCTGCGCCAACCTCACTACCGCTGCCACACTTGAGTGCATCAACGATGCCACCTGGCTGATCCTTCTCGTTGCGGGTCTTCCTCTTTTTCTCTGACCCTCCACCTTACCCAGCATGACATCCTTCTCCAGCAACTGTTTCCTCCGGACAATATGTCCAAAGTATGAGAGACAAAGCTTAGCCATCCTGGCCTCCAAGGAACACTCTGGCTGCACTTCTTCCAAAACAGATCTATTGGTTCTTTTGGCAGTCCATGGCACTTTCAGTATTCTCCTCCAACACCACAACTCAAAGGCATCAATTCTTCTACGATCTTCCTTATTCACTGTCCAGCTTTCACATGCATATGAGGTTATTGAAAACACCATGGCTTGGGTCAGGAGCACCTTAGTCCTCAAGCTGACATCTCTGCTCTTCAATACTTTAAAAAGTTCCTGTGCAGCAGATTTGCCTAATGCAATATACCGTCTGATCTCTTGACTGCTGCTTCCACAAGTGTTGACAGTTGGTCCAAAAAGAATGAAGTCCTTGACAACGTCAATCTTTTCTCCATTGATAAGAATGTTGTTTATTGGTCCAGTGGTGAGGATTTTTGTTTTCTTGACATTGAGATGTAATCCATACGTAAGGCTGTGCTCTTTGATCTTCATCAGTAAATGTTTCCAGTCCTCTTCACTTTCAGCAAGCAAGGTTGTATCATCTGCATATCACAGGTTGTTAATGAGTCTTCCTCCAATCCAGACACCACGTTTTTCTTCACAGAACCCAGCTTCTCGTATTATTTGCTCAGCATATGGGTTGAATAAGTATGGTAAAGAACACAACCTTATCACACACCTTTCCCAGTTTTAAAACATTCAGTGTTCCCATGCTTTGTTCGAACAACTGCTTCTTGGTCTAGGTACAGATTTTTCAGAAGTACAATTAAGAGACAGTATAGACATAAAACCAAACAGCCACCACTCATCTGTCTGTCGTGCTGTGGTAGTTTGAGTTGCTGTGATTCTGAGGGCTCTGCCACCGTTATTTTGAATAACCAGAAGGGTCACCCATGGTGGACAGGTTTCAGATGAGCTTCCAAACAAAGACAGACTAGGAAGAAAGAGTGACGAACTACTTCCGAATCGCTAGTCACTGAAAACTCTATGAATAGCAGAGAAACACTGTAAAGATTTACAGCCTTGGAAATCCTATACAGAGTCAGAAGAATTGACTTGAAGACTACGAGTTTGGTTTGGTTAGTATTTGTATTTTAATTCTTTATAAAATGTTTTAGTGATTGTTCTAGTCCTTTGTTCCAGGCTGTCTGTATATTTTTCTCTTTTGAATTTAATAACTTCCTTAAGCACTGGTCTTATTAATGTACTGTCCTCACAATCATTGCTATGTTTGAGCCCATCTTGTGAGGAACTGGGGGACTTCCCCATTTTCCCTGACCTTCTGCTTTGGTAGTCCTGATATGATGCTGTAGGAAAGCACTCAACTGCAAGATGTGTATGGACCACGAGATTGGAGGTTCAAACTCACCAGCTGCTCCTCAGAAACCCTATACAAGGTGACTATGAGTTGGAAATGACTCGATGGCACTTAACAACTACTGCTTTGCCAAGCATGATATCCTTCTCTGAGGACTGGTCCCTTTAATAACATCTCCGAAGTATGTGTGATGAAATCTTGCCACCCTCACTTGTAAGGCGCATTCTGGCTATACTTAATCCAAGACAGATTTGTTTAGTCTTCCGGCAGTCTATAGTATATTCAAGATTCTTCACCAATACTGTAGTTCAAATTCTTCAGTTCCTCTCCAGTCTCCTTTATTCATTATTTAGTTTTCACATCACATCAGATGACTGAAAGTACTATGCCTTGGTTCAGGCGCACCTTAGTCTTCAAAGTGACATCTTTGCTGCTTAACTCTTTAAAAAAAGTCTGTAGCAGCAGATTTCCCCAATGCAATACATAGTTTGATTTCTTGACTTTGTTCCTATGATGTTTCCAAGAAAATGAAATTGGTGTATCCAAGAAAATGAAATCTTTGAAAATTTCAATATTTTCTTCATTTATCATGATGTTGCTTATTGGTCCTGATGTGAGAATTTTGTCCTTTTTTTCCATTTTCAGACTTTCAGCAAACAATGCTGTGTCATCTGCATATCAGGTATTGAGCTGTCCTCCAATCCTTACACTTCATTCTTCTTCATATAGTCCACCTTCCCAGACTGCTTGCTGAACATATAGATTAAATGAGTATGGTAAAAGGATACATTCGACTGAGAGAATCATATAATATGATATATAACTTTATGATGAATGGGAAATGTGGAACACTTAATTTTTTTTAATGTGTTATTGTGAATTATATGATAGTTTACATGGGAGAACATTAGTTTTACATTCATTCTATCGTATATTGTTTCATTGCCATGGTTAAAATCCCTCCATGCATCATCAACCAACCAAAGGGTATACCCTGCAAGCCTGCCCCCCACGCCCCTCTCCAGTCTTCAGCACACATTCCCTCTCCCTCTCTGGATCTAAAGTCCCCAGCTGCCCCATTGCTCCACATCATCATCTCTGCCTCCATCTCAGGCATCATTGCTTTTCTGGGTAGGGTCCCACTCTCCGCTCTTCTCCGTCGATGGTCCTAGGGACCTCTGCTCCTAGACTGGAAAGTTAATCACTTGCTTCCTTGCTATAAAACGTCTACCTTTACATTTCCAACCCTCGCAATCAGCCCTGATAACAATTATTCACTATTGTATCACAAGAGACCCATCTGCATTTCATTTCATCAGCCCCACCCCTACACAGATTGAATACTACTCACTGGAGATTCTGTCTTCCTCCTGGCCCTCTGGCTCTAGGTTCCCTCTTTAAAGCTTGTAAGCCAGTCACTTCTTGCCTTTGTAGCCCCTCCCCCATTTTGGGTAGCCAAGGTCCAAGTTGCCCATCCCTGTCTACTCTGTGTGTGGAGGGGGTGAGAATGATTCTTGCTGTAAGGATTTGTGGAACACTTAATTTTGCTCATACACAATTAAGGGATACTTGTAAAGTGCTGTTGAGTTTGTTCTGACCCATAGTGACCCTGTCTGTATAGGGTTTCTGAGGAGCAGCTAGTGAGCTTGAAACGCCAACCTTACAGTTCAAACTGACTTTGCAGTGTAGCGCATTAACCCACAGTGATACTAGGTGTTTTATAAAATCAGGATAGTGAGTGTCGAACTTGTAGCCTTATAAATACTACTTTTCTAAAATACATAAGGAAGAACATAAGTTATATAGCTTTTCAGGTGAGTAAGCCAGTTTTACTCACTTGGCAGGTGGCAAGTTGCAATTTGATAGCAGATAGGTTCGACAGCACTTAACAGCAACAACAAAATATACACTAGGGCAGTAGTTGTTATAACTAGACAGGTCAGCTGGAAAGTAGGTGGTTTTCAGAACACTCGGTACTGATAAATTAATGGATTGTGGAAAATACAAAAAAAAAAAAAAAAGGAAAACCAAAAGGAAATTGAATCATACTCCTCAATCATAGTTAATTATGAAACCAGTAGTTTCATTTTATTTCAGTTCAAGAATTTTACAGGCCAGTCTTTAATTGACATGTGCCTTTGATATTCCCATCACATAAATCACATGGGATTGCAGTGTGATTTAAGTTAACTTTGTGAAGCTCTGACAAAAAGCCTTCAGAAATCTAGACCATCACAAAAACAAACAACAAAAATAGCCTTCTACATGCATGTAAGCAAATGGCAGACTTCACAGCCCACCCCAGTCAAACCTTGTTCAGATGAAACAGCTACTTTTTAAGGGCCTCAGTTAAAAAGTTCTAGTTCCTTGACCAGTGGCTATTCAAGTGTTGACTTTGGAATGCAGGTGCTGGATGATACACAAGGGACCCTCAGAGGGTCTTTCTTTTACACCACCTCAAAGAAGTTTGGATTTCCAATTTATTTTTTAAAAGCAGCTACACAGTAAACATCGGAATGTGAGTTTTATGCTGAGTACATTTTGGGTTCAGAGCAGTTATCTCTTGCTGCCAGAATAGCCCTAAGGATTAAGATGGTTTATTGGGATCAAATGCCTCAGAGATTTATTAGAGTACAGACTCTTTTTACTCATTCCCATTAAAATGATGATTATGCTTATTTCTTTGCTTCTCTCTTTGCTACCTCCTTTTTTCCCTCCTATAACCCATATTCTATTATCTTATTTTCCCGCTCAGGGATGAATGACTTGAATTTCCTTCTCCATTAGTAAATCACAGTCCATGGAAGCTCTCTGACTTTGCAGGGTGAAGGGAGCGCAGTGGCTTGCATATAGCTCTTTAAGGTCTTACAAAACTCAGCTCTGTAGAATATCTTCTCTTTCAAATAAGAATATGTGATAAGGGAGAAAAGAGTAATTTCAGTTACAGGAAACAGTATGTGAAAAGGTATAACAATGGTAAAATGAAGGCCCCATCAAGGAAAAAAAATCATAAGTTAATTGAATTCTAGAGAAATGGGAGATGTATGCTGTTGTTGTTGTTAAGTGCCTTCAAGTCACTTTCAACTCATGGTGACCCTGTATAGTATTTCCAAGTAGGGTCTGGTGAATTTACTTGAACTTGTGGTTCAAACCAACCTTTCAGTCGAATGCATTATTCCACAGTGGTAATTTGGGTATGAAGTACAGAGAGTTTTAGATACAAACTCAATTGTGGAGAAATTATTCATTTTTTCTCTTTTACCGATTCAAACATTTATTGATCAATTTCTGTGAACCAGTGTCTGTGCTGGGAGCTGGGGACAAACATGAGAGAAACAGTTGATGCCCTCAATTCATCAGCATGTGGAAGGTATATTGTGTTTGAACGTAAGTTTCATAAATGAAGTATAAATGAGATATGAAATGTTCACTGGAAGCACAGAGAAAGGAGCATGTAGATTGCCTGGGGTGTTCAAAGAAGGCCAAAAAGAGATCTGGCACAGAGAAAAATCAAATAAGGTAGAGAACTTGACAAGAAGTATTAGGATATTCCAGATAAAGGAAACCATTCATTCAAAGAAATGAGAGAGAACATGGCATATCCATTCATTCATTCAACCATATTTTAGGGGGTGGGAGTGTTTACTTTGTACTGATGAAGATCAAAGACAACAAGGTTGCAGCTCAATGTAAAGGAAACAAAAAACAAAAAACCTTACCACTGGACCAATAAATAACATCATGATAAATGGTAAAATGGTCGAAGTTGTCAAAGGCTTTATTTGCTTAGATCTGTAATCAATATTCATGGAAGGAGCAGTCAGGAAATCAAAAGATGTATTGCATTAAGCAAATCTGTTGCACAAGACCTCTTTAAAGTGTTTAAAAGCAAAGAAAGATATCGGTTTGTGTGTGTCCCAAGTCATAGTTCTTTTAATAGCCTCCTATACATGTGAAAGTTGGACAAAGATTAAGGAAGACCATAGAAGAATTAACGAGCTCTGGTAGCATAGTGGCTATGAATTGGGTTGCTAACCTCAAGGTCAGCAGTTCGAGACTTCCAGCTATTCTGCAGCAGAAAGATGAGGCTCTTTGCTCCCATAAAGATTTACAGCTTCAAAAACCCTGTATGTAGTCGATATGAGTTGGAATCAATTTCACAGCACATAATCACCATCACCACCATCGAAGAATTATGGTGCTGAAGAAGAATATTGAAAGGATCGTGGACTGCCAGAAGAACTAATAAATAGAAGTACAGCCAGAATTGCCCTATGAAGTCAGGATGGAAAGCCTTTGTCTCTCACACATCACACATTTTATCAGAAGGGACCAGTCCCTGGAGAAGAATATCATGCTTGGTAAAGTGGAAGGTCAGAGAAAAAGAGGAAGATCCCCAACAGGATGGATTGGCACAGTGGAAGTATCAGTGGGCTCACACATAGCAGATCTTCATATGTCTTGGCATCAATCTTTCTCTCTATCTAGGAGTTCTCAGTGTGGGGAACCTGGATCCCAAGGACACAGCTTCTTTCCTAATGTACTGAGATCCCTCTGATTTCTTCTGGCTTGTTTAAAAGATTTTACATCTAAAAAGCAATTGACTCAAGATATAACCTAATCCCTTAGGTTGTATCTTGCTTCATTAACATCATAGAGGTTAGGATTTACAACACATAGGGTAATTACATCATATCACAAAATGGTAGAAAATAACATAATACTGAGAAGAAGCATGGCCTAGCGAAGTTAACACATATTTTGGGGGGACACAATGCAATCCATAATAATCCACCCTTGGACCCCTAAAATGCATGTCCTTCCCATATGTAAACCACATCCATTCACCTCATTATATCATACCAAAAGTCTTAAATCAACTCCAAGTCCAAAATCTTAGTGCAAACTTCCTCTTCATCAATGAACCTGTGAAATTTACAATACAGGCTAATTCATAACTGTCTTTAAGAATACATCAATCATGGACAGATGGAGTGGCTGGGGACACAGGACTCAGGGAGGGAGAGGAGCTGTTTGCTGACAACTGGGGGTGGGGGCAGGCCTGTGGGGTGTATCCTTTCGTTATTTGATGAGACATGGAGGGGATTTTAATCATTGCAATGAGATGAAATATGACAGGATGAATGTGAAACTGAAGTGGGACAGAAGCAAATAATGATGTATGTACAACCTTGTAACAACAGGGCTCTGGGATACAGAGATTTAGACATGGTTTGAACGGGGAAAAGGGGGAAATAATGTTAAGATGCTTGGCTGTCTGTTGAATCTTGGTTCCCCTGGCATACCACTATAAAATAGACACTGGAGGGAGAGAGCAGGAATAGCCAGAAATACCACCATAGAAAGCTTGTAAGTCCATCTTCTGCCTATAACTGATTGGAATACCTAAAGTGGGACTACAAGGTACCCAGTGAAGGAGGCTTCCTGTGGAGCCTCTGCATTACAGAAGAACATAGGTGGAATCCTGTCCACCATCCAGAATCTTCTGAGGGGAAATTTCAACTTAAAAGGACAAGCAGACCAGCCTGGACTGGCCAGAAGAACAGAGATACTTCCTGAAAGACTGACAGGAAAAATACAAAACAATAACAGCAGGCCGACTGATTACTACAAGAACAAACAAGTGGCTCACTGAGAAGACATCAAGGCAAATAGGCGGATCCCCCTTAGGGCAAACTCCCTTCTAAGACTAAGGCTCAATGGGAATGCATGCTCTGATTGGCGACCATGTTTGTCACCGATAAGGGGAAGTGAGGGAAAAAACAGCAATGAAGCTATAAGCTAAGCCCTACAATGCTCAATAGACTCCTGTGAACCCAGAAGGAGACCTGGTTGGTCAGCAGTGTGGCAAATCCAGGGGACTCTTGGACCCAGAGTCAGTGACATAGCCACAGAGGACTAGAGAGTGAAGCACCCAGCTGATAAGAAGAGAGGGCAAGTACACCCACACTTGCAGATAATATCCACTTGACCTGGCTTCAATGGCTGAATGAATGATCAGAGCTCAACCAGAAGAACAAAGGAGAGGGAAAAAAGAATAACCTGATACAATTTGATGAACTGACACACACCTATGGAAGCAGTAGCTCAAAAGAGGGAACAAATCTTCACAGCGAGGATCATTTCCACCACCTCTGCACACGGAGAGGACAGGGATAGGCAACTTGGACATCGACTACCCAGAATGGGGGGGCTGGGGGGGGCGGCTACAGAGGCAAGAAGTGACTGGCTTACAAGCTTTTAAGAGGGAACCTAGATCCAGAGGGCATGGAGCAAGGTAAAATCTCCAATGAGTAGTATCTATTCTGCCTAGTCAGGGCTGATGAAAGGAGATGCGGATAGGTCTTGCAATACCATAGCGAATAATTGTTACCAGGACTGATTGTAAGGTCTGGAAATGTAAAGGCAGACGTTTTCAGGCAAAGGGAGGGATGTGATTAACCTTTCAGGCTAGGAGCAGAGGTCCCTGGGACCATCAAAGGAGAAGAGCGAAGAACGGAACCCTACCCAGACAAGCAGTGATGCCAGGGATGGAGGCAGAGATGATGACGTGGGGAGATGGAATAGCTGGAGGCTTTGGACCTGGCAAGGGAGAGGGGCAATATGTGGATGACCTGGGGGGAGGGAAGGCTTATGGGGTATACCCTTTAGTTGATGGATGATGCATGGAAGGGATTGTAACCATGGCAAGGAAACGATATATGATGGGATCAGTGTGAAACTGATGTCTCTGCATGTAAACGATCACATAATTCACAATAAAGTATTAAAAATAAGTATAACAAAAAAGAATACGTCAGGACTTTGAACCAGTTCCTACTGATTCCTCAGTCATGGCTGAGGAAGTGTCACTGGAACAGACCCAACATTTTCAAGTTATTGTGAATCAGAAAGATGGCAGTGGGAAAAATTATGAGTCAAAACTACTAGAAATGTAGTGGTCCACTTACTGAAGAAAGACAGCATGCATGTTGCATAACAATCAGATCTCTTGCCCTTGGATACTGATTGTGATCCAAAGCAGAGGTGGCCTGTTTAAAATTGTTAGCCAATCGTGCTGCTTCTACTATGTGTCATTCAGTCTCATTCATAGGCTCCTGAAAGGCTCAGTTTGCCTCTTTCAAGTCTCATTCTAGGACTTCAACCTATATTTTTCCCATTCAAGGTACCATGTCAAATCTGACAAATTGTAAAACTTTTAATCTGTTCCTGTTTCATTCATTGGCCATGAGAACCTACTTACTGGACTGTAGGGATTGTTTGTAAGTCAGACATTCATACCCTGGGGATTGCCTGTCCAAGTTATTTGGGTGTATGTGCAGGAATAGATATAGATGTTTATATAGTTAATTCTACCAGACAGAAGAGGCAGTATAGGGTTGAGTCACCTAATTGCTAGGATTGATAGTCTATCCAAGCAAAATGAATTATTTGACAACTTCAACCTTTATTCCATTTATTATGATATTATTTATTGGTCCAGATATGAGGATTTCTGTTTTCTTTAAATCAAGGTGCAACCCATAATACAAGCTGTGGTCTTTGATTTTCATCAATAAGTATTATTAAGTCCTCTTTGCTTTTAGCAAGCAAGATTGTATCATCTGCATATCTCAGGTTGTTTCTTAATCTTCCTTCAATCCTGATTCCACATTCTTCTTCAAATAATCTGGCTTCTTGGATTATTTGTTCAGTGGACAGATTGAATAAGTATTATAAAAGGATACAACCCTGGTGCACACGTTTGGTGATTTAAAACCATCCAGATTTCCCTTGCTCTGTTGAAACAATTACCTCTTGAACTATTTTCAGACTCCTCATGAGCACAATTAAGTGTTCTGGAATACCTGATGTTACAATGTTATTCAAAGTTTGTCATGATCCACCCAGTCAAAAGCCTTTGCATAGTCAATAAAGCATAGGTAAACAACTTTTTGGTGTTCTTTGCTTTTAGCCAAGATCCATCTGATGTCATCAATGATATATATCCTTTGTTTCATGTCCTTATCTGAGTCTGACTTGAAATTCTGATAGTTCCCTATCAATACACTATTGCAACTATTTGGAATTAACTTTTGCAAAATTTTACTTGCCTGTTACATTAATAATATTGTCTGATGATTTCCACATTCCACTGGGTCACTTATCTTTGGAATGAGCACAAATAAGGATCTATTCAAATTAGTTGGCCGGGTAGCTGTCTTCCAAATTTCTTGGCAGATATGAATAAGTACCTCCAGTAGTGCCTCAGTTTGTAGAAAGATTTCAATTTGTATTCCATTGGTTCCTGGTGTCTTGTTCTTTGCCAAAGCCTTCAGTGCACCTTGAACTTCTTCCTTCAGTACCATTGGCTTATGATCCTATACTACCTCTTGAAATGGTTGAAGATCACTCTTTTTTTTTTGGTACAGTGACTCTGTGCATTACTTCTTTTGACACTTTCTGCGTCGTTCTATATTTTGACCATTGAATCCTTCAATTCTTCAAATAAAGCCTTGGATTTTTTTTTCTTCAGTTATCTCAGCTTCAGAAATGTTGAGCATGTATGTTCTTCCCTTTTGGTTTTCAAACTGCAGGGCTTTCAGTATTCACTATAAGGTTTGACTTTGTCTTCTCAAGCTGTCCTTTGCAATTTTCTGTTGAGCTCTTTTACCTCCTCGTTTCTTTCTTTTTTGCTTTAGCATCTCTACATAGGAGAGCAGGTTTCAGAGTCTCTCCTGACATTCATTTTGAGCTTTTCTTTCTTTCTTTTCTTTGTAACTTTTTTCTTTCTTCTTGTGTGATGTTCTTGATATCATCCTACAAGTCTTCTTGTCTTTGATCATTAGTGTCAAATGCATCAAAATTGTTCTTGACATGATTTATAAATTCAGGTTGTATATGTTCATGGTTATATTTTGGCTCTCGTGGACTTGTTTTAATTTTCTTTAGCTTAACCCAAACTTGCATATTGATGTTTTTATTCCATAGTCTGTCCCTGATCTTGTTTTGGTCGACGATATGGAGGTTTTCCACAGTCTCTTCCTACAAATGTAGTCAATTTGATGTCTTTTTATTCCATCTGGTGAGGTTATAACCTGTAGGATAGAAACAATGAACAAACCTTTCCTTATATTTCCAAGTTTTTTTAATCCCAATGAACCCTATTAACTATTACTCACAGTTGAACTATATAAGCCTATCAACATCTTCCCCCCTCTTTCTTTTATCCATTCCTATCAGGAAAAAGCTGGTTGGTGCGAGTTAGGAAGAGTATGGCTATAAGAGACATGTTAAATAATTCAGTGCATTGTACTTCCCAAGAGCTACAAGAATGGCCAAAGAGGATGCTTCTGAGACAGTGTTCTTAAAGGAGCTATGCTTCTTTGGCACCCAAACATGATTTCATTTTTTTATTATGAGAAGCTTATTTGTAGTATGCTGATGAAAATTACTGCAAAGTATGTGCACAAATAAATTTTGTGATAAGACAAGAGAGTGATGAATTCTACTTAGAATGTTCTAGAACTCTGTTGAATGTAAAAAGCACAGAGACAGGACATGTAGCGGGCATGTAGTTATTTAGATTTCGTCAAGTGAACTGCTGAAGATAAAATAATGATGGATCATGGAACTCAGTGAATCTGAAATTGGAAGAACTGTTCTTTAGAAGAACAGTCCAGACTGACTGGTAACACAGCACACGTGTCAGTGAAAATAACGGTAAGGAGAGTAACTGAAGCAGGGCTCTAGCAATGTTCTCCAACTTGAGTCCAACAAAGAGTCTGGTTTAGTTTATCAGATACTGTTGTTGCTGCAGCTGCATGTCCTCAAGTCATTTCTGACTCATAGCAACCCTGAGTAGAGTTTCCAAGAGTGGTTGGTGGGTTTGAAATGCTGTCCCTGTGGTCACCAGTCCAGTACTTTTCCTCCAGTGCCCCACTAAGGTTCATTAGAAAATACTAGAGGAAAAGACAATAAGAATATCCCAAACTGAGTCCTTTTACAAGTTAGTAAGGTAGAGAGTCCTGATGTGACGTTGTAAGATAAGTACTGTACTGCTAACTGCTAGGTGGGTGGTTCAAAACCACCAGTCATATGAGTCAGGAGAAATGATCTGTGTTGTAATTGAAACATTGCTGCCTGGCTCTGGTCATACCCTCTCCAGGGTTTAAGTATTCAGTGCAGTTTTAAATGCTTTTGTCAGTTGCTGTGGGGTCAAGTCAGCTTCAGGTTCACAGGGACCCTCTGCATAACTGAAAGAAAAACAGCCTGCACATCCCGTGATCAGCTGCAGATAGGACAGTTGTGATCCATCAAGTTTATTTGTTTTATGAATGATTTTTCAAAAGTAGATTGCCAAACCTTTCTTTCTAGTCCATCTTAGTTTGGAAACCACAGTGACACCTTTCAGCATCATAGCAACATGCAAGCCTCTATGAATAGAATGGTGGTGGCTGCACATGCCCCATATGGAAGGCAAAAATGAAGTTCATCACTGATGTTGTTGTTGTTGGGTGCCATAGAGTTGGTTACAACTCATCGCAACTTATACAAAACAGAAATGAAACACTACGTGCATGCTGCCCAGTCTGGCACCATCCTCACAATCATTGTTAAATTTGAGCCCAGTGTTGCTGCCATTGTGCCAATCCATCTCATTGTGGGTCTTCCTCTCTTTCAATGACCCACTTTACCTACCACGATCTTCTCCAGGGACTAGTCCCTCCTGATGCTATGTCCGAAATATGGAAGCCACCCTGGCTGCTAAGGAGCATCCTGGCTATATTTCTTCCAACACAGATTTGTGTGTTCTTCTTGCAGTCCATGGTAATATTTTCTCCAACACCATAACTCAAATGTATCAATTTTTCTACGGTCTTCTACAGTTACTGTCCAACTTTCACACGCGTATGAAGCTACTGAAAATAACATGGCTTGGGTCAGGTGTACCTCAGTTCACAAAGTGATATATTTGCTTTCGAACACTTTAAAAAGGTTTACGCAGCAGATTTGCCTACTGCAATATGTCATTGGGTTTCTTGGCTGCTGCTTTCATGAGTGTTGATAGAGGACCCAAGCAAAATGAACTTTTTGAAAACTGAAGTGTTTTCACCATTCATCATGATGTTATTTATTCGTTCAGTGGTGAGGTTTTTTTGCTTTCTTTAAAGAACATTGAAGTGGAACCCATTCCAGACACTGTGGTCTTTGATCTTCATGAATAAGTATTTTACGTCCTCTTCATTTTTAGCAAGGACGATTGTATCATCTACATATCTCAGGTTATTAATGAGTCTTTCTTTAATCCTGATGTCACATTTTTCTTCATATAATCCAGCTTCTTGGATTATTCACTCAGCGTACACATTGAATAAGTATGGTAAAAGAATACAACCCTGGTGCACTCCTGATACTCTTGTGCATTCTAAAGAATCTGTTAGAAATTTTATGACTTATCCTTGAAGTTCTCTCTCCTTCTTTCCTGATTCTTGGTTTTTCTCTGCTTTGCAACACCTTCCCTAGAGAACACAGAAGTATAATCAAAGGACAGAACATATAAACCAACAGTTTGCAATGATTTGTAGTTCTTATAAAAGTGTGCCTCTAAGGGAGGAGATTTTAATGAATTGTTTCCATAAGGGTTTGGGATTATCTGTGATTTTTAATTATCCCAACTACCAGGATCATTTTTGCCATGAAAATTAAGATGCTGCTATGTGGTTTGGATAACTAAGATCAGGTTCCTATTGTGCTGAGGAATTAAAAGCACAATTGATCCTTAGATCTTTAACTGCATATGTACAGATCTCCTTTCATTAGATCTCTTGCTTGCATCTAATGCCATTCATCAATGTTTAAATTGGAATCTTTGTTCTTTTACTTTATACCAATGAAACTAAGTCAAAGTATCCAAGGTCAGTATTATGAATCCACCAGCCACTCCACCAGAGAAAGTTAAAGTCTTCTGCTCCCCTAAAGATTTATAGCCTCTGCAACTCTTTTTTTGCGTCTAATCAGATCAAAGCTAACGTTTTAAAATGTCATAAATGAATGTATGTGTTTTGACTAGTTTTTTTTTGTTTTCAACTGATAGTGTTAAAAAAGAAAAAGCCCTTATTTTTAAGAGGCAGTTATTTTTGCTCTTACATGTCCTCACTTTAAAGATGTCTGCAGCAATAGGTTATTCTTTCATTCTTTTGTCATTATTTAGGAATCACTATCATCAAATCATAAAATCGCTGAATGAATTCCCCAAAATTACTATTGGCGGTGGTGGTTGTGTGCCACGGAGTCAGTTCTGACTCATAGTGGCAATGTATAGGGTTTCTGAGGCTGAAAATCTTTATGGGAGCCGAAAGCCTCATATTTCTTCCAAAGAGTGACTGGTAGATTTAAACAGTTGCCCTTACAACTTGCAGCCCAACCCATAAACCGGTAAACTACAAGAGCTCCTCCAAATTAGAATTTGTTGTTGTTATGTGCCATCATTCGGTTCTGATCCATAGCAACCCTGTACAGGGTTTCTAAGGAGCAGCTGGTGAACTTGAACCACTGACCTTGAGATTCAAACCAACTTTGCAGTCCAGTGCATTAACACACAAATTAGGATTAGAGCATCGCAAAGCAAGTGAAAAGATAAATGTTATCTCTCTGATTGAGTGACAGCCAGTGTTGCAATGGTTTAGTTGAAGAGGGTCAAAGGGAAGCGAAAGAGATGGTTCAGGAAGGAAAATCATCAGTGCTCACTAAGGCTATTTCAGATTAGTAAGGCTGAAAATAGTAAAATGAAAGGAACACAGATGGATTTCAGCCCTTAGGAATGTAAAAGTCTGGAATCATTAACTTTCTTTCCAAAAAGTAGCTTTAGTTGAGCTACAATAATGGACAGCATTGTAAAATTCCTATAGGTACTTTCTACAAATGCTCCCTTAAAAAAACAATATTCCTACGATATAGGGAATAGATGTGATCCTGTGCTTGGCATCCTGCCTCATCAAAGTATCAGAGCACCCTGTTGACACCTCTCCTTTCTTATTTTTATCTCCCTAGCTCTGGTAGCATAGTGGTTACAAATTGGGCTGCTAACCTCAAGGTCGACAGTTTGAAACTACTACCCATTAAGCAGGAGAAAGATGAGGCTTTCTGCTCCTGTAAAGATTTACAGCCTAAACCCTGTGCAGGCTCACTATGAGCTGGGACAACCTCCATGTTACTTAACAACAACAGAAGCCGTAATTTGGACTCCTGGTGTGACACTGTGGGATCAGTGCTGGACTGTAAGCTACAAGGTTGGTAGTTCAAAGCCCCTATCTGCTCCTAGGGAACACTATACAGGGTTTCTATGAGTGGGAACTAACCTGGTGACACTTAACAACAAGAACAGTCTTCATTTGTCCTGGTGTGGTGCTGTAAGATAAGCACTGGATAGGATAAAGTCAGTGGTTGAAATCCACCATCCACTTCTCAGAAACCCTATACAGTGTAGCCATTAAATGGACCCATCTTGAAGGCACTTTATAACAACACAGTCACAATTTTAGTTCTAGCAGTATAGTCCTGGTGTGGCGCTAAAGGATAATGTGCTAGACTGCAAGGTCAGTGTGAACAGCAAGATTGGTGGTTTAAATCCACCAGCCACTCCTTGGAAACCCCATACAGGGTTGCTATGAGTTGGAACCGACGCGACAGCACTTAACAACCACAGTAGTGTAGTAGAAGTCCTGGTGTGGTGCTGCAGAGCTACAAGGTTGGTGGTTCAAATCTACCAGCCGCTCCTTGGAAAACATATACAGGGCTGCTATGAGTTCGGACTGACTCAATGACACTTAACAACAACAGTAGCAGTAGTGTAGTGTAGTTCTGGTATGGGGCTGTAGGATAAGCACTAGACTGCTAACTGCAAGGTTGGTTATTCAAACCCCCTAGCCACTTCTCAGAAACCTTATACAGGCTACTATGAGTCAAAACTGACTCATCAGTATACAACAACAACAACAACAACAATAGTGTAGTGGGTTATGCATTGAGCTGCTAATCACAAGGTCAGTATTATGAATCCACCAGCCACTCCACTGGAGAAAGCTAAGGCTTTCTGCTCCCATAAAGATTTATAGCCTCTGCAACACTACACATGGCTGTGAGCTTGAACTGACTTTACAACATGCAGTAGCAGCTGTAATTTTCCTAGTGAACAACTTCTGGAGAAAATTCCTAGGGAGAAAATGTAACTTGAATGTAAAAATGGGGATAGATAAAATACTTGTGGGGAAATGATGTCCCATTTTCATGGAATTATATTGAGTAATATAAAAGAAGGGAGCATTTCTTTTTATGGCTAAGTAACAGGCCTCTATCCATTACAGAATGGATGAACCTTGGAAAAATTATGCTGAGTGAAATAAATTAGCCACAAAAGTACAATTATTATACGATCCCACTTATGCAAAGTATTTTAACAACCTGTGATATATAGATGATGCAACCTTGCTTGCTGAAAGCAAAGAGGGCTTAAAATACTTACTGATGAAAATAAAAAACCACAATCACCATTTTGGGTGGTACCTGAATGTAAAGAAAACAAAAACCTTTATCACTGGACCAATAAATAAAATCATGATAAATGGAGAAAAGATTGAAGTTGTCAAAGACTTCATTTTGCTTGAGTCGGCTGCCAACACCCATAGAAGCAGCAGTCATGAAATACAGCACTAGACAAATCTGCTATGCAATAAGTGTTCAAGAACAAGAATGTCAGTTTGAGGACTAAAGTGAGCCTTACCCAAGCCATAGTATTTTCAATAGCTTCATATGTATGTGTACATTGGATAATGAATAAAGAAGACTAGAGAAGAATTGATGCATTTGAGTTATGGTATAGGAGAAGAATATTAAACGTACAACCAAAATGTTCTTTGGAAACCAGATTTGTGAGACTTTGACTCTCATACTTCAAACATATGATCAGGAGGGACTAGTCCCTGGAGAAGGACATCATGGCTGTCAAGTGGAGTGTCATCTAAAAAGAGGAAGACCCCCCCCAATGAGATGGATTGGTACGGTGGCAGCAGCAACAGGTTCAAGTGTGGCGATTGTGAAAATGGCGCAGGACCAGATAGTGTTTTGTTCTGTTGTGCAAAGGGTTATGAGTTGGAATGGATTTGATGGCACCAAACAACAACCGCTCTGGTTATAAAATGTGCTTTGTGCTCCTTTGCTAGACTAGATTTGCCTCTGTCTGACCTCCAGTTTTTGGGACTTGAGCTAGTAACCATGTGAGTGGCTTTATGAGTCACAAGCTTGATTCTACATGAGCAAGGAGAATCCTGCAGTCTGATGTCTGAACTACTAATGTTTGAATCCAGATTTGATTTGCTAGCCTCTATAACCAAGTGAATCATTTCCTTGACAGCTTATGAGTTCATTGAGACATTGCAGTGAGTTTTCAGAACTCTGGGATGTGAGTGGAATGCTGAGAGAAAGCGTAGTGGTCGATGTCAGGGATTATGGAGTTCATGGCATGGAGACCAGGTAGTGTAGTGGGTTACACATTGTGCTGTTAACCACAGGAGCCGCTGTTTGAATTACACCAGTGGCTCCTAGGAGAAAGATGAGGCTTTCTGCTCCTGTAAATATGTAAGACTTTAGAAACTGTATACAGGGCCACTATGAGTTGGAATTAACCTGAAGACACACAACAATAACATAGCATTTTAGAAAAGTCAGACACTTGTGATATCTTTAACCTCTGCCTCATAGGGAACAGTGTAGTGTTGATCCTTGTAAAATAAATTATTGTGGCCAGAAGGGAGGTGTAGATGGCACACATGAAATATTGAAGGAGGAAAGGGATAGAGTGAACCCTAGCTCAGATAACTAGATGAATGAATCTGGGCAATCAACATGGTAGCAAATACAGCCATCTTATTTTTGATGTATTCTGAAATCATGCAAACGTTATATATTTTTTTCCCTTCCTTCTTACTTTGCATCTACATTCACTTTTTCTAAAATACTAGCTATAGTCCAGGTGCTATGCGAGGGACTGAAGGAGGTAAGATTGACACAAACTTTGAACTGGAATTTATACCTTTCCTACAGGAAAAGCACACAATTAATGAAACCAGACATAGGGAAACCTAGGTGCATCCAAAAGTCAGCAGCAACTTAGCCTAGGGGAGATTCTTTAAGTAAGTGACTTTCAAGGTGAGACCTGAAGGACGAATTAAGGTTAACAGGACAAATGGCTCAGTATGGAGAAACTGAGGCCGTAGGCATTAGGATTGTTTCACGTAGAGAAAAATGCCTATAGAGAAGACTAAGTGAGCAGGACTCTTTCAGAAAGAAGTGAGTTTGGTCAGTCTGGAGCACAGAGTTCAAAAAGGGAATGGGGAGTGGTAAGAATACAAAGGCAGGCCTGAATCAGCTCATGAATATCTTAGTACAATATGTATTAATGTTATAAAACTTTGGACCATTAAATTCAGACATGCAAAATATAAGCATTATTTTACCTTAACTCAGCCCACTTTCTAATTTGAACATTATGGTAAATAATGGCAGAAAGTTCACCATACTGATTTTGTATTCCACCTGGGAACCCGAATAGACTATGTTTCCCAGTTTCCCTTGCAATTAATTGTGACCATGTCTGAGTTATGACCAATGGAATAATAAGAAAACGTAATACATGCCTCTTCAAGGCCTGGCCCATAAAATCTGCCCATGCAATCTTCCACTTGCACTATTCCATTGCCAGAAAGCTGGATGTGGATAACCAAGAGAACTAACAAGCCCTTTGTAGCAGAACATCTCTGCTCTCTGCTACCACTAACATTGACTAGATGTTATAAGATAAACGTTTCTGTTGTTTTAAGTATTTGAAATTCTGAAATTTCTTAGAGTACTGTTCTTAAACTGTGTTTCTCAGACCAAACATCACCTGGGAACTTGTTAGAACTGCACATTCAAGGACCTCACCCCAGACACACTGAGTGATTCTAAGATGTCTGGGGGTGAAGCCCAGTAATTTGTTTTGACAAGCCTTCCAAGTGATATGGATTGTACTTGAACATAAAGAAAATCAAAACTCTTAAACTGGAACAAAAAGCAACATCATCAGAAGCAGAAAAGATTGAAGTTGTCAAGGATTTTTGTCTTACTGGGATCTAAACTCACCAGGAGTCTCTATGAGATGGAACTGACTTGATGGCATGCAACAACAACAACAACACTTTACATAGGGTTACTATGATTCAGAAATGACTTGAGGACATCTTACAGCAACAGTGCCAAGGTAGGTACTGAGTCCATCAGATCCTTCGTTTTAGTCCTCTATTTACCTATGATATCCTTTACAGAGTCTGTGTTCTTGCCAGGCTCTGGCTCTTCTATGAAGACTGCTACTTGTCTACCTTATGCTAACAAAAATGTCTCTCAAGGTCAAAACTAGTTGTTGTTGAGTTAATTGCAACTCACATGGATACTGCATGTATGTTAGCGTATAAGTATACTTCATGAGGTTTTTAGTGACTGATTTTTCAAAAGTATGTTGCCAGGCCTTTATTCTGAGGCACGTCTATGTGAATGCAAACCTCAGACTTAAAGTTATCAGGTGAGTCAACTAACCATTTGCACCACCAGGCTACACTTTGCCATTATTTACAATATTGTAAAAAAGAGAGGAAAATTTAGTAACAGGGAATTAACTATTCATATTACGTTAAATCATTGTTGTTGTTAAGTGCTGTTGAGTCAGTTCCAACCCATAGCGACCCTGTATAAGGTTTCCAAGGAGCGACTGGTGAGCTTGAACTGCCAACCTTGTGATTCAAACTGACTTTGCAGTCCAGCACATTAACCCACAGCATCACACCAGAAGTCAATGTTACATCATTAAAATAATGCAATTGCAACAACCTTTACAATACTTGTTTACATCATTTTACAGTCATTAAATTTATGTTTATAAAAATTTTAATTGTATAAGCAAAAGCTAATGGCATGATGTTAAATTTGAAAAGATATAAACAATTAATGATAAATACAAATAGGACGAGTTGAAAAAAATTCTAGAAGACAAGCACATCATGTTTTCATTATTTATATTTTTCCTTAGTGGAAGAGCAGGTTGAAAGTTTTTATATTACCAGCTTTTATACAGAAATAACAGCGGTCAATATGATAAATCTCCCTATGGCAAATCTCTGTTCATTTTATCCACCTTGTCGTTTTTGCCTTATAACAAATTTCTATAAATAGATTTGCTAAATCAGAGGGTATTTTCAAAACTTCTTGAATCTAATGTCAGTTGCCATCTGTGGTACAAGGAATCACTTCATATAGCTCTTCTTCCCATATTCTTTGTAACTTATACCAAATAGCATTTTTACCCTGTTTGGACAGGATAAGAGAAGATGGTAGAAGATGCTGAAAGGATTAATGATTCAGTTGTGAGTAAATGTTAACAGAGGTAATTGTGATTGTAAAAAATAAGCCATCTCAGCAACAGGAAGAAACTATAGAAAAATTGATGCATTTGAGTTATGGTGTTGGTGAACAACATTAACGGTATCATAACTGCTAGAAGGATAATCTGTGTTGGAAAAAGTCAAACTAGAATGCTTCTTAGAAGCCAAGTTGGCTAGACTTCATCTCTCATACTTTGAACATGTTATCAGGAGGGACCAGTTTCTGGAGAATAACATCATGCTTGATAAAATGGAGGGACAGAGCAACAGAGGGAGACACCCAATGATATGGATTGGCACAGTGGCAGCTACAATGGACTCAAGTGTAGCAGCAATTGTGAGGATGGCACAGGATGAGAAGGTGTTTCCTTCTGTTTCCCACAGGGTTGTTATGAGTCAGAACTGACTCAATAGCACTTAATAACAACAGAAGCAGGATGGGGGTATTTCACTATCATCAAAGAGGAAAAGCCAGTAGTGGAGTGCTTCTTTTGGACCCTGAGACCCCTGCACATTGGTTTCCCTAGACCCAAGTACAGAAAGGTGTGACACCAGAGACATAGTAGGGGAGCAGCATCAGTAGAATCCAGAGCCAGAGCACCAGACAACAGTGGGATTTGTAGCCCACAGAGCAAGTAAAGCTGAGTGACTTTTGGCAGAGGGCTTGCTTGAAGAGCAAGTGCCTCCAGGTGCTTACCTGAGGGGCTAGATTTGCTGACTCATGGAGCTAGAGCCAAGTGTCTTCAGCTGAGACTTATATGGAGTAATGTGGTCTGTGGGTATTCTTCAGCAGCCTGAAAAGAACTTCATAAGATTGACTGGGCAGAGGCTCGCCTGACTGGAACAACTGTGCCTTGAGCATTTTCTGATTCTTCATGGTAACCTGTGGACTTACTGATAAACCCCGTAACAGTGAGTATGCTGTAGAATTTTGTGTGGCCGTTGTAATGAAGCCGAATAGAGATGCTTCTGGGAGGGATGGTTGGCATAATTTCTTACACCCTCCAAAAAATATTTGTACAGCTACAACACTTCACAACTAGTAAATAAAGGTAACTTCTCTATAATTTTTTGAAGGACAAAAAGACAGAAGGGGGAAAAGAGAGCAAATGAGAGAGGGGAAGAAAATGAGAAAATGATACACCATCAGTATTTGAACCTCTTTTTTCAACTGAGGTTCCAAGTTGTCTTCATGCTTCATGATTACTGTAGAAAACATGTGACGAAAATAAGAATAAAGCATTAAGGCATGTGCTGTGACATCTAAGTGTGGTAGATGCCAAAGTTTTCTCTAATTAGGAAGATTTATGGAGATCCCCACTAGGTAGTGTAGCCAAGGTAAAAACAAAAAAACTTAAGGCCAACTCTAAGTGAGGCAGCTTTGCAATTTCCCACCTTTGAAGATAACTCTTGAACTTGGTGGGCTACATAAAGTAATATGTCTGAATTATCCTTACTTTTAAGAATAGTTCATACATGCAATTATTTTGTATAGTTACCCTAAACTAATCTTCAACATCTCATAAAATTTATTTGGGGAAGTATTATTGATACTTCCCTAAATCTTTTTTAATAAATGGTGGTTGTGTGCCGTGGAGTCAGTTCCTACTCAGAGCCACCCTGTATAGGGTTTCTTAGGCTGTAAATCTGTGTGGGGACAGAAAGCCTTATCTTTCTCCTGCTAAATAAATGGTAAGATTAAAAAATTTAATCATGATGTGTATTTAATTAGTTTTCATGTAGTCATTCAATAAATACTTTGAAAATAACATAATACATTCTTTTTTTTTTACATGATTTAATGTGAATTATGTGATAGTTTATATGGGAGAACATTAGCTTTACATTCATCCTATCGTATATTTTTTCATTGCAATGGTTACAATCCCTTCCGTGCATCATCAATCAACCAAAGCATATACCCTGCAAGCATGCTTCCTGGTCATGAGGACACAGCCCCTCTCCCTCTCTGGGTCTAGAGTCACCAACAGCTCCATCTGCTGATATGGTCATCTGCTTTTGTTTCTTGGCTATGTTTAGTGTTTATCTGTGGTCTTAATAATAAATTGAGTATGTGTTTTGGCATTTTTTATGCTTTCTGATTGTTTTCAGGTAGATGTGATCAGGATGTGGGTTTCCCTTTTCACTCTTCTTATTGCATAACTCAGAGTAACTTTCACAGGTGTTGTCTGCCTCCCTGATACGTAGCAGTTGGTATTGGTTCTTGCCTGGATTTTGGTGTTTTATTGAGCATGATTATAGTTTGACTATATGGCAGCAGTTGCTATCTCTTCTTGGGTAATATAGGGAGAGAAAGAGTCCCCCCACAAAGGTAGAACGGGGAGCATACAACAGCAAACAGTAACAGCAAAAAAATAAATAAACAAATAAAACAAGAAAAACAGCAACAATAACAAACTAGACTGGATACTCTAGTTTATAATCGCAGAAAAGGGAGAGGAGGGAGAGAAGAAAAAAAATCTGTAGCCCAATAAGAGTATGTCCTCTTTCAGCTTCTTGCCTTCAAAGCTGCCTGAGAGATTTCAATATGCCACTGTTGGTTGTTAGGCTGTACCTCAGGATTTAATTTAATGTTCGGGCTGTTTTGTTTTTAAACTCTCTTTCCCTCTCCATGCCCCTTTTTCTGGCATTTCCATATTAAAAACCAAAACAAAACAAAAAAGCCATTCAGTGCCAGCTTTTGGCCTGAGAGTAGCTCAACATTTATTGAATAAACAATCTATCTCTTCCAGTTCTGTGAAAAATGCATGGCAGCATGAGAACTGTTCTAAGTTCATGAGTAGAACCAAGATCAACAGTCCAAGGCTGATTCCTATGAGTTAGAAAGTGTCAGACATACTTCCTCTCTCCAAACTTTTTTTTTTTTTTTTACTAATTCCAACACCATCCCTCCCTCCCTCCCTCCCTCCCTCAGCATTCTATACTCCTGTGATGGGTTTGATAAATCATCACAGAGGCCACCCAGGACTCACTAACTATACTTACAGAGTTTATTATGGAAGTAACAAGTAACAATTCAGGATCAGGAATGACTCAGGATATGTTCTTTGATCAAGACCGCTTCTTTTAAGCTGTGTGTGCAAGTAGTCGTCTCTCTTAGCAACTTGACTCCTTGTTCTAACCTCTTCCCTACTAGGGCAAGTGTTACAAAGCTCTTTGGCTCCATTAATAAGTGCTCAGATGCATCCTACTCCATCAGAAAGCTGCCTCCTGAAAGTTACTCAGCTTTCTTGCTCCTTTGGTCAACATACCAATTATAGCCACTGTCTTAGGCTGGGCTTTCTAGAGAAGCAAAACCAGTGAAATCTACATATGTGTATACATATATATAAAGAGAAGTTTATATCAAGGAAATGACTCTCAATTGTAGAGTTCCAGGTCTCCAGGGGGAAAGAGAGCAAGATTTTCCTGTATGTCCATTATATTGGGAGCAGACCATACCTCCAAGGAAACACCCTTTCAGTTGATTGGATGCTCATAGTCAATCATCATAGAGTAAACTATGTCATACTACATTTCACGAAGGGAATAAGCACACCTCAACTGCCAAATCACGGGGAATCCTAACCCAGTCATGTTAATGAAAAACCCATAACTAACATGTCTACCTTGTTCTGTCAGCTGAAAAGTTCACCACACTATCTCCTGCTGGTCTTGTGGCTCTGCTGCAGTCGTTTCTCTTCTGCCATTTCTCAAAGTCTCTAGTTTCCTTTCTTTGTCTGTCTCCTGGGTGTAAGAAGTACTGAGCAAAGGAACCTGGGCCCAAAGTTCGCTCTATTCCTGGCCGCTTTTATTCCTGATGATAGTGGAGTCCACTGCCTTACCTCTGAGATTAACTTCCTGTAAGGATTGTTGTTAAGTGTTACTGAGTCACTTCCGACTCACAGCGACTCTATATAGGGTTTCCAAGGAGTGGTTGGTGAGTGTGAACCACTGACCTTGTGGCTTAAACTGACCTTGTGGCTCAGTGCTTTATCCCACAGTACCAGGATGGAAAAACTGACCAATACCTTCATTAAGGTTCCATACACCTTGCATGATTCCACCTCCTTTTGGGATTAACATGCTTTATTTGCATTATTACTAAAGTGTCTAATCACCTTGGTGAGCCACAAGTACCACACCAGGGACAGTTTCTTACTTCTATCTAGTGATTTTTGTGGGAGTCACAGAACATGGCTATAAGAGCCATATGTGTAATTCAACACACTATACCCCATATACAAAAATTCTGTATATGATTTAGAATAAAAATGATAAAAAGAAACCTGGAAGCCTAGTCCAACAAAATGTTTTGCTCTGTGTGCAATGTCTCCTTCTCTACTTCAGACATTAAAAACTAATTTTCTTTGTTATTTATTGCTGGCAGAGATGATTAATTTAATCTTTGTAGATAAAGTAAAATGTTTGCATGAAAGGAGAAAATACTCTGCTGAGGCTAATTGTAAGGCACATTCGGGAGAATGATTCATTGTCTGCAGTACAATGATATCATAGATGGTTAACCAAGAACAAATGTCAATTCTATAAGGAGAATTAAAGTAAAACTAAGTCCATTTGGCAGCTGAAAATGGAGATAACCCTTATAACCAACATGACCCTCAAATTTGATAAATCTACCAAGATTCAAGAAGGTTTCATTTTTACCAATTTTGGGATAATCTATCATGTGTGCCTTTATTTCTCATTAAATAGTCTCCTCAGTAAGCAAAATATGTAGCATGTTCCCTAGTAGTTAGAAATGAATTAAATTAAGACAGATGATAGTAATATCGTATACTATTTCTAAGCTTGGTGACTTTTGGCATGTTATTAGATAGGTGCCATTGAGTCAGTTCTAACTCATATTAACTCCTTATACAACAGAATGAAATACTTCTTGTTACTGTGCTATTCTCAGAATTCTTGCTATGTTTGAGCCCTTTGTTACAGGCACAGTGTTAATCCATCTCATTGGAAGTCATTGTCTTTTTTCTGATGATCTACCAAAAATATCCTTTTAAGTCTCTCTACTCTCCCATCTAAAGAAAATTCTGGCTATACTGCTTCCAAAACAGAGTTGTTCATTCTTCTAGCAATCCATGGTATATTTCATATTCTCTGCCAAAACCATAATTCAAAGGTATGAATTCTTCTATCATACTTACTCATTGCCCAGCTTTTGCCAGCATATGAGATGATCGAAAATACCATGGGATGGGTCAAGCACACCTTAATCTTCAGAGTTACTTCTTTGCTTTTTGATACTTTAAAGAAGTCTTTTGTAAAAGACTGACCCAGTGTAATACATTCTTCGGTTTCCTGGCTACTGCTTCCATGGATGTGGATTGTGGGTGCAAGTAACTAAAATCTTTGACAGCTTTAGTATTTTCTCTATTTATCATCATGTTGCTTGTTGATGTAGTTGTGAGGACTTTTATTTATGCAGAAGTACAATCTATATAGCGTAGTGGTTACGAATCGGGCTGCGAACCTTAAGGTCAGCAGTTCGAAACTACCAGCCGCTCCGCGGGAGAAAGATGAGGCTTTCTATTCCCGTAAGGATTTACACCCTCGGAAACCCTGTACAGGGTCGCTCTGGGTCGGAACCGACTCGACGGCACTTAACAACAACAACAACAATCTATACAGAAGGCTGTAGTCTTTGTTGTTTATCAGTAGTTGCTTCAAATTGTCTTCACTTTCATCCAGCAAGGTTGTGTCTTCTGCACATTGAAAATTGTTAATGAGTCTTTCTCCACTTCTGATGATTGAGTCTCCTTAATTGAGTGAAGCCTTTTAGATAATTTTCTCCATATATAGATTGAATAACTATGGTAAAAGGATACATACCTTTTCTGATTTAAAAAAACACAATGTACCCTTTTTTGTTCAACCAACTGTCTCTTGGTCTATGTACAAGTTACACATAAGCACAAGTAAATGTCATAGAATTCCATTCTTTGGAATGCTGTTTGTAATTTTAATCTGCAAAATTGAATACCTTTGCATAGTAAATAAGAAAATATTCACGTTTTCTTGTATTGTCTGCTTTCACTTGATATCAGTAGTTAAATCCACCATTCCACATACCCTTTGGAATCTTACTTGAATTTCTGGCTGTTTCCTATCACTGTAGTGTCTCAATCATTTTTTTAATGATCTTCGGTAATATTTCACTTTAATGTATATTAATGATATTACTTGATAATTTCTGCATTCTGTTGAATCTCCTTTCTTTGGAATAGTTAAATATATTAGCCAACTTTTTGGCCTTGTTGTTGTTGTTAATTGGTTCTGATTCATAGCAACCGTGTACACAACAGATCCTGCATCATCCAGTCTCACATTGGTGGTTATGTTTCAGCCCATTGCTACTGCCACTGTGTAAATCCATACTGTTAGGGGTCTTGCTCTGTTTCATTGACCCTCCACTTCCACAAGTATGATGTCCTTCTCCAAGGACTAATCCATTCTGATCATATATCGAAAGTATGAGAGACTAACTTTTGCCATGCTGGCTTTAAAGGAGCATTTGTATTGTACTTTTTCCAACACAGATTTCTTTGCAACACTGATTTGATTGTTCATAGATCCCTCAATATTGCAGCTGGAATCTTGACTTTTTAGTCATTTCTTTCATCTTGAGATATGCTGAGTATGCTTTTGCCTTTTGGTTTTCTAACTCCAGACCTTTGCATATCTCATTATAATATTTTGTCTTCTTGAGCTACCCTTTGAAATCTTCTATATAACTGTTTCCTTCCGCATTTCTTCCTTTCTCTTTAGCTACTCAATGTTTAAGAGCGCATTTCAGCGATGTCTACCTTTGTCTTTTCTTTCTTTCTTGTCTTTTTACTGACTTTTAAAGTTTTTTTCCCATTCATGATGTTCTTGATGTCATTCCACAACTCATCTGGTGTTTAGTCATAGATTTCAGTATGTTAAATCTATTCTTGAAAAGGTGCTTAAATTAACATGGGGAATACTCATGTTTATACTTTGGGACTTTATGGATTTGTTTAAATTTCTTTAGCTTCAATTTGAACTTGTTTATTGTGATTGATGGTTTGTTCTGCAGTTAATACCTTGTCTCGTTATGACTAAAGATACTGAGCTTCTCTATCATCCCTTTTCATTGCTGTTACTAAGTACTGGTGAGTCCATTCCAACTCATAGCAACCCTGCATAGGGTTTCCAAAGAGTGGCTGGTGGGTTTGAACTGCCAACCTTGTGATTACAAGTCCAGTGCTAATGAATTTGATTTCTGTGTATTCCATCCAGTGAGGTCCACATGTAATATTTGTCATTTATGCTGTTGAAGAAAAGGTATTTCCAACACATAAGTCATTGGTCTTGTAATATACTATCATGTGTACTCTGGTATTGTTTCTATCAACAAGGACATGTTTTCCAACTACAGATCTTTCTTTGTTTTCAGCTTTCACATTCCAATCAGCAGTAATTATCAATGCATATTGCCTGCACATTTCATCTATTTCAAACTATAGAAGTTAGTAGAAAACCTCCAGTGTTTTCATCTTTGGCATTAGTGGTTGGTGTGTAAACTTGAAAAATAGTCTTATTAACTGGTCTTCTTGTAGGTGTATACCTACTTCTCTATCACTGAGAGCATTTTACAGAATGTACCTTGAAATGTGATTTTTGAAAATTAATGCAACACCATTACTCTTCCATTTGTCATTCTCTGCATAGCAGATCAAATGCTAGCTCATTCAAAATAGCCAATACCATTTAATTTCAGCTCATAATGTTGGTATATCAATTTTCAAGTGTTCTTTTTAATTTTTGATAACCTCCAACTTTTTAGATACTTTGTGTACTTCAAATTCTAATTCTTAATGGGTATTTCCAGCTTGTTATTTTCAATTTGAATCATGACGCATCCGGTAATGGAGGTCTTGAAAGGTTTACTCCATCCATGTCGTTAACTTGTTTCTTCTTTGGGGAGGCAACTCCTCATTAGTCATATATTTGGTGTGTTCCAAGACAAGAGGAGCTTATGGTCTGTTATGGTATCAGCCAGTGTACTCCACTGCTATTCATAAGGTTTCACTGACAATTTTTTTCAGAAGTAGATTGCTAGGTCCTTCTTTCCCGTCTATCTTAATGTGAAAACTCAACTGAAACCTATACATCACAGGTTACACTGTAGATATTTGCAACACCAATGGCATACCATCTGGCTTCACAGCAATACGTAAGCTACCACAGTGTTATATGTATATATGATCAAGTATTATATATAATGTATACACACACACACACACACGAAAACCATGCTCCACATTTCTCAAGCTGAAAGAACTAAAGAAAAAATTTAAATCCTTGACTTGTATGATTGAAGGATTTATGGGTAAAATGCTGTAGAAAGCATCAAAAGAAGATGGAAAGAATATGCAGTTACTTTACCAAAAAGAAATGATTGATGCTCAACCATTTGAAGAGGTAGCATATGATCAAGAGCCAATTGTACTGATGGAAGAAGTCCAAGATGCACTGAAGGCATTGGCAAAGAACAAGACTTCAGAAATTGATGGAATACACTTTAAAATCATTCCCCAAATTGATGAGCACTGGAGACACTCACTCTTCTTTGCTAAGACATTTGGAAGACAGCTACCAGGCCAACTGACTGGACGAGATCCATATCTGTGCCGATTCCAAAGAGAGGTAACCCAACAGAATGCAGAAATCATCAGGTAATAAATCACATGCAAGTAAAAGTTTGAATAATTTTTAAATGACTGCAACTACACAGTCACAAGAATCAGCCATAAGTTCAAGCAGGATTTTTATGAGGATGTGGAATGAGGGATATTATTGCTGATGTCAGATGGATCTTGGCTGAAAGCAGAGAATACCAAAAAATGTTTACCTGTGCTTTGTTAATTATGCAAACACTTTGAACTTTGTGGATCATACAAGATAACGTTATGAAGAATGGGTATGTCAGAGCACTTCACTGTGCTCATGTGGAACTTACATGTAGCTCAAGGAGCAGTTGTTCAAACAGAACATGGGAGCAATGAATCCTTTAAAATTAGGAAAGGTGCATTCCAAGATTGTATTCTTTGACCTTACTTATTTAGTCTATATGCTGAAAAAATTACCTGAGAACTGGATTATCTGAAGAAAAGCATGGCATCAGGATTGGAGGAAGGCACATTAACAACCAACAAAATGCAGAGGATGCAACCTTGCTTGTTGAAACCAAAGTGGACTTAAAATGCTTACTGATAAAGATCAAAGACCACAGCCTTCAGTATGGGTGTGTCTTAATGTAAAGAAAACAGAAATCTCCCCCACTGTACCAATAAATGGCATACCTATAAATAGCATACATATAAACAGAGAAAAGATTGAAGTTGTCAACAACTTCATTTCACTTGGATTCCATTATAAACACTCAACGGAAGCAGTAGTCAACAAATCAAATGTTGTATTGCATTAAGAAAATCTGCTGCAAAAACCTTTTTAAAGTGTTCAAGAGCAAAGCTGTCAGTGTGAAGACTAAGGTGCTCCTGATCCAAGGCATGGACAGTGAATAAGGAAGACCGTAAAATGATCAATGCATTTGAGTTATGGTGTTGGAGAAGAATATTAAAAGTACCATGGACTGCCAGAAGAACAAACAGATTTGTGATTGAGGAAGTTCACCCAGAAAGCTATATAGAAGCAAGGATGGCAAGACTTCATCTCTCATACTTCAGACATTTCATCAGGAGGCACTAGTCCCTGGAGAAGGATCATCAGTGAGAAAGAGATGGATTGATACAATGGCAGCAGCAATGTTATCAAGTGTAACAAAGTTGTGAGGGTGTTGCATGACCTGGCAGTGCTTTCATCTGTTGTACAAAAGTTCCACATGAGTGGGGACCAACTCAACACCACCTAATGACATAAATATATATAACAAAAATATTGCTATTTATGTATGTGTCATCTAGCTTTTTTCATTTTTTCCTACCCAATCCTGTTCGTTCTTGTCTTTTACTTCAAGACATTTTTCTTTCCTTTTCTCTGTACATATTACAATCTTCATCAACAAATACAAAAGAAAACAGGTGGAATGATTGTTTTCCTCATTAGTAGTTAAAAATTCAAATTAAAGCTCCCTGGAAACCACATTTTTTAAAAGATAACATGTTAAGATAAACCAGTTCCTTACTGACAATACTGAAAATATGTAGAATATTTTTGTGAAATAATACAAACCATGGACAGTTCATAGCACATCCTGAAAATGTATCCAAATTAAATAGTCTACTGCTAGCAAAAATGCCACAATTAATATCTTCATGGCTAAATATGCAGAAAAAGATACAGCTCAAAGGAAAGGCTGAATGTTTTATGGCATAGACAAGCAATGGAATGTTGCAAACCATTTAAAAATAGTATTATATATAAATAAAACATATCTACAGCAATATAAGCATGCCATAGAATAAATTTAATGTATACCATGATGGGGACTATGTAAATTATATATAAGTAGAAGGTTACGAGAAATATAAACTTTTAGGAAGTAGGTATATGAACAGCTTTTGAAATCATTTTTTTTAATCTTCACATTTTGTTTATTGAAAAGTAAAAATTAAAATCTAGTCTAGTTTGCAAATTTTCCCAATGTAAAAAACTGTATGCATTTTCCTCTTTTTAAAAAGTAATACAAGGGAGGTGAAGGTGGAGCACAGGGCAGGGATTAGACACAGTAAAGCTTGGGTGCTGGGGAAGGGGGCAATATACAAGGAGGGAGAGGGAAATGGAAGAACAAAGCAGATGGGAGAACAATTAGGCATGTTTGAATGGGCTAAGTGGGACAGAGATAAAGAATGATGTAGGCACAACCTTGGAACTACAGGGCTCTGAGATACAGAGATTGAGTCATGGTTGGAATGGGGGAAAGGGGAAATAATGTTAAGATGCTAGGCTGTCTTTTGAATCTTGGTTTTCCTTGCATTATAATATAAAATAGACATTGGAGGGGGAGAGAAAGGAATAGTCAGAAACATCACAATAGAAAGCTTGTAAGTCCATCTTCTGCCTATAACTGATTGGAATATCTAAAAGGGGGCTACAAGTGCCCAGTGAAGGAGGCTTCCTTCGGAGCCTTTGCAATACATAAGACTATAGGTAGAAGCCTGAACCACATCCAGATCTCCAGAGATGGGAAATTTCCACTTTAAAGGACGAGCAGACACACCTGGAGCGGCTAGAAGAACAGAAAGTACTTCTTGAAAGAAAGACCTACAGGAAAAATGCAAAACAATAGAGGCAGTTGGACTGTTACTACAAGAACAAACAAGTTGCTTGCCCAGGAAACATCAAGGCAAGTGGTCGGGTCCCCTCAGTGCAAACCCCCTTCCAAGACAAACACTCAGCGGAAATACACGCTTTGATTGGTGACCACACTCATCACCGATAGGGGGAAATGGGGTAAAAGCAGCAATAAAGTGGCAAGCTAAGCCCTACAATGTGTGGTGGGCTTCTGTGGACCCGGGTGGAGACCTGGTTGGCCAGCAGTGTGGCAAGACCTGGGGACTCTTGGGCCCAGAGTCAGTGGCATGGTCACAAAGGACTAGAGTGGAGAGTGAAGCTACCAGCTGATAGGAAGAGAGGGCATATGCACAAGAACACACCCACACTTGCAGATGATACCCACTTGACTTGGCTTCGATGACTGGATGATCAGAGCTCAACCAGGAGAAGAAAGAAGAGGGAAAAAAAAGAGTAATCTGA
>NW_006408588.1:10678709-10684886 GCF_000296735.1 Chrysochloris asiatica | reverse complement strand
CAAGGAAGGGAGTGATTAACTCTCCAGTCTAGGAGCGGAGGTCTCTAGGACCATCAATGGAGAAGAGCCAAGAGCGGGACCCTACCCAGAGAAGCAGCGAGGCCCGAGATAGAGGCAGAGACAATGACATGGAGTGATGAGGTGGCTGGGGACTTTGGATCCAGAGAAGGAGAGGGGCTGTGTGCTGAAGACTGGTGGGGAGAGTGTAGGGGGCGGGTTTGTAGGGTATACCCTTTGGTCGGTTGATGATGCATGGAGGGTATTGGAACCATGGCAATGAAACGATATACGATAGAATGAATGTAAAACTAAAGTTCTCTCATGTAAACTATCATATAATTCACAATAAAACGTTAAAAAAAGTAATACAACAATTAGGTATGTTGCATATTCTGGACTTTACAGAGTTGGGATGGGCTCAGTAGCAACAGTTTTGTTTCTTTTTTTTCCTTCTCCATGTTAATCTTTTCCAAGCAATACTCTGAAATCTTTAAACACAAAGGCAGTATAATTTCCATTTAAAAAATATTTCACACTGCTGAGGCTGTTTATCAATTTTTCATTCTGTGGTAGCTTGCATGTTATTTTGAATCTGGAAGCTATTCCACAGGTATTTTAAATACCTGCAGGGTAATCTACAGTGGACAGTTTTCAGCTGAGCTTCCAGACAAAGACAGACTAGGAAGAGGGAGAGACTGACAACATCCAATTATTTAGTAACTGTAAACCTTATGAATAACAGTGAACATTGATAGCACCAGAATATTGAATATTGAAACATGATGAAGAGCACGAAAATATTGTCACAGTTCCCTAAGATGAATCCCTCAGTTTAAAAGGTGCACAAAATATGACCGGGGAAGAGCTGCCTCATGTAAGTAGATAAGGGAAATGGAGGAAAACCCTCAGGATGTTCATTTGCTGATGGGGCACAAAATGAAGATAAACAGCTGTAAACATCCATTTATAATTAGAAAATGGAATGTATGAAGTATGAATCTAGGAAAATAGGAAATTGTCAAAATTTAACTGAAATGCCTAGACATCAATATCCTAAGCTTTAATGAGCTGAAACAGACTAGTGTCCTTTTTGAATCTGGCAATCACATGGTTTACTATTCAGGGAGTGACAAATGGCATTGCATTCATCACCAAAAAGTATATATCAAGATCCATCTTGAAGTACAATGTTGTCTGTGGTAGGATAATATCCATATGCCTACAAGGAAAGACAGTTAATGCCACTATTAATCAAATATACTCAATAACCAATGAAGGCGGTGATAATGAAATTGAATAATTCTACCAACAACTCCAGTCTAAAGTTGATCAAATATGCAGTCCAATAAAATGCTGGTAACTTGAATGCAAAGGCTGGAAAAAAAGAACAGTAGTTGGAAAATACAGACTTGGTGATAGAAACAGTGCTAGGGATCTCATGATAGAATTTTGCAAGTCCAATGACTTTATTGCACATATCGTTTTAAAAAAATATAAAAGATGACTATACACATGGACCTTACCAGATAGTAGTGGTGGTTGTGGTTGTGTGCTGTGGTGTCAGTGTCGACTGATAGCGACCCTGTACAAGGTTTCCGAGGCTGTAAATCTTTACAGGAGCAGAAAGCCTCATCTTTCTTCTGTGGAACAGCTGTTGGTTTTGAACTGCTGACCTTGCAGTTCACAGCCTGATTTATAACCACACCACATGGAATACACAGAAATCAAATTGACTGAAATCTGTGGGAAGAGATGGTAGAAAAGCTCCATATCATCAGCCAAAACAAGGTCAGGGGCAAACCATGGAACAGACCATGAGTTGATTATATGCAAGTTCAAACTTAAACTAAAGAAACTAAAATAAGTCCACAAGAGCCAACATATGACCTTGGACATATCCTGCCTAAATTTAGACACCATCTAAAGAAGAGATTAGATGTATTAGACACTAAAGACTGAAGACCAGAAGAATTTTGGAATTTAAGAACTTTACACAGGAATAGCAAAAGGTCATTAAGACGATAAGAAAGAAATAAAAGACCAAAATGGATGTCAGAAGAGACTCTGAAATTTGCACTCCAGTGTAAAGATACTAAAATAAATAAAGAAATGAGGAGGTAAAAGAGGTGAATAGAAAATTTCATTGGTCACCTCAAGAAGACAAAGTCACATATTATACTGAAGTATTGAAAGACCTGTAGTTAGAAAACCAAAAGGGAAGAACATGTTCAGCATTTCTCAAATGGAGGAAACTGAACAAAAATTCAAGTCTTGACTTGCAAATTGAAGGATTCTACGGGCAAAACATTGAATGATCCAGAAAACATCGAAAGAAGATGGAAGCTGACTGATTGCAGTTGTAGGTCATAACTGTAATGGTAAAAGATGTATAAGAAAAAGAAAGGAGTAGTTAATCTTACATTCCATGAACAGAGGACCTTAGGACCATCAGGAGGGAAGAGCATGAGCAGAACTTGGGATCCTAACTAGAGAAATAACGACACTAGAGGTGAAGGCAGAGGTGATGGCATTGAAAGATAGAGCAGCTGAGGGCTCTAGACTCATGGAAAGCGAGAGGCTGTGTGCTGATGGGCAGGAAGCTGGCTTACAAAATGTGCCCTTTGATTGTTTAAGTGATTATATATTCCTACATGTTTTTGTGCACAGTAACCCCCCAAAAAAGGAAACACTGTTAACCTATGTGCATGGAGGGGATTGTAATCTTTGCAATGAAACAAAATACAATTGGTTGAGTGGAAATCCAATGTTCTGCCATGTAAACTAACACTCAAATCAATGAAAGCTTTTTTTTTTTTTTAAAGGTAGAATGAATAGACATAGTCACTGTATCAAAAAGAAATGGTTGATATTCAATCATTTCAAGAGGTAGCATATGATGAAGAGTCAATTATACTGAAGGAAGAAGTCCAACCAAGGTGCATTGAAGAAATCGGCAAGGAACAAGGCACTGGGAATTGATGAAAGACAAAGTGAAATCTTTCAACAAACTGATGCAATGCTGGTACCTCTCATTCACCTATGCCAAGAAATTTGAAATGCCGCTACTTGGCAAAGTGACTGGAAGAGATCAATATTTGTTCCCATTCCAAAGAGGGGTGACCCAAGAGAATGCAGAAATCATCAGACGGTATCATTAATATCACGTGCAAGTAAAATTTTGCTAAAGATAATATAAAAATGGCTACAACCATATACTGACAGAAAACTTCCAAAGGCTCAAGCCAGATTCTGGAGAGGACATGGAACATAGGATATTGTTGAAGAGTTCAGATGGGTCTTGGATGAAAGAGAACTCCAGAAAGATGTTTATCTGTGCTTTATTTTCTACGAAAAAAGCTTTTGATTGTGTAGAGCATGACAAGCTCTATATGACATTTCAGAGAGTGAGTATTCTGGAACTTGTGCTCCTGAGGAACTTGTTTATAGACCAAGAGGTAATTGTTCAAACAGAACAAGGGAGCACTGACTGGTTTAAAATTAAGAAAGTTACGTGCCAGAGTTGTATTATTTCACCATACTTAGTCTGTATGTTGAGCAATTTATCCGAAAAACTGGATTAGATGGAGAAAAATATGGCATCAGAATTGTAGGAAGACTGATTAACAGATGATACACCCTTGCTTGCTGAAAGCGAAGAGGACTTAAAATACTTATTGATGAAAATTGAAGACCATGGCTTTTGATATGGGTTGAGCCTCAATATAAAGACAGCAAAAATCCTCACCACTGGACCAATAAACAACATCCATATAAATCAAGAAAAGATTGAAGTTGTCAAACACTTCATTTTGCTCAGATCAGCCACTAGCATTGATGGAAGCAGCAGTCAAGAAATCAAACAACGTATTACATTAGGCAAATCTGCTACACAAGTACTCTTAAAAGTGTTTAAGATCAAAGATGTTAGTTTGAGGACTAAGGTGCACTTAACTCAAGCAATGGTATTTTCAATAAGCTCATGCATGTGAAAGTTGGACAGTGAATAAGGAAAAACATAGAAGAATTGATGCGTTTGAATTATGGTGTTGGAGGAGAATATTAAAAATATCATGGATTGCCAAAAGAACAGACAGATGTGTGTTGGAAGAAGTACAGCAAGAGTGCTCCTTGTACTCCAGGAAGGTCAAATTTTGTCATACTTCATACTGTTCCCAGGAAAAGTGTCTCATGTTTGATAAAATGGAGGGCCAGAGAAAAAGAGGAAAAGCCACAATGAGATGAATTGGCACAGTGGCAGTAGGAATGGGCGCAAACATAGCAACAATTATGAGGTCAATGAAGGATCAGGCAGTGTTTTGGTATTGATTCTATGGCACCCAACAACAACAACAAACTAGCAATTTCATCAAAATTAGAATAAAATTGGCATTGAATCTATAGGAAACACAAAAGTATTAGTATGGAATTGAGATGAAATTGCTTTTGGGGAACTGGGGAACTAGACTATAGGGGTTATTGATACTTTCTAAATTTTCTCAATTGGAATGTGGGTATGAGAATGCTTTGGGGCTTGGTTCTCTTAATGACTTCAAGGTTTGCTTTCCTATGTATTTTGAAATCTGAAGTCTTATTTATGTATATTGCCTCTTTCCAAATGTTTCTGTCTAGCACTCTTTCAGGGATATGCATTTCTTTGAACATCCCAAACTTTCCCAAACATCATTTACCAAACACATTTGTGTTTCAGAGTCTGTTAAAGATTTGACAAAACAAAGGGGGTTGTAATGTAGAACTAAGCACATGTTGCACACACTCACAAAACACAGAAAACATAAATTTTGGGAGGTTGAGTATTACATGGTCTTTTTATCAGTCAGAATTGAATTAGGAAAACAAATAGCCTATCAAAGGAATTAACTAAATAGGAGATGAGCACCTGAATATACAAATAAACAATGACCAGACCATAAATAACAATACATTTTTGTTGTTAAATGCCATTAAGTGGATTCCAACTCACAGCAACCCTGTATAGGGTTTCTGAGGAGCAGCTGGTGAGCTTGAGCCGCTAACCTTGCAGTTCAAATGGCTTTGCAGTCTGGTACATTAACCCACAGTGCCACACCAGGCCTCCGTACCTTAAATTTACTTGATGTGCTTTTCTATCTAATGTCTTAATTCCCAGTAAGTGATTGGGTGGAACGATGCAAATATAGATCTTAAAGGCTGAGATTGGTTAGTTTTGCCATCCACCTAGGTGTAAAAGGAATGTGAAGCAGGTAATCCCAGGACCATGAAGAAGGAATAGGATGAGTGAGTGAAGCTTGACAGCCCTACCTAGAAAAAAGGCAGTGAGAGACAGTGTCATGGAGAGATGGAGCAGCTGTAGGCTCTAGACTCATGGACTAAGTAATGCTGAGTGCATACGAGCAGGAGCCTGGCTTGCAGAATGTGTCCTTTGGGCATTCACAGACTGACTAAAAGAACTTTGTACCATTTTGCCTGAGCTGGACATAGGACAAGAAGTCACACAACTGAGATGCATGTCTGCAGTACACCAGAAAAGAGGTGTTCCTGATTGGAAAACTGCTGTATCCTGAGTTGGTTGTGCTCCTGATTTATAACCTGTTCACTTCCCTAATAAACCCCAATCATAAATCTTGTTATGAGTTCCTGTGGCCATTGGAATGGATTGTCAAACCCAGATGTGAAGCAGAGAGTGCTGTGGGAGGAATAGTTGGTGTCAGAATAGGGTAAAGAAGGTTATAGGGTGGAGGCATATCTGACCTCCACTTGGTAGGAATCGGTCTGGGGCTGATTTTGAGTTTCTATTTCCTCCTTATGAAGCCAGAGGAAGTCAGACATGGCTCCCACATGTTTTAAGCACAATCTTAGTTTTACAAAACAACTTCTGCAGCAATTAACCTATAAATGAAACCACAAATTGCAGCAACCATTAAGGAAGCCAAACTATAAACTCTGCAGGAATCGGTGCATAATAGTCAATTCATGCCAATGACCACCAGCAATTTTTATTACCTTTTTTATTTGTCTCCTTTTACCACTCCCTTCCAACTCAGAACCAATCTGAGAAAGCCAAATACGCTCCCAAACCAATGATACAAAATACCCAGCTTTCAGTTAGCCCCCTTCAGCAGCACCAAGACAGCAACCCAAATCTAAGCTTCTCTGAGGCCACCTGCTCTTGGCAGCCCC
>NW_006408588.1:10676326-10678609 GCF_000296735.1 Chrysochloris asiatica | reverse complement strand
TTTTTTTTTTTTTTTTTTGTAAACTATCAAGCTTTCCCACTTTTCTGTCTGCCTTTGAATCCCTGACAAACAAAATTGATGGTGGCTGACTCCCTTGCTAGAGCCTCTGAATAAATAGCCTCTGTTCACATTTGAGTGACCTTTGCTTGTTTCCATGGAAGATTGAAAAAGCTAAAGGGGTATCTTGAATAAGACAAAATTACAAAATACTGTGAGCATCCACCACCCCTAAGTTTGATGGAGAAGGAAGGAGGAAGCTACCAGAACATAGAAGCTCAGACAGCCACATATCTGGGAGAGACCATTGCAGAGTAAGAGATGCCATCTGGCTGAAAGTAGCAAATCAAGATCTTGTATGAGACGTCTTATCACTGACCCTCTGAGGAATGGTTACCAGTTAGTTGCCTTTGAATTCACGTTAACTCATGGTGATCCCATAGTTGTACTTGAACTTTATTTACTACATGGGGTCTTCGGTGGCTAATTTTTGAAGTGAAGTCCTAGTGTGGTGCTGTCGGTTAATGTGCTAGACTGCGAGGTTGGTTTATACTCTTGGTGGTTCAAGCTCACCAGCTGCTCCTTGAAAACCTTATACAGGGTCACTATGGGTCAGAACTGACTCAACAGCACTTAACAATTTTTAGGAGTAGAAGTGCCAAGTCTTTCTTCCACGGTGCCTCTGGAAGCACTTGAAACACCAATCTTTGACTTAGTAGTTGAGTGTGTTAATCATTTGTACCACCCAGGGACTCCAGAGTAAAGGTTGCTACTCCTTGAATGCTAGTCCTGCTGAGGAGGTATGCTTAGACTGGTTCTAGGATTGTCAAAAGATGGAGACAGAAACAGCTACTGTTACTCAGAGAATGGCTTCTGTCTGGGCAATAGTTACAGAAACACAGCAAAGGAGCTCCAGGGACAGGGACAGCAAATAAGGAAGAAGGAGTAAGTCCCAACTCCTCTGGCAATTCCTCTAATGGAATTTGATATAGGAAAATGCACTTTGTCACATCCCATCAAAACAGAAGCTAGATAATTAACAAAGGGAAACTATAACCACTGAATAAATGACCCACTGCTGTCCTGTCATAAAGCAACATCAAGGAGCCTACTTAAGGTACAAACAAGCAAGGTTTACTGAGTGATAGATACAATTTTGACTGAGAAGACATTCAAATTCACAGATTGAAAATGGCTGCTCTCACAGGGGTGGAGCAAGGGGAGCAAGGGGAAGGTGGAACACAGGGTATGGAATAGACACATGAGATAGTTTGGGTGTTGGGGGCTCAATACACAAGAAGGGGGAGAGGGATGAAAGAACAAGGCAGATGGGAGAACACTTAGGCAAGTTTACATGGGCTAAGTAGGACACAGCTAAATAGTGATGTATACTCAAACTTGGAACAGCAGGGCTCTGAGATACAGGGATTGAGGCATGCTTTCAATGGGTAAAAGAGGGAAATAATGTTAAGATGCTTGACTGTCTTATGAATCTTGCATATTACTGTAAAATAGACACTTGAGGGGAAGAGAAAGGAATAGCCAGAAACATCACTAAAGAAAACTTTTAAGCCTGTCTTCATCCTATAACTGAGTGGAATACCTAAAATGGGGCTAGAAAATGCCCAATGAAAGGATTCCACCTAAGGGCTTATGCAATGCAAAGATCCAGAATCTTCTGAGGTGGGAAATTTCCACTTGCAAAGGCAAGTGGAGCAGCTAGAGGAACAGAAGATACTTTTTAAAAATGTTTAATATGAATTATGTGATAGTTTACATGGGAGAACATTAGCTTTACATTCATCCTATTGTATATCATTTCATTGCCATGGTTACAATCCCCTCCATGCATCATCAAACAACCAAAGGGTATACCCTGCAAGCCTGCCCCCATGTCGTCAGCACACAGCCCCATTCCCTCTTTGGGTCTAGAGTCCCCAGCTGCTCCATCTCTCCATGTCATCATCTCTGCCTCCATCTCTGGCATCACTGCTTCTCTGGGTAGGGTCCCACACTCTGCTCTTCTCCCTTGATGGTTGCAGGGACCTCTGCTCCTAGACTGCAAGTTCAGTAATGCCCCTTCTTTTGCTACAAAACGTCCATCTTTACATTTCCAACCCTCAAAGTCAGTCCTGATAACAATTATTCACCATTGTACCACAAAGGACATATCCCCAACTCGTTTCATTAGCCCCACCCATACAGATTGGATACTACTCAGTGGAGATTCTACCTTCCTCTGCACTTTCTTGATCTAAGCTCCCCCTTGAAAGCTTGTAAGCCAGT
>NW_006408588.1:10664483-10674244 GCF_000296735.1 Chrysochloris asiatica | reverse complement strand
ATGCTGTTGGATGATGATGCATTAGAGGGATTGTAATCATTGCTATGAAATGCTCGCCCATGTAAACCATCACCTACTTCACAATAAAAACTTTAAAAAGAAAAGAAAAGAAAGGAAAAAATAAATGGCTGCTAATCCTGATTGTGAGGGAAAAAAAATAAAACATTTTAGTAGCTAGTGCAAAAACTAGGTGGACTGTCTAAAAGCATGGGTTTAGCAGGGATGTTAAGTGCTGACTAGTCAGTTTTGAAACATAGTGCCCCAGTATAGGGTTTCCAAGGAGTAGCTGGTGAATTTGAACCAGCTACCTTGTGGTTCAAACCAAACTTGTAGTCCTATGCTTATCCTATAATGCCATACCAAGATTACATGATTGGCTAAAGGTACATAATTGCAAGTGTGCATGCTCTTTAGTTTATTACAGGATGGCTACAGGACAGTAGCAGGACAGGTTTTTCAAGTAAGCTGCTATAGAAAATGCTTTCTCAATGATGGCTGTTTTTAGGGGTCCATTGTAAAGATCTATTGATAATGTTGTGTATCAGGCCCCTTTGGGTATAAGCTATCACATTTTACATCTGTTTTTCCATCATGGAAAGAACCTCTGGGACTAGATTGTGGTATCCTGGACCTGTCAGAACTCAGAGAAAAGAATGTCTTCTTTGGAGTAAATGTTTAGGTCTGAGTCAAGGTTAGGTCAACATTAAAGTTAGAGGAAGTACCATTAAAAAAGGGAACGTTTAAATTCAGTCTGGTTTCTAGATTCAGGTCAAGACATTAAAATGGAGTTAAGGTTCTGCTTTCAGACTACTCTGTTTACACCCATCAAGTGCCTCTGATTTTTAAGCTCTTATGTGGTCCTTAAAGGAGCTCTGGTAGCGTAGTGGTTACAAATCAGGCTGTGAACTGCAAGGTCAGCAGTTCAAAACTACCAGCTGTTCCGCGGGAGAAAAATGAGGCTTTCTGTTCCCTTAAAGATTTACAGCCTCAGAAACCCTGTACACGGTCGCTATAAGTCGGAACCGACTCCACGGCACATAACAACAACAACATTGTGCTCCTTATAGACTCTCGGCCACCCACACTATTGGAAGCCATCATTCTGTTCCTGTTTGCTTATTTTTCCTCATCCACTTCTCCAATCTTTATGATTTTCAGGAACATCTCAAGAAGCTGACCCTTTCTTTCAATGCTTTCTTCCAAACTCTGCTTTGGGAAGTTCATTATTTATACCCCAAATCAGTCAATCAAAGTATTTTGCTTTACGAAGAGCTGTTGGCTCTGGAGGAAGTGACACCATTCCCTTGAGAGATGGAAGCAGCTGCAACCAGTTGGGATTTCTAAAAGGCTCTTTGTCCTTGTTTACATGGTTATGCACATTTCCATGATATCTGTGCATATGTGCCGGCAGATGCTAGGGTGACTGTGAAGGTGAGGCTTCTAGAAGGAGGTAGGGATTCTGCAGTGTCTGACTGTGGAATGCATGTCTAACAAGGGCAAAGACAGTGGAGGGTTGACGGTAGATGTATGCAGATACAGGGAATAAAGTCAGTGTTTGTAATCTCTCAGAGATTCGTTGCCTGCAGAAGGATGTTTCCTTTATTCCTAAAAGTATTAGGATTTTCAAAAGCAACACATAATTGTAAAATAAATAGTTAACCCAGGATATAAAGAAGTAAAACTCTTCTCTTTTCTCATTGGCCATTATTTCCAACTCCTTGATATGTTGTTGTTGTTACAGGCCAGGGAGTTGATAACTAACTCATAGTGACCCTATGTACCTTGCTCAACTCTGTACCAACCTCATAATCATTGCTACTGTTGAGTCCATTGCTGCTGTCACTGGGCCAATCCATCTTGTTGGGGGTCTTCCTCTTTTTCTCTGACCCTCCACTTTACCACACATGTCATCCTTCTCCAGGACAGGTCCCTCCTGACAATATATCCATGTGGTGGGTATTCTTTTGAGCCTTTAATATGGGTACTCACTCCCAGCATGGTTTTTAGACTTGGCCACATGATTTCTCTTAGCTAAATGGAAACTGCAAATCTGAAACAAGCAGAATTGTTTTGTATTAATTTTCAGCTAAGGGAAGCCCTGTGTGGATAGAGAAGACAAAAAGATGAGGAACGTGAATGGTAGTTTTTGCTTTTTTTTTCAAACATGCAGGCAAGTACGAGGGACAAACCTCAGAACAAATTCCTACCCCACCCCCTAACAGAATTTTTTATATTCTCTGGACAAGGACGTTTTTATATTCTCTGGACAAGGACGATATACATATCCATAGAAATCTAAGGAAAACATTTGCATTTATAGGACATAATTAGCATGCTTGGGGGTGCAGTGGGGAAAAGGGTGGTGTCATGAATGACAAGGAGTGTATTGTTGTTTTTTTGTCAATGAAGTAAAAAAATTACTATCACATACAGACGTTCCATATTTCCTTTGGGATGCCAAGTAAAACCAATTTTAGCCAGATCTGGTAACTTTACCTAGTTCTAAGCTCAAACTGGAGTCCTGGTGTGGCGCTGTGTATTACACACTGGACTGCAAAGAAGGTTTGAAACGCATGGTCCGTGATTCAAGCTCATCAGCTGCTCCTTGGAAACCCTATACAGGGTCGCTATGGGTCGGATCCAACTCAACAGCACTTAACAACAACTACAATCTCAAACTGGAGTACTGGTGTGGCACTGTGGAATAATGCACTGACTGCGAGATCAGTTTGAACTGCAAGGTCGGCAGTTAAAAGCTCATCAGCTGCTCCTCGGAAACCCTATACAGGTTCCGTCACTGAGCCCAGACCAACTTGATGGCACTTACAACAACAGTAATCTGCAGCTGGGAGTCCTGGTGTGGCACTGCTGGCTAAAGTACTGGGCAGCAAGCTCCGATTGAATTACAAGGTCTGCGGTTCAAACTCCTTAGAAACCCTACACAGGGTCGCTCTGAGTTGGAACCAAGTAGACGGCATTTAACAACAGCATTCTCAAACTAGAGTCTGGTGTGGCTCTGTAGGATAAGCACTGGACCATAAGGTTGGTTTAAATCGCAAGATCAGTGATTCAAACTCACCAACTGCCTCTTGGAAATCTTGGACAGGTTTGCTATGAGTTAGAAGTGACTCATTGGCACCTAACAACAACAGCAATGTCAAGCTTGACCTTGGCACGGTGTTGTAGGTAAGCACTGGGCTGCTAACAACAAGGTTGGCACTTCAAACCCATCAGTCACTATTTGGAAACCCTATACAGGTTGGCTCTCAGTCAGAACCAACTGGAGAGTTCTTGACAACAACAATAAATAATCTCATGTTAACTTCTGTTTGCTTTTTGTATTTCTTTCTTTCACTAAAGTTCATTACATAGTATTATGAGAGATGTAAGGAGAAGAGGGCTGAGATGTGTAGCCTCAGAATTTTCACAAAAACGCATAATTTCCAGTACTTTTGGATGGTCTGGGTAAACTGTTGTTATTGCTGTTAAATACCTTCAAGTTATTTTGGATTCTTAACAGTCTTGAACCACCAACCTTGAAACTTGCAATCCAATGCCTATAGTACAGTGCCACATGAGGATAAGCTCTGCTATTAGAAAAGGGATTTTTGCCTCCTTTTTATGCTGCTGATACCATTTTGCAAATTGTTTTTCTATTTTTTTAATGTATCAATAAAATGGGCATATTTCCAGGAGAGTAGCTATATATTATCATAATGGCCACAGTAGCAGTCTGGATATGAATATATCACATAGACATTCCCCTATTGATAGCCATTCTAGTTTGCTTTCAATTTTTACTATTGTAAACAAAATTGCAACGAGCATCCTCATGAATATTTTTGATAATTTCTATAGGACAGATTTTTTTCATTTGTATTTGCAGTGTCAAAGAAAAGATTCAATGAATATAAATTCCAAATAAATGAATAGATAATTCTTAGTTTTCTATGTTGTTTCATTAACATCCAGTTGTTTAAGACCCAGCTTGTCTTTCTGGCATATCCTATCATTAGCAGTATTTCAGGTCAAGGACTAAAGTGACAATGGAGAGATCAAATCTATCTTCCATCAATGCCTTCTTTGAGTCAGAGAATATAGTGCCAGGACACAGAGAAGATAAAGAAGGGTCATGCATGTCTTCCCACAGTATTAATAATTAGGTTACAATAAGTGTTGACAGATAAATTAAGATCTTTTTTTTTTCATAAAAATGTTTACTTGGCTATATGCAGAAAAATAACATGACCTGAATTCAGTCAAGTAATAAACCGAATATCCTCAGAAGCTTCTCGTATACTAGAAAACACTAACTCCTTTTCCTCAAAGTCTTTCCTTTACATCCTAAATCCTTCATTTCAGCAGAATCTAATCCAACATCTGTCTTCATTACCCTCTAAACTCTTCCTGAGCCCTGTTTTGGACTTCTGTCCAAATACTGTTTTTGTTGTTTTTTAGTGCTGTTGAGTTGGTTTTACTTATAACAACCCTATATAGTGTTTCTGAGGAGCAGCTGATGAATTTGAACCACAGACCCACGGACCATGTGGTTCACAGTCTAGTGCTTACCTTACAGTGCCATATCAGGAGTCCAAGTATTAACATTCTATAATTCTGTTCATTTCTTTTATTCTACAATATGAATTTCAAAATGCCTATTAGAACCAACATAAGGTAGGCTTACCACAGTAACACAAAGGACAAAAGTTGTTCATAGGCAATGAGTTGTTTCACAGCACATAACCAAAACACTTTTAGAATTTACTATAAATGTGCTAGCTATGTGTTCCTTGACACATTCCTTAAACACTAAAAAGAAAGCAAAGACATGACAGAAAAGAAAAAAAGAAAGACAAAGAATCACTACAGCAAAATGCATTTTTTATAATGTTCACATTGATGTTTCTAATCCAATAAATTCAGAATCTTGGCACTCGTCCAAAAAATATAGAGTCTAATTTCCAACCTTGAACATAGGTAGGTTTTTGGCTGCCTAATCGATAGAATGCAGAGATCCAGACATCTAATGACTTTGAAGTCTAGGATACAAAAAGTGATACAACTCCAATGTAACTCTTTCTTCCAGGAACACTTTTCTTTCCATCCTAGCCACCATGTTTTGAAGAAGCCCAGGCCACATGGAGAAGCCATTTTTAGATATTCTGGCTAACAGTCCCAGCTAAAGTCTTAACTGATAGCAAGTATCATCTGTCAGGCAAGAGAACAATCCACTTTCAAGTGATCTGAGTCCTATTCTTGTGTCTTCTAGCTGAGGGTGCATAAAAAATAGAGCAGAGAACCCCCATCTCTCCTGTTCCCTGTTCAAATACAAGAACCATGCTGCTTCTGCCGTGCTTTGTAGAGTCAGTTCTACCTCATAACAACTCTGTACAAGGTTTCTGAGGCTGTAAATCTTTACAGGAGCAGAAAGTCTCAACTTTTCCTGTATAGAGGCTGGTGGAATCCAACTGCTAACTTTGCAGTTATTAGCCCAACGCATAACCTACGATGCTACCAGGACTCCTTACAAGGGACATAGAGAATCCATAATAAATAACTTCTTTGCTGTTATATTTGGGAGCTTTTTAAAATATATACAGTAATGTTGTTTTTGTTAAGTGTCATCAAGTCTGGCCTGACTCAGTATTGACTCTGTAGAGGGTTTCTGAGACTGCAAATCTTTGTGGGAGTAGAAAGCCTCATCTTTCTTCCACAGAGCTGCTAGTGGTTTCAAACCACTGACCTTGTGGTTATGAGTCCAGTGCTTAACTTACAGAGCTACAGCACAGTCATAGTAGGTGGAAAAACCACCAGCAGCCTTAGAAAAAAGACAAACTTAGTTGGTATTATTAGAAGAAATAAGTAATGGATGGAGTCCTGTTAAAGCACTATAGGATAAACACTGGACAACAAGGTTGGTTTGAACCTCAAGGTCAGTGGTTCAAACTCACCAGCCACTCCTTGAAAACCCTGTACAGGGTCACTATGAGTTGGAATCAACTCAGTGGTACTTAACAACAACACCTACCACATTATAAATATATATTCATTTGAATGTCCAAAGGGCATATTTTGCAAGTCAGCCTCCTGCCCGCAGGCACTGTGCCTTTCTCAGTCTATGTGCCTACAGTCCATTGCTGCTCTGTCTCTCCATGCCACTGTTTCTGCCACCATCTCTGTTGTTGCCACTTTTCTGGTTAGGATCCATTGCTCCTCTCGTGTTCTTCCCTGGTTATGGTCCTAGGATTCTCTTTAGTTTTATTAAACAAGACTCTTCCTTATTCCATGAACTAAGAGCTTGGTTTAACAGTAAATGGGAAAAAGTACATTCTCTGATAATGTACAAAATAGATGAATATTAAGCATATATTCAAAGATTAAAGTCCCCATTTATATCTGATGTCTCTAGATCTGCAATAGTGATAGAATTTTATACTAAATTTTTTTTTACACAGCAGCTAGTTCCAAGACAATTCCTGTCTGCTTGCATTTATAATCTCCATTATGACATTTATGGATAAAATAATTAAATTTCACAGAGAATTAATTTAATGTTCTCTGAGGAATTATCTATATCAGGTTTTCTTTAATTACCCAATATGGCCATAGGAAGGAGGGGAGAAATAAGTCCAGAATATCTATTTTATTCTCATGCTGATGTTAGGTCTAAGACAGCTAAGAGATATTCTTCTTCCAGGTTCTTCCGATGGAAAACTTACTATTGGTGGATGGTTGTTTCATTTTTTCCCAGGTGAACATAGGCAATTGGTGCTTTCGTTCACTTTGAAGATGAATATGAGACTTTGAGGTTGTTGTAGTTACATGCCACTGGGTCAGCCCCGACTCATGCACAACAGAACGACACACTGCCAGATCCTGTGCCATCATTAACAGTCATTTTTACACTTGAGCCCCTTCTGCTGCCACTGTGCTCATCCATTTCCCTGGGGGTGTTCCTCTTTTTCTCTGACCCTCCACTTTACCAAGCATGGTGTCCTTGTTCAGTGACTGATTTCTCCTGATAATATATCCTGGTTATAAGAAACATTCTGGTGGTACTTCTTCCAGCACAGACTTGTTTGTTCTCTGACAGTCCATTGTTCTTTTATTATTTTTTTCCAACACAATACCTCAAATGTATCAATTCTTCTACAACAGTTCTTATTCATTGTCCAACTTTCACATGCTTATGAGGTTATTGAAAATACTAGGCCTTGGGTCAAGCACATTTTAATTGGCAAACTGATAACTTTGTTCTTGAACACTTTAAAGAGGTCTTGCATACCATATTTGCCTAATGCAAAATGTTCTTTGATTTCTTGACTGCTATTTCCATGAGAATTGATAGTGGACCCAAGCGAGATGAAGTCTTTGACAATTTCAGTCTTTTCTCCATTTATTATAATATTATTTATTGGACCAGTGGTGAGGATTTTTGTTTCTTTACATTGAGATGCAACCTATACTGAAGGCTGTGGTGTTTGATCTTCATCAGTAAGTATTCTAAGTCCTCTTCACTTATAGCAAACAAGATTGAATCATCTGCATACCACAGATTGTTAATGTGTCTTCCTCTAATCCTAATGTCGTGTTCTTCATATATTACAGTTTTTTGGATTATATGCTCAGCATACAGATTGAATAAGTATGGTGAAAGAAAACCCTGGTGCACACCTTTCCTAATTTTAAGCTATTCAGTGTTCCCTTGCTCTGTTGGAACAACTGCCTCGTGGTCAATGTGCAGGTTCCTCATGAGCACAGTTAAGTGTTCTGGAATACCCATTCTCCTAAACGTTGTTCATAGCTTGCCATGATCCATGTAGTTGAAAATCTTTGCTTAGTCAATAAAGCACAGGTAGTCTTTCTGGTAGTCTGCTTTCAGCCAAGATCCTTCTGATGTTAGCAATGATACCCTTCATTCAACGTCTTCATCTGAAACTGACTTGAACCCTGCCAATGAATGCTGCAGTCGTTTTTTGAATTATCTTGAGCAAAATTTTAATTGCACGGGTTATTAATGAATTGTCCGATGATTTCCACATTCCGTTGGGTCACCTCTCTTTAGAATGGTCACAAATCTGGAACTCTTCCAGTCAGTTGGCTAGGTAACTTTCTTCCAAATTTCTTGGCATAGATGAGTGAGTGAGTGTCTCCAGTGATGATGTTGGTGCATAAATTTGAAAAAATATTGGTATTACCTAGTATCCTTGTAGATGTATGGGTATTATCCTATCATCGACAGCCAGCACTGTACTTCAAAACAGATCTTGAAATTCCACATACGTATGAGGTTATTGAAAATACATGGCTTGAGTCAGGTGCATCTTTGCTCTTGAACACTTTTAAGAGGTTGTTCAGATTTGTCTAATACATGATGTCATTTGATTCCTTGGCAGCTGTTTCAATAATTAATGCATGTTTACAGCTGTTTCACTATGTTTTGAGTTGTGCCCTATCAGCAAATGAAGGGCTCAAAGTCTTTGCTCCATTGACATCATCATAGTCAACTCTGTTTTGAGGAAGCAGCTCTTTCACAGTTGTGTTTTGAGTGCATCCCAACCTGAAGGGCTCATCTCCTGGGACTATATCTGACAGTATTCTGGTTCTCTTCATCATGGTTCAACATTCAATATTCTGGTACTATCTGACAGCATTCCACCGCTATTGAGAAGGTTCTCAGTGACTAAATAATCAGAAGTAGCACATCTCTCCGTCTTCCTAGTCAGTCCCCATCTGGAAGCGCATCTGAAACTTTTCCATCATGAGTGACTCTTCTGGTATTTAAAATACTGTTGTCAGAGCTTCCAGAATCATAGCAACATACAAGCCACCAAAGCATGCCAAACTGACAGATGAGTGGTGGACACTCTGAGGTTAGAAAGGATAAAACTAAAAATTTCGAATAATCTGGTATTACTTTTGACTTCTTTTCCTTAGTCTTCCTATTGTTGATTTCTAATTTGATAGCATTGTGATGTGAGAAGATGCTTTGTAGTATTTTGATGTTTGTAAATTTATGGCAGTTTGTTTTGTGGCCTAACACATGGTCTATTCTGGAGAATGTTCCATGTGCACTGGAAAAGAATGTGTATTGTGCTGTTTATGAGTTGAACGTTCTGTACACATCTATGAGTTTCAGTTGGCTGGTTGTGTTATTTACTTCTTTTGTGTCTTTGTCAAGTTTCTTTCTGGTTGTTCCATCCATTTTTGAAAGTGGTGTATTAAAATTGCCCAGGATAATTGAAGAGCCATTTATTTCTTTCTTCAAATCTCTTAGAGTTTGCTTCATATATTTTGGAGCCCTTTCATTGGGAGCACAGATATTTATTATGGTTATGTCATCTTGTTAAATTGTCCCTTTAATCATCAGATAATATTCATCTTTATCTATTACGCTGATTTTTTGCCTTAAAGTTTATTTTTCAGAGATTAGTACTGCCACACCTGTTCATTTTTTATTGCACTTAGCTTGGTATATTTTTTCCATCCTTTGACTTTTAATCTGTTTTTTTGTCTCTGTGTGTAAGATGTGTCTCTTGCAGATGGAGTATTGAAGGATTTTGTTTTCTTATCCATTCTGACACCCTCCATCTCTTAACTGATGCATTTAATCCATTTACATCCAGTCTAATTATCACTAGGTATGGATTAATTGCTGCCATTAAGTTTTTTTTGTTTGTTTGTTTGGTATTTTTGCTTTCTTTGTTCTATGTGCCTTCCTTTGCTCAGTTCATGCTTTTTGTGTTCTTTCTTGTGAGTTT
>NW_006408588.1:10660115-10662372 GCF_000296735.1 Chrysochloris asiatica | reverse complement strand
TGTGCACATATGTGGCAGAAGACCCCACTAGTGATGGGGGTGGGAGATGTTCATTTGCTTACGCACCTCCTCTAGTTACCAGAATGGAGGTGTGCAAACAGTGGGGGGCCAATGACTAGATAGCAAAAAAAATAAAAATAAAAAAAATCAAATCAAATCAAAACAAAGCATAACCAACAAAGTCTATTGTCCACCTTTGCTCCGAAGTTCCCGTTGCATTATTCCATGGTAGATCTGCACCTCCACTTGGTCTTGCCATTTGGTCCTGCCCAAGTTTTCGGCTCCAGGCTGCCGAGCCTGACAGATTCAAAAGTATGTGATTTCTTACTTCTTCTACAAGTTGCACTACCTATAAGCCTTCAAACTTTAAAAATATGCCTACCTATGTGGTTCAATGAGCTCCAGTAGTGTAGTGGTTACAAATTGGGCTGCTAACCTCAAGGTCGGCAGTTTGAAACTACCAGCCATTCTGCAGGAGAAAGATGAGGTTTGCTGCTCCCGTAAAGTTTTACAGCTTCAGAAACTCTGTGCAGGGTCACTATGAATTGGAAATGACTCCACAGTACTTAACAACAACAACAACCTATGTGTTTCAGAGTTTTGGAGTTCTGCCCTGAACCTGCTTCTCCGGGTATTCTGTGGTATTGCTGATGGTGAACTTCACTGCACCTCTACCCTATCTGCCATTAATCTCCACTTCCTCAAATGTCTAAGCTGGTATTAGTTTTAATCCACTACCATTTAAATTGTTAAAAGTTATTAAAAATACAAAATAACTAACATTGCTAATTCACTCTTATTACCTTGAAAGCCAGGCATGTTTATTACTTATATGTTTGAGGGTAAGTATGAAAATATTGCTACAAAATCTTAGAAACCTTTGTTAACAAAAATATCAAAATGTTAAAATATTGTTTCTTGACATAGCCTCCATCTAGGTCTATACACTTCTGAACACCATCTTTCCATCTCCCTACGTCCTCTTCCCTAAAGAATTCTAGACTGTTTGATTTACAGGATAAACCCATTATTTTGTTTGGACATTTTTGTAAAGCACCCTATCAAGACCGAATGAGCCCTGGTGGAGCTGCCCACTAAGTACTAGGGTACTAACTTTAAAGTGGGCTGTTCAAACCCACCAGCTGCTCTGAGGAAGAATGACGCTTTCTGTTACCATAAAGATCTATAGTCTTGGAAACTTTGTAAGTTTTTCTGTGAATTGGGATCAACAAAATGGCAATGGGTAATGAGACTGAGTGTGTTACTGAGTGAACCTGTCTTCAGCCTTCCACTGATTGAAGGGACATGTTTAAAAAGGTTTTTTGGAATAAAGCTTTGTATGTCTAATTTGGAACCCTAGTAATGATACTTTTTGACTTACCCTTATTCTTTATGATTTGGATGCTTATGTATTCAAATTTGTGAATGTATGTAAAATGTAAGACAGATTATACAGAAACAGCAAACCTTTTGTCCTTGGAGGTATTGATAATCTCTACAAGATCTTTTGAGGGTGAACACTTTTCACTGGAGTTTCTATGTTAAGTAGACAGGTTAGGAAGAAAGACCTGGCAATCAACTTCTAAAAATCAGTCAATGGAAACCTTTATGATTCAACTCAGCATGGGGATGACATAGGGCCAGGCAGCAGTTTGTTCCATTGTGCATGGGATCACCAGGACTCAGAGGCTAACTCCAAGGCAGTTAACAGCAGTCTAAATTTGAAACACAACTATTTGGCCAACTGATTGGAAGAGATTCATGTTTGTGCCCATTCCAAAGATAGGTGACCCAATGGAATGCAGAAATCATCAGGTAATATCTTTGATATTTCATGTGAGTAAATTTTTACTAAAGGTAATACATAAATGGCTGCAAGCGTACATTGACAGAGAACTTCCAGAGGTTCAAGCTGGATTCAGAAGAGGCCGTGGAACAAGGGATACCATTGCTGATGTCCGATAGATCTTAGTTGAAAGCAGAGAATACCAGAGAGATGTTTACCTATGTTTTATTGACTATGCAAAAGCTTTCGATTGTGTGGATTGTGAAAAGCTATGGACAACATTGCAAAGTATGAGTATTCCTGAACACTTAATTGTGCTCATGAAGAATCTGTGCTTTGACCAAGAGGCAGCTGTTCAAACAGAACATGGGAACACTGAATGGTTTAAAATATGGAAAGGTGTGCGACAAGGTTGTATTCTTTCACCATACTTATTCAGTCTGTATAATGCATCAGAATACAAAGTTGTAT
>NW_006408588.1:10657239-10659455 GCF_000296735.1 Chrysochloris asiatica | reverse complement strand
GATAGATCTGTGTTGGAGGAAGTGCAGCCAGAGTGCTCCTTGGAGTCCAGGATGGCCAAACTTCGTCTCTCATACTTCGGACATATTGTCAGGAGGGACCAGTTACTGGAGAAGGATATCATGTTTGATAAGTTGAGAGGTGAGAGAAAAAGAGGAAGACCCCCAGCGAGATGGATTGGCAAAGAGGCAGCATCCATGGGCTCAAGCGTGGCAACAATTAAGAGGTTGGCTTAGGATTGGGCAGTGTTTCATTCTGTTGTGCACAGGGTCGCTATGAGTCAGTACCAACTTGATGGCACCTAACCACAACAACATCAGACTGCTTCCCTCAGATAGCTCTAAGGCAGAGGGTCTGGAACAGAGCTAGCCGTAGGATGCTAAGTCTGCTTCTTCTAATCCATTGAAAGTACTTTTTCAACTCAGCCATTCTTCCATTCTAACAGGTCCAACCTTTATCCCACCATCATGAGCCAACATGTACACAAGAGATCTTTGAACACTTTGGAAATTACTAGAACATTTTCATTCAGTTATATCCAAAAGTAAAAATGACTAGATACTCAAATATGTGTTTTTATGAAGTGCACATGTGTGATAGTTTAAAGTAGGTTTCTCTGGTTTTCAGTTGTGCTTCATATTCTAACCCATGGGAAAATTTCCCAGGGTGTATTTATTAGGCAATGAATCTAGTGCTTCATAGCCATTGTGATGGGATTTTTGAAGTGGCTATAATTTTCTTTCTTGTTCTTTATACACTACTACAAAAATATTCTCCACCCAGTCAGCATTTAACTGTGAGCTATGAAGTGTGACCGTATCTACTGTTTATGCTATCTGTTCATTTGAGAAATAAGTGCATGCAGATTTTGGAGAGAATTAGTTTGTATACCATAGTCACAGTTATTTTCTTTTTAACAAACTCAGCTTATTATTCTCTGTGAATTGAAGAGGCAAGTATTTCTGGTATTTTTCTTTTAATATCAATTGTTAAGTGCCATCGAGTCTGTTCCAACTCATAGTGACCCTGATTGGTAAAAAGGTTTAGCACACTTGACCACTCAGTGGCTAACTGAAAGGTTAGCAGATTGAGTTCACCCAGAGCTACTTTAGAAGAAAGTTCTGATGATCTAATTCTCAAAATCAGTCACTGAAAATCCTATGGAATATAGTTTTTTCTTGGCACACATATAGTCATTATGAGTTAGAATCAACTCAACACCAATTGTTTTATGGACAATAGATATCAGACAGTGCTCTAGATGCTGAGTATATTTTATCTTCATGTTGTTGTTGTTGTTAATCACCATCAAATGGGTTTTGATTGATTGGGAACCTATGCAAAGTAAAACAAAATACTGCCCAGTCCTCCAAGTGAACTTTAATTTCTCATTAAATTTTCCTTTGTATTTTAATAGATTTCAGCCATTCTCAGTGATAAGCTGAGGTTTTTAACCAAAGAATGATTTTGATATGTGAAGTTTGTATATGTGTACTGTGTACTCAAATTCTAAACTGCTTGAAATACCTTATTTATTTCTGTCTTCATTGTTAATCTTTCTAGAAAATGCAATCAATTCTGTGGTTAATCAAGAGTTTCATTGAAATTTGCTCTTTTTTTTTTTTTCCCAAATCCCTCTGGATTTTTTTTTTTTTTTTTTGGATGTACACCGAAACACTCAGAAATATATAACCATTCAAACAACCAAAGGGTATAACCTGCATTCACACCCCCCAGCTGCCAGGACACAGCCACTCTCCCTCCTAGGTTGGCTAGAATCTAGAGTCCCCAGCCATTCCATCTCTCCACATCATCATCTCTGCCTTCATCTCTGGTGTCACTGCTTCTCTGGATAGGGTCCCTCACTCCACTCTTCTCCCTTGAGGGTCCCAAGGTCCTCTGTCCCTGGACTGCAAGATCAACCACTCCCTTCACATTCACAGTCAGTCCTGATAGCAGTTATTCACTATTGAGCCATAAAAATCTTATCTCCATCTCTTTTCACCAGTCCCATCTAGACAAGATGGAGACAACTCAATGGAGATTCTACCTTTTTCCTGTACCCTCTAAAACTAAGCTCCCTCTTGAAAACTTGTAAGCCAGTCACTTTGTGCCTTTGTTGCCCCTCCCTACCCCATTTTGGGTAGCCAATGTTTAAGTTGCCCATCCATGTCAATCTTGTGTACAGAAGGGGTGGGAATGATCCTTGCTTTAAAGT
>NW_006408588.1:10647498-10656724 GCF_000296735.1 Chrysochloris asiatica | reverse complement strand
TGTTTTTTATTTTCCTGCTGGTCTTTTCTTCAAGCCATAGAGAAATTTATTCTTTTAGTGAAGAAAATCTAAGTGTTAGCTGGCTTGAGGTTGTTTTTAAGTCAGGTTGTGTCTTGCTTGGGACCCTTCATTTTCAACTGAAGTTCTGTTTGCTTTTCCCCTGACACCTTTAGGCTAAAACAATCATTTGGCACTAATCCCCTCAGTGTCCTAGTGTGGCACTTGGATTAATGTGCTGGACTGCAAAATCAGTTTGAACTACAAGGTCAGTGGTTCGAGCTCACCTGCTGCTCTGTGGAAACTTTAGACAGGATCACTATGGGTCAGAACTGAATCAACAGCACTTAACAACAACAACATGGTGTATAAAAGTTCATTTTAGACCATTTCGTTTTTATGAAAGGCTTACATTAGTACCTGGTGTTGCTAACTGAAATAACTCTGATGACTTACGCTTTCTTGTGAGAAATATGAAAAGGTAAACTAGCATTCAGTATTTTTTTTGGCAGGGAGATGTTAATGAGGCAGCACACCCTGAGACGTGGCAGTGGAATTGCCAATCTCCTTCTGGGGAACTATACTGTACATACAATAGTTCTAGTTTATTTGGACTGGGTATTGAGAATATGATCTCTACTTTTACTAAAAGTTAGTGTTATTTTAGTTTTTATGTGCTGTTTGGTATGATTTGAAATGTTATTTTTTGGGTCTGGGAATGCTCAAAAATTTCCTCATATACTTCTTCATTTAATGTAATTTTTTGCTTACAAAAGATTTCTTAGGAAGACTTTTAAATAGCAGGGGAAACCTCTACAGGAAATTTTAAATGTCAGCTGTAAAAAAAAAACAGTATGTATACCCAATCTGCATACACTAATGTGTAAACTACACTGTGTCAGTCCAGATGCAAAATACTCTTACAAATCTGGATCAGATGTGGTCTCTGAGGCTTCCTTTGGGCTGAAATGCATGCACTAAAGTATCACCTCTGTTTGCCTGCAAGAACTTTCTAACCTTATTTACCCGGGTCTCTGTGATTCCCTCTGTCCTGAGAGGGTGAGCTGAGTATTGATGTATAAGAAATAGCTCCACTACCCAAGAGTCCTTCCTTTTCATCTTAGCTTCTCCGATGATTATAGTAATCCAGGGAAAACCTTATTTTGTGCTTAATGTGGGCTATTCTTCTGAACACTTCAAAGTGAAACTATCAATAAGCTTGAATGGCAGTTATTATTTGCCTCCAAAACCCAAGTGAGCAGAGGAGAGGTGTCTGTCTAAATGTCAAAGGATGTGACCACTGAAAGCATATGAAACCTCGATTTGGAATTTATCCATTGTCATGCAGACCATGGTGATAGATTGTAAGATTGTATTGCTAGGGAAGCTCAGAAGGAAAGGAATGTTCTTCAGTTGTAATCAGGGTTTGTTCATTCTAAACACTCAGCACTCATTTAGTGAATGCTTACAAATATTCAGTGGGGAAGCTCTGAGCCAGAGTCCTTCCCTGGGTACTGCTCTGGGGAAAAGACAATTTTCAGAGAAATTGAGAGGCTCATACTCATTAGCAAGTTTTTAACAGCTAAGATTTAAAGGAAAGAAGTGTGATATGACTAAAGTTTTCCAATTGGAATTATATACTGGAAAGGGCTTAGCAGTCAAGACACAGCTAATTCTACCTGCAGACAAATACAGAAGATTTAATTACAAAAGATTTTACTGGAAACATGATTGGCCCTGATATTAAGTATTTCATAGAGAGATATTCACAATTTCCCATGGAGTTCCAAACCCACAGTCTGTTAAAAATCACTGTTTTCTTGAAGTCTAACAAGAATATGCTCTGTTCCTTTTTGAACAATACACCCCCTCTTAGTTCATCCTTATATAATACACTGTTATTTCTGTGTTACTTAAGAAGTTTGCTTTGGAAATATACTTAAGCAATTTCTAAAGAGTGGGTCAATGGACCAAAATTCAAAATGATTTACTACTACTAATAAGAGAAAACACCAGGTTTACTCATTAGAAAAAGACTGGAGGAACCTGACACTCTTGACCTCAACTACCCTTTATGTGTGGAAGGGAGTTCACCCTTGTGGCCTAGTTGTCAACTGAGCAGTAGATTGACTTACAGCGGGGGACAACAATACTAGTAAAGTATGCTCACCATGGAATTGTCAATCATCACCGTGAAATTGTCAATCATTCAAAATCAAAATGGCAACATTTCCCTAAGGACATAGTTGACAAGGGATGGGAAGGTGGGTGGAATGCAGATAGGAACCACAGGGAGGAAGCAGGATAATTCTTGTATGGATTGTGATCATTGGGATGAAACAAAAATATATGATTTGTTGAACGTAAAGCTAATGATCTCGTCTGTAAACTTTGACTGAATTCACAGTAAGAATTAAACAAAAATAAAGAGTTGGTCAAGTTCCTTGAAAGAGCCTGAATGATTATCTCAGATGCAGAAGAATGTCTGCAATTTATATTAAATTTATATTTGATAAAAAAGTACACTTTTGAAGGGCAATATAAGGCTGAGTGAACATATTTAAATAACTGTGAGTAAGCCTCCCTCTTTCATGATTAATTTGTAAAGTTATTCCCTTATTATGGTACTTTGATCATTTACTTGCCAACTGACTGTAAGAGATGCGTATTTGTGCCCACTCCAAAGAAAGGTGAGTCAACTGAATGTGGAAATTATTAAACAACATCATTAATATCACATGCAAGTAAAATTTTGCTAAAGATAAGTTTAAAATGGTTGTGGCTGTACATCTACAGGAAGCTGCCAGAAATTCAAGCTGAATTAGAAAGAGGCTGTGGAATGAGGGATATCATTACAGATGTCAGATGGATCTTGGCTGAAAGTAGATATTACTTGAAATATATTTACTTGTTCTTTGTTGACTGTGTAAAGTCATTTGACGATGTGGATCATAACAAATTGGATGGCATTGCAAAGAATGGGAATTCCAAAAAACTGAATTTTGCTCAGGCAGCATCTCTACATAGATTAAGAGGCAGTCATTCATTCAAAAAGAACAAGAAAATGCTGTGTGGTTTAACATAAGGAAGGGTGTATGTAAGGGTTGTATCTTTTCACCATACTTACTCAATCTGTGTACTAAGCAAATAATCCAGAAACTAGACTGTATGAAGAAGATTATAGCATCAGGATTAGAAGAAGGCTCATTAACAACTTGTGATATTCGATGACAAAACTTGCTCTCTGAAAGTGAAAAGGGCTTGAAGCACTTACTGCTGATGATCAAAGACTACAACCTTAAGTACATATTATGTTTTTGTTGTTGTTTAATGCCTTTGAGTTGGTTCCTACCCATAGCGATCCTATATAGAGCTTCAGAGGAGCAGCTAGTGATCTTGAAATGTCAACCTTACAGTTCAAGAGTTGCTATCTCTCTGGGCTGATCAGGTGATACCTAACAGTAAAATCAGCAGCACATAATAAAAGACAACCCCACCCACTTAATTTTAGATTTGTATATTTAAAGAATGCTTTCCCTGCATATCTTTGAAACATTTTCTTTTATACCTTCTTTAGCCATTCCTAATCAAGAGAGTTTGAATTTCCTCTCTAAGAAGATTCATGTTCGAGATAAATTATGTGACATTATCAACAAAGTTGGCTTTGGGTCATGAACGTGTGCCTGTGTTGTTCATGTGAATGCCCTTCAATCTAGTACAAATTAATTTTTAACCCATTTATTAAATTATTAGTTCCTTCAGGGCAGAGAGCATTCTCTCTTATCTTCTATGGTGCCTGATAGAGAACTATATAAGCTGTGATTGTGCAGAAGAAATAATAATATGATAATAATAATAAAGCCTTCCATTCTCTTTTCTAGCTTCCCAATCTAAACGCTGTATCTTTCTATCAATCACTCTTACGGTTCCCTTCAGCTCCCTTTATTTCAATTGTATTCTTCCCGTAAGAAATTGAACAAACCAATGTCAATTTTCCGTTGGCAATCTCATGCATTTCCATGGCTTTATTTACTATGTATGCAGGTGACAGCTGGCTTATTCCATCAATCACGGAGGTAAATTCCCATGGGTCCCTGAGATGCTTTGATTTATTATCTCTGGACTATTCCTTTTGAGAGATTTATCAAAGAAAGGGTGTTTCAGAGAAACCTAACAATCCTGGCAATGAGGGTCCTTCAATCATTCAGACAGTTTAAGGAATCACAGTTCTGAGGCCTCTTGATGCACAGAATAATGCAAAGAGAAAAATAAAGCTCAAACTGAACTTGCATTAATGGAAAGGCATGGATTGTATGACTGAATGCACAGTCTTTGGGTTTAGTCAGTTTGGGTTCAAATCACAGTCCACTGATTACTGACTAGGTGATGGGGACTGCTTTCAGAATCTCAGTTTCTTCATGTCAAAAGAAGCAAAAATATCTACCTCATACAATTACTGAGAAGGTCAAATGAGAAACCTGGTAAAGTGTCTGGAAAGATAGCATGCTTCTAAAACTGTAACTATAGTTATTTTTAAAATTGCAAAATGGTCAACCTCATTATGAGAAAGTTCATTAGTTCAGTTCCAGAGATATTGTTAGTTAAATCGTATGTTCCAACACAGTTGTGGTTGTCATTGAGTCAGCTCCAACTGATGATGACCTGTGTGTACAAAATAGAAGTACCCTCCATAGGATTCTCAAGGCTATGTATGACCTTACCATACCTTTCTTGCGAGACACCTCAAGGTGGGTTAGAACTGCCAACTTTTCAATTAACAAGTAGGTGCTTAACCTTCTAACCTCTAGTCAACATGGGAGGGGACACATATTATCAAACAGCAGCTGTCCTATCTTGTCACCTTCAGCATTGTCTAGGACAAAAAGAGGACATCTTATTGTATTTTTAATTTGGCAGAAGAATTTAAAAAGTGTATTACTTGAATCAGGCTGTATGTATTGATTAGAACAAATGCCAAAGGAAAACTTGATTGTAATTCAACTTGAAATTTAAAAATTTATTTCTTAGTTCAGAGCAATAGTAAATAGTAATATTAACAGTTAATATCAATTGAGTGATTACTATGTGCCAGGCATTAGATTCCCTAGAACAAGTATTTCTCATTTTAGGGAAGTGTTCTGTTAGGCACTGTGGCTATAATCCTTGGGTAGTCAATAATAATCATACATTCCCCTCAAATAAATCAAAATGCAAATCAAGTTCTCCTTTGACTTTAGCTATGGCAACATCTGGCAATTACTCTGGCATCTGTGTCCCACCAGGCAATTTATAATTCCCTGATTTTCCCTTTGCTCTAAAGGCGGCATTTTCATGAGTTACTCACCAGTGTGCAAAGTCTTTAAAGTTCAGCAGATTTTCATAGTCGTAGGAGGAGTTTCAAGAACCAGCTGTACTATACAGTGATGGTCATTTACCCTGTCACTAGGACATTCTGTATTGCCCAGTTTTTATATAAGCAATGACGAAACAGAGGAAATTCTGGCCATTTAAAACTCAACCCTGTGTGATAGATCTAGAAGGCTTATAGTCTATCTAAGGGCTAATAGCAATAATTTCATTGTGGGAAGAGTGCCTAAGGGTCTTATTTCAAATTCTGATAATGCAGTGGATGTTGATGCCAGCATTTTATAGGAATGCCTGAACTGCCAAACATTAACCAGAAATCATGGCCCATGATACTGGTGGCAATTTGTCATGGTAAATGTCACTACAGGGAAAACTTAAAAGCCAAAAAACTAAGAGGTCCGGAAGCAAAGCTCATCTGAATGAATCTTGGTCTCCAGAAGAATTATAGCTTCAAATTTTAATTGGGCAATCATTCTTAAAAATTCTGGAAGAAAATTTCTCTAGTCTTGGGTGATATTGTGTACCGCTCTGCACGATTACGTATGAGCTCCCCTTACAACAGATACAATCTATGCATGACAAAAAGGTGTCCAGGTTCTAAATTATGGCCATGCATTTCAAGTTAATAAAATTTTACAGTAGATCTCATTAAGGATTTGTTGTTAGGTGCCTTAGAGTTGGTACCAACCCATAGTGACCTTATGCACAGTAGAATGAAACACTGCCCGATCCTGGGCTAACCTCACTACTGTTGCCATGCTTGAGTCCATCGATGCTACCACTTGGCCAATCCATCTCGTTGGGGGTCTTTCTCTTTTTCTCTGACCCTCCACCTTACCAAACATCATATCCTTCTCCAGTGACTGGTCCCTCCTGATAATATGTCCAAAGTATGAGAGATGAAGTTTGGCCATCTTGGCCTCTAAGGAGCACTCTGGCTGCACTTCTTCCAAAACGTATCTATTGGTTCTTTTGGCACCCCATGGCACCTTCATTACTCTCCTTTAACACCATAACTCAAAAGCATCAATTCTTCTACAGTCTTCCTTATTCACTGTCCAGCTTTCAGGTGCATATGAGGTTATTGAAATTACCATGGTTTGGGTCAGGTTCACCTTAGTCCTCAAGCTGACGTCTTTGCTCTTAAACACTTTCAAAAGGTCTTGTGCAGCAGATTTGCCTAATGCAGTACGTTGTTTGATTTCTTGAACGCTGCTCCGGTGAGTGTTGATAGTTGATCCAAGAAGAATGAAGTCCTTGACAACTTTAATCTTTTCTCCATTGATAAGAATGTTGTTTAGTGGTCCAGTGGTGAGGATTTTTGTTTTCTTTACATTGAGATGTAATCCATATCGGAGGCTGTGCTCTTTGATCTTCATCAGTAAATGTTTCAAGTCCTCTACACTTTCAGCAAGCAAGGTTGTTTCATCTGCATATTGCAGGTTGTTAATGAGTTTTCCTCCAATCCTGATGCCACGTTTTTCTTCATGTAACCCAGCTTCTCGGATTATTTGTTCAGCATACAGGTTGAATAAGTATGGTGAAAGAATACAACCCTGTCTCACACCTTTTTAAATTCTAAACCATTCAGTGTTCCCATGCTCTGTTCGAACAACTGCTTCTTGCTCTGGTAGCGTAGTTAGTGGTTCTGAATCGGGTTGCGAACTGCAAGGTCAGCAGTTAGAAGCTACCAGCTGTTCCGTGGGAGAAAGATTAGGCTTTCTGCTCCCGTAAAGATTTACAGCCTCGGAAACCCTGTACAGGGTCTCTGTGAGTCAGAACTGACTCCACGGCACATAACCACCACCAGAAGTACCTTTTTGAACCAGCAATTACTCTACTTGGTATATATCCACAAGTAATACGAGCCATGACAGGAGTAGATATATGCACACCACTGTTCATAGCAGCACTATTCACAGTAGCAAAAAGATGGAGATAGCCTAACTGCCCATTAATTAAACAAACTGTGGTACATACACACAATGGAATGGTATGCTACCTTGAAAAATAACAAGGAACCTGCAAGCCACCACATAACATCGATGAACCGTGAGAACATTATGCTGAGTAAAATTAGTCAGTCACAAAAGGACATATATTGCATAAGATCATTATTGTAAAAGGTTAAGAAAAGATACTCATACTAAAATGGAAAAAAAAAAATTAACAGTCTTAGAAACCCTATACAAGTTTACTTTACAACAACACATGTAAACATTACTGGGTGAAATAAAATGGAAATCAAATAGATTCATCTGTGGAGAAAGACTATGGAAAAGATTAATGCCACCAGTCAGAATAAGAGTAGGGACATCTTTGGAGCAGAACACCAGTTGCTCATTTTTCAACTTCAAGTTGAAGCTGAAGAAAGCAAGACCATGAAAACCAAATACAACCTTGACTATATCCCACATGAATTTTGAGACCATCTCAGTAATAGATTTGACAATGGATATTAGTAACCAAAGAACAGGCAATTTGTGGGATGACTTCAAGAATATCTTACATGAAGAAATAAAAGGTCATTAAAAAACAGGAGTAGTCATCACGTGGTGTGATAGAGTAAGCACTGGACTGTACGTTGGTTTTAGCCACAAGATCAGTGGTTCAAACTTACCAGCTGCTCCTTGGAAACCCTATGCAGGGTCCCTATGAGTCAGAATCCGCTCGAGGGCACTTAACAATAACAGCGGGAAACAGGAAAGAAAGAGAAGACCAAAGTGGATTTCATGAGATCTGATACTTTTAAATATAGAGTAGCAAAAGCAAATGGAAGAAATTAGAATAAAAGCTAAATGGAAAGTTTCACAGGGCAACTTGAAAAGACAAAATAAAATATTATAATGAAATACTCAAATACCTGGAGTTAGAAAATCAGAAGGGAAGAACACACTAGCATTTCTGAAGCAAGAAGAACTGTAGAAAAGAATCCAAGCCTTAACTTGAAATATTGAAGGATTCTGTGGACAGCATGGACTCCTGGTGTGAAGCTGTAGGATAAGCACTGGACAGCAAAGCCAATGCTTGGCAGTAGAAACCCCCTACTGCACCTTGGAAATGCTATACAGGGTCACTATGAGTGGGAACCAACTTGATGGCACTTAACAACCCGAACAACATATTTAATGATGCAGGAAGCATTGAAAAAATGATGGAAGGAATATACAAAGTCAGTGTACCAGGAAGAATTAGTGGACATTCAACCATTTCCAGAGGTACACATGATAGGGAACCAATGATATTAATGGGGAAAATTCAAACTGCAAAGAAGGCATTGGTGAAAAACAAATTTCTAGGAATTGATAGTAACCCTATTGAAATGTTGCAACAAATAAATTCAGCACTGGAGGTTCTCACTATGCCAAGAAACTTTAAAGACGTCTACCTGACTGATCAACTGGGAGAGATCTTTATTTGTGCCTATTCCAAGAAAAACTACTTAGAATGTAGATATCATCAAACAGTATTAATATCACTGCAAGTAAAATTCTGCTGATATAATAATAAAAAAAAAAATGGTTGCAGTAGTACATCAACAAGAAACTGTCAGAAATTTAAGTCAGATACAGAAGATGACGTGTAATGAGAGATATCATTGCTGATATCAGATGGATCATGGTTGAAGGCAGAGAATACCAAAAGATGTTTTCCTGTGTTTTAGGAGTTATGCACAAACACCTTGTTTTGTTGATCATAACAAATTATGGACAACATTACAGAGAGTGGGATTTCAGAACTCTTAATTGTGCTCAGGTACAACCTGTACACAAGCCAACAAGCAGTCATTCAAATGCAACAAGCAGATAAGGAGTGGTTTAAAACTGAGAAGGGTATGCATCATGATTGTATCCTTTCACTA
>NW_006408588.1:10631146-10647278 GCF_000296735.1 Chrysochloris asiatica | reverse complement strand
TCAGTAAGGATTTACCTAAACATAAAGGAAACAAAAATCTTCACAACTCTACCAGTAAGCAATATTATGATAAAGGAAAAAGAGATGAAAGTTGTCAAGGATTTCATGTTACTTGGATTCACAGTCAGTGCCCATGGAAGCAGCCACTGATAAATCAAATGACATAACTGCACTGGGAAAATCTACAAAATATCTCTTGAAAGGGGTAAAAAGCAAAGATGTCACATTGAAAACTAAGGTATGCCCACCCCAAGCTGTAATATTTTTAATTGCCTATCCACATACAAAACCTGAACAATGAATAAGAAAGATCAGAGAAGAAATGTGTTTGAATTAGGATTTTAGCAAAGAATATTAAATATACCATGGACTATCAGAAGAATGAACAAATATGCATTGAAAGAAGTACAATCAGGATTTTCTTAGAAGCAAGAATGGTGAAACTTCATATGATCTATTTTGGACATATTGTCAGGAGGAATCCATTTATGGAGAAGAATATCAACATTCTTGGTAAACTAGAAAGTCCGCAAGAAAATAAGAGGACCTTCCACAGGTAAGATTGCTTCAGTGGTTATAATAATGAGCAGATACTTACAATAACTGTGAGGATGGTGCAGAACCGGGCAGTGCTCCATTCTGTTATACATAGGGTCTCTGAGGAGTAGGCAATACACCTGAAAATAGAGAGCAAGATCAGCTGAGAACTGAGGAGTTAGACTGGCTGTCCTTTGGACACACTGAAGGAATTGAATGGTTTTAATTAGAAAATGATTTGATCTGCTTTTCATTTAAGAAAGGTCATTGGAGTGGAAGTGTGGAAGCTGATTGGGAAAGCTGAGAGAGATTGGATAGAAGACTATCATAGAGTCTAGAGTGTCTGAGTACAGGCAATAACCCAACAAAGAAGAGGGAAGAGAACAAAGAGAGATTTTAGCAAGAAAATGGTGGTGGTGGTGGTGGTGGTTGTATTCTGTGGAGTTTGTTCTGACTCACAGCACCCCTATATAGGTTTCTAGTTGCAGCTGGTGGGTTTAACTGCTGACTTTGGAGTTCACAGTCCAGTGCTTGCAGTACCACACCAACAAGACAGACCTACTCCGTCACATAGGGTTGCTATGAGTTGGAATGTACTCGGAGGCTAAGGGTAAATGACATGGGGGCAAAAAATAGGAAAATCTGAAATGGTGCCAAGCTTCTGAACTGAGTGAATGGGTCCACATAAAGTGGGTTTGAAAGAAAGTTGATGGATGTAGTAGTGGTGACCAGGTTAAATGTAAGCAGCTGGGGATATTTGGAAAGATTTTTAACTATGGAATTAGATGTAGAGGGATTTCTTTATGTCCATGAATAGTGAGGAAACAATGGATAATGATGACACTTCCCAAAGGGAATGGGCAGTAATCAAATAACGACAAAGGACTCAATTTTGTTTTTAAGGAGATAGAGAAGGAAAAGCTGGGGAATTAGTGCTGGGAGAGTTACAAAGTCAGTATGATCAACTGTTAAATGCTACAAAGAGTTTGAGTGAGGAAAGGACTGAAATAAATATACTGTTGGACTCAACAAACATGGAAGTGGGGGTACTAACTGACCACTGCAAGGATGATCTTAAGTTAAAGCTAGTTATCAACAAGTAGGGGGTGAGGAACCTAAGGCAACAAGGCCACCTTTTCAAGACTGAATGGCATGATGGGAAGATAGCTTATAGGAACTACCAGGGACTTTGAAAGCTGAGAAACTCTCCTGACTGCCCACTTCTGTGTCCTTGTTGTTAAGTTCCATCAAGTAAGTTCTAACTCACAGCAACACTGTATAGCGTTTCCATGGAGTGGCTGGTGAGTTTGAACTGCCAACATTACAGTTCAAACCAACTTTGTGGTCCAGTGCATTATGCTGAATCACTACGTCAGGACTCTGCAGCTCTTTATATATACTTGAATTATAGCATCTATCACACAGTTTTGTAATCATTAATTTGCTCATCAGTTCTATGATATAGCCTCAGTATGATATAGATTGATCTTTATCCATCAAATCTCAGAGCATGGCACTTAGAAAATAAAAAAGATTAATGTTTGTAGATTGTATTGTAATCTTCTCTAACCTAAAAAGTTTAGGTCTTAGCTATCTTTCTCATTTCACCTTCTCCTAATTCCCTCTGTGTTCCTCATTTCCCAAACCAATTGGGCTAATATTTTCTTTGACTGAATCTCATAATTGTCTGCCTCTGTGTGCTTGGTACATATTTTTCTCTTGTGGGAATGCTCTTCTCCTAAAACAATATCTGTTAAATTTCTATTTATTTCTTAAGGTCAAATTTAAAGTCATTTTAAGAACACTAAATATCTCTTCAATCTGCCTCATAGTATTCTTGTCTTTCCCTGAACTCTGCAACATTTAATTCAGCTACTCTAATAAGCAACAGAAATCCAATAAATTGTAGTCAGGTAATCAAATGATGCACTACATTGGGCAAATCTTTGAAAGACCTCTTTAAAGTATTAAAGGGTACAGATGTCATTTTGAGGACTAAGTTGTACCTGACCCAACTCGTGACATTTTCAATTACCTTATATTCCATGTGAACACTGGACACTGAATAAGAAAGAATTGATACATTTGAATTGAAGCATTGGTGAAGAATATTGAAAGTACCATGGACTGCCAGAAGAACAGACAAATCTGTCTGGCAAAAGGTGTTGCTAAAATGCTTCTTGGAAGCAAGAATGGCAAGATTTCATTTTATGTACTTTGGACTTGTGGAAGGGGCAGTCTCTGGAAAAGGACATAATGCTTAGTAGAATTTTTTCTGTGTTAGGTGCTGTGAAGTTGGCTCTGACTCATGGTAATCTTATGCATATCAGAACAAAACACTGCCCAGTCCTGCATCATCTTCATAAGTATTGTTATGTTTGAGCCCATTGCTGCTGCCACTGTGCCACTCCATTTTGTTGGGTTTTCCTCTTTTACACCAATCCTCCACTTTACCAAGTACTTCTTCTGAGACCATTTCCTCCTGATAATATGACTGAACTATGAGAGACAAAGCCTTGTCATCCTGGCTTCTATGGAGCATTCTGACTATTTTTTCCAACACAGATTTGTTTGTTTCTCTGGAAGTCCATGGCATGGAACTTCCAATATTCTTCTCCAGCACCATAACTCAAATGCATCCATTCTTCTATGATCTTCCTTACCCATTGTCCAACTTTTCACATGCCTATAAGGCAATTGAAAATACCGATTGGATCAGGAGAGCCTTAGTCCTAAAACTGATATCTTTGATCTTGAACATTTTGAAGTGCCAGTGAGAACAAGGAGGATCCCCAACAAGATGGATCAACACAGTGACTGACTGCAGCAGTGGGTTCAACCACAGCGACCATTGAGAGGATGGTGCAGGATCAGTCAGTTCTTCCTTACGCTGCACACTGGGTCATCAAGAGTTGGAGCTGACTCAACAGCGCCTAACACCAACTTCAGTAAGGCTTAGTCTCAACTCTAATAGGCCTACTTAAGAACATGTATTGTTTCCAAAGTTATAATGCAGGCTGTTTGAGAATAGAGACTTCATCTTTGTATTTTCTGAAATCCTTTAGTAAATTTTCCTACACATTATATTTCATTTATGCTTCCTGAATGAGTGGAAATGGGTTATAAGTATTGGATTCATTTGGACCAAAAAGAGAGAGCAGGAAAAAAAAAAAAAAAAAAAGAGTTGGAAGTTAGGTATCAAAGTATTAAGATAATTTGAATTTCAATCAAATTTTAATATTTGCAATGAAAGAACCATCTCATGGAATGTTGCTGTTATTATGTGCCATTGAGTCAGTTCCAATTCATATAGACCCTATGTAGGGTTTTCAAGGAGTTGATGGTTTTGAATCACTGACCTTGTAGTTATCAGCCCAGTGCTTATCCTACAGCACTATGCTAGGACTCCTTTCACGAAGTAGTAGGATGCAATTATCAGTCTTAATGACTGCTTAGTCACTAGTGATTAAAAGTGATGTTTTGTTGGAGTTCATTGAGATCTGGTAAATTAACAGGATATTTCACATAGCAGAGCAATTCGTGGTACAGTGTAGAATTCACTCTTTCTATGTGGGACACTGGATGGTATGGTAGCTCTATATGATAAGCCCTGGACTTTGAATCACAAGGTCCACAGTTCTTGCCTACCAGCCACTCCACAAGAGAAAGATGAGACTTTCTGCTCCCATGAAGCTTTACATCCTCAGAAACCCTACATAAGAGCACTATGAGTTGTAACCAACTACACAGCACTTAGCAAGCAAACAAAATGTGGGCAACTAGTGTTTGATTGTCAGCCAGTTACCAGCCATTTTTCAGTGTTTCATATTGTTATGATGGGAGTGCTGGTATGGTACTGTGGGTTAATGTGCTATACTACAAAGTTAGTTTGACCATCTACTTCTGAAAATACCCCAGGGAAAATCTTAAGTTACACAGTGGTCTGATCTATAACCAAGTATTGGGATGGCACAGGGTCCATCAGCATTTATTGCACTTATGCATGGGATCACCAGGAATCAGGTAACAAGAGCATTCCAGGTAGCCCTGGAATTGCTAGTAACCCTTTGATATTTGGAAGATACATAGTAGTTTAGATCTCATTTTCATACAATGTCTCATTCCATGCTCATTGTTGTTGTTGCTGTTATTAGGTGCCATTGAGTCAATTCTGACTCATAGAGACCCATGTACAATAAATCAAAATACTTTCTGGTCATGTGCCATCCACATAATCATTGTTCTGTTTGAGTCCATTATTACAGCCACTGTATCAATCTATCCTATTTAGCTTCTTCCTCTTTTTCACTGAACCTTTACTTTACCAAGCAAGCATGATGTCCTTCTTTCCTCCTGATAACATGTTCAGAGTAGGTGAGATGAGCCTCACTATCCTCACTTCTAAGGACGATTCAGGATATACAACTTTCAAGACAGATTTGTTCCTCCTTCTGACAGTCCACGGTATATTCAACATTCTTTCTCAATTTGTTCAGTATGCAGGTTGAATAAATATGATGAAAGGACACAACCCTAACACATTACTTTTCTGATTTTAAAACATATATCTCCTTCTGTTTGGACAACTGCCTCATGGTTTATGTATAGGCGCTGCAAGAGCACAGTTAAGACTTCTGGAAATCCCATTCTTTTAAAATGGTATCTATAATTTCTTAGGGTCCACACAGTCTTTTGGTTATTTGACAGATCAGAAAATCATCCAAACAATGTTCTTTGACTTGTTCAAGACTGTGAAACATCAAATGAAAGAAGTATGTCCTAAACTCAAATCTTCTGGGTTAAATAGTATTCTTCTCCTAAAATTTATGTCTATCCAGAACCTATGATTGTGATTTTTTTTTTTAAAACAGGTTCTTAGCAGATAAAAATGAAGGTATTATGAGGTCATACTGGATTAGTTGTACTTAGAAGGCGAGAGATACAGAGACACACCAGGAGAAAGAACACAATGTGAAGATGGAGGCAGAAGTTTATGTGATGCATTTACAAGCCTAAGAACTCCAAAGATCACTCACTAGCAACCATCAGAAGCCAGTGTTTAATTATCAGCCAGCTACCACCCATCTGTCAGTGGTGTACTGCAAACTGCTATGGTGTTGAACAGGTTCCAGATTCTTTGTTCAGGCTGTTAAGAGGAAACAGGGCCCTGCTAATACCCTGATTTCAGGATTACAGCCTCCAGAACCCTGAAAGAATATTTGGTTAATTTTAAACATTGTGGTCTGCTAACCAGAAGACTGGTAGTTCAAACCCACCAGGCACTCTGCAGAGGAAAGTTAGTCAGTCCCCATTTACAGTCTCAGAAACCCTAAGGAGTAGTTTTATAGGATTACTATGTCTTTTATAGGATTACTATGAGTTCAAAATGAATCAGTGGCAGTAGATGGGTATTTTGGTTGGAGACATTTGGTTTATGACAATGTATTACACAAGGCTAAGAAAGTAACCCACACGCATCTATATTTTGAGTCATTACTTTGTAGTTGAGTGCCACCTTTAGGTTCAGTCTCTGGACCTTACATTTGAATTACAACCTGCAACTCTCCCAAACTAATCTGGTACTTTTGATGATGACCATGATGCAAATGGTATTGAAGTGATATGATCTGATAGGATTATTCATGTTTGGGTCAAGTTGCCCAATAAGTCATTTCCATGGATTACACAGAGAGCCTAATTATGTTAAATCACTTGAGAGATTTCCAAGTGACCTTCTTGACAAACACTAACTAGCAGTAATAAGTGAGAGAAAAGAAATAGAAAATTAGATCACTTCCTCGGCCAAATACAGAGATGACTACAATCCTACTTGAATTTGAGTGTTACCATCTGTTGATTAGGGCCTAGAATATGTTACAGCCAGTGTATCTGCATAAACTGATATATAGAATTATATGAAATAAAAAAGAGAGTTTTCTGTAGGACCTAGCTTTATAGCTTTATATTTTTTAAAACTTGAAGTATTTCCCAAAATGTTGGTAAACAAACTTCTTCAACTAGAAGGGGAGAAAAAAAAAAAAAAATCATTCTCTTTTCTAATGAAGGAGGATTAAAAGGCTGTGAAACTATATCCAATACACAAATGTTGTAATTACGATAAATATTTGTCCTTTCTGTTTTCACTGCAAACTCAAAAAGCCTAGATTGTGTATTTGGCATGTGCAAGAGATTACAGCCATCTGCTGGGAGACAAAGCTGTCAATTATAAAGCAATCTGGCTTTCCATTCCAATTAATTTCCAGGTAAAATGTGGCACAATTGAAGTAGGCTTTATTATTACTATTATTAAAATAAGGAAGCTCCTAGTACTGTTTGCCTGTGGCCCTGTATTCAGCATCCCAGGAGAGATTCCCAAATCTCTGCCCTCCTCCTCATGTTTCAAGTTCAAGGTCAACAATCATGGTGAACTGACATTATATAGGGCTATGAGTTCTGGCTAAGGAGCTCTGGTAGTGCAGTGGTTATGAGTCGGCCTGCTAACCTCAAGGTCAGCAGTTCAAAACTACCTGCTGTTCTTCAGGCGAAAGATGAGACTTTCTGCTCTCAAAAAATTTTACAGCCTTGGAAACTCATAGCAGGGTTGCTATGAATCAGAACTGACTCCACAGCACACAGCCACCACTATGAGATCTTTACCCAACTTGAACATAAAATGAGGATTTAATTCAGCTAAAGCACTCTGTAGGCTAAGGAGACAAATTGCAGAAAGCAGAGTCAACTTCATGGAGATAGTGATGTCTTCTCAGCTTGGGTGATGAACATTTAAGAGGGGGGCTTTTAAGAGGTTAAAAGCAACACAGACAACAAAAGGGGCCCAAAGAAACATGAAAAGCAAAATGTCCAATAACTTAGGTTTCAGCAACATTGGGGAGGGACAGTCAAAACCACTGCAAGGAATTTTAATGGAAAAGACAGTGGTCTGAAAATTGTGGCCATTAAAGGCCAAATGGAAGCCAGTTAGCCTTTGTGTTGGCCAAATGCCAGGCCAGAAAATTCACTCAGCTTCCTTGAATTCTTCCTGCAGTTTTATTGAAAATAGTCATCCTGAGCTTTCTCTGAAAACAATTTAATTGCCTTTCAATGGACTGCTCAAAAGTGGCTCTATTTTTTTTTTTCTGCTTTTACTTTTATTTGCATTTTATTTTGAGCTTAATTTACTCTCGAGCCATAAGTTTTTGTTGCTTCAGTTTCTTCTGAGATATCTTCTTCTTCTGTGCAACCTCCTCTTCTGGTTTAGGAACAATCTGTTCCTTTTCATTGAGGATCATCTCAACATGGCAGGGGGAGCTCATGTAGGGGTTTATCCGATCATGAGCTCTGTAAGTTCAGTGGCGCATCTGGTGTATCTTGAGAGCTTTGTTGACCTGGATATGCTCAATGACCAGAGAATCCACACCTAAACCCTTAAGTTCAGCATTGCTCTCTGCATTTTTAAGCAGGTGCAGCAAAAATTCAGCGCTCTTTTTGGGCCACAGACCCTGTGTCCAAACCCACTGTTTGGCCTGGGTACACCTACCAACACCACCATTGTAACGTCGGAATGGTACACGTTGCTTCTGCAAAGTGACATCTTTAAGATACTTGGTGGTTTACTGGATATGCATATCCTTGATGGTCTAGGCAGTCTCATGGGTGTCCTTAAAATGGACCCGGAGATTTGAACCTCTGGATTTGCATGATTTTGTGGGGTTTTCTGGGTCAAGTGAGTAGTGAATCATTTTGTGAGATTACCTCAGGCCGCTTACAGGACGAGCAAAAGCTCTTTCTATTTTCCAGCAGCCGTGGAGGCAAGAATGAGCTTTTAAATGTGTATCTCATAGTAGATCTGTGGATGGGTCAGATCTGAGTACACCTAATGATTAAGGACCTATTCACATAATGGTGATCATAGTGTTTTCTGGAAAAGTTCTTCCTCAAATAACTAGGGAGAAATGAAAATGAGTTTAAATGTACCAAGTCCACCTACATCAAATCAATTTAACCACTATCTCTTGCATTTCATAGTGATGGCCCAATCTTGGTCAATATTTCACTCACTGACTATTGTAATCACATCTAAATTATGAAAGAACCCGCTGAGACCTAATACATTTGCTAATGCTTTTCAGTTAAATATATAAAGATTATTGAGTAAGATTCAGTTTTAAACAAATTTGTAATAATTAAGCAAATCTGATCCTAGACCAAGGGAGCAGGCTTGACCTTCTGGTTCAAGAAGATGGTTAATTGGTATATCAACGTTACCTTCACTCTCTAGCTACTTGTTAGATGCTGTCAAGTCATTTTGACTCATAGTGAGCTTAAGAAAGACAGAAGGAAATATTGCATGGTCCTGCACCATCCTCATCAATGTTGTTAAACTTGAGCCCATTGCTTCAGCCACTGTGCCAATGCATCTCATTGGAGGTCTTTCTCTTTTTCACTGACCAACCACTTTGCCAAGCATGATGTTCTTCTCTAAGGGATGGTGCTTCCTGATAATATGTCTAAAGTATGAAAGATGACGTTTCATCATCCTTACTTCTAAGGAGCACTCTGGTTGTACTTCTTCCAACACAGATTTGTTTGTTTTTCTGGCTTCCTATTGTACTTTTAATATTATTATCCAACAACATAACTCAGATGCATCAATGATTCTGTGCTATTCCTTATTTATGATCTAACTTTAACATATAAATGAGCCAATAGAAAATACCAGGGCTTGTGTCAGGTACACCTTAGACCTTAAACTGATACATTTGCTCTTTAACACTTTAAAGAGATTTGCCAAATGTAAGTCATTGTTTGAAGTCTTGTCTGCTGCTACCATGAATGTTGATTGTGGATCCAAGCCAAATGAAGTCTTTGACAATTTGATTCTCTTCTATATTTATCATAATGTTATTTATTGGTCCAATTATGAGGATTTAAAAATTATTATTATATTTTGTTTTTATTGTGAATTGGGTGATAGTTTATATGGGAGAAAATTCTGGATGGGGATCTGCATTCCATCTATGGTCTTATGCAATGCAAAGGCTCCACAGGAAGCCTTCTTCTCTGGGCAAGTTCTAGCCCCATTTTAGGTATTTCAATCAGTTGTAGGCTGAAGATGTACTTATAAGCTTTCTATGGTGATGTTTCTGGCTATTCCTTCCTCTCCCCCTCACGTGTGTTTTTTTTTTTTACAGTGCAAGGGAAACCAAAATTCAAAAGACAGCCAAGCATCTTAGCATTATTCCCCTCCTGACCCTTTTACCTATTCAAACCATGCCTCAATTCTGTATGCAGAGCCCTGTTGTTCCAAGGTTGAGCATATATCACTATTTACCTCTGTCCCACTTAGCCCATGCAAACCTACCTAAATATTCTCTCATCTGCCTTGTTCTTCCATTCCCCTGCCTCTTCTAGTGTGTTGCTGCCCCACCAGCACTCAAGCTATCTTGTGTCTATTCCCTACCTTGCACTCTACCTTTGCCTCACTCCTCCTACTCCACCCCCTACACCTCAACCTCCCCCCCACCAAAAAAAAAAAAAAATACATATACTTTTTTCATTTTTAGTGTGGGTACTTTTTCTAAAGATTTTACAATTATGGTCCTATGCAGTATTTCTCCTTTTGTGACTAAATAATTTCACTCAACATAATGTCCTCTAGGTTCATCCATGTTATGCGGTAGCTTGCAGCTTCCTTGTTATTCTTAAAGGTAGCATAATAGTCCATTGTGTGTATGTACCACACTTTGTTTATCCATTCTTCCATTAATGGGCCCTTAGGCTGTTTCCATCTTTTTGCTATTGTGAATAGTGCTGCTATGAACATTGATGTGCATATATCTACTCATGACATGGCTCGTATTTCTTGTGGATACATACCAAGTAGAGGAATTTCTGGATCATAAGGTATTTCTATTTCTAACTTTCTGAGGAAGTGCCATACTGTTTTGCAGAGTGGTTGGACCATTTTGCATTCCAACCAGCAATGAAGGAGGGACCCAGTGTCTGCATCCTAGCTAGCATTTTTTGTTTTCTACTTTTATGATCTTTGCTGTTATTGCTGGTGTGAGATAAGATCTCATTGTTGTTTTGATTTGCATCTCTCTAATGGCTAGTGATCATGAATATTTCTTCATGTTTGCTGGCTGCCGGAATCTCCTCCTTGGTGAAGTCTCTGTTCATGTCATGTGCCCATTTTTAAAATTGGGTTATTTGTCTTTTTCTTGTAGAGGTGTTGTGGTTTCCTATATATTTTAGAAATGAGTCCTTTGTCTGATGCATCGTTGCAAAAGATTTTTTCCCATTCTGTGGGTTCTCATTTTACTCTTTTGGTGAAGTCTTTTGGTGCACATACATTTTTAAATTTTAGTATGTCCCAATAATCTATTTTGTCTACTTTTGTTCGTGTAATTTTCAAAATGTTTGGTAGTCTGTATATGCCCTGTATTAAAGCCCTCACATTTGTCCCAATTTTTTCATTGATGGCCTCTATAATTCTAGGATTCACATTTAGGTCTTTAATCCATGCTGAGTTGGTTTTTGTATATGGCGTGAGGTAAGGATCTTGTTTTAATCTTTTGCATATCACTTTCCAGTTCTACCTGCACCATCTGTTGAAGAGACTATCTTCTCCACATGCAATATACTTAGGCTCTTTGTTGAAAATCAGTTAGCTATATATGGATGGGTTAATTTCTGGACTCTCAATTCTGTTCCATTGATCAATGTGTCTTTCGTTATAAAAGTACCAGGTTTGTTTTGAGCATGGTAGCCATGTAGTAAAATTTGAATTCAGGGAGTGAGAGGCTTCCAACTTTATTCTTCTTCTTAAGCAGTGCTTTGCTTATCCTGGGTCTCTTTCCTTTCCCTATAAAGTTTGTAATTGCTTTTTTTTTTTCAATCTCTTTGAAGAATGTTGTTGGAATCTGGATTGGGATTGCATTATATGTGTAGATTGCTTTGGGCAGTGTTGACATTTTCACAATATTAAGTCTTCCTATCCAGGAGCATGGTATATTCTTCTGTTTTTGTAAGTCTCTTTTGATTTCTGGTAGTAATGTTTTATAGTTTTCTTTCTATAGATCCTTTGTTTCCCTGGTTACATTCATTCCTATGTATATCATCCTTTGCGTGGCTATTGTATATGGTATTGCTTTCCTAATGTCCTTGTCAGTGCTGTCATCATTGATATAGAGGAACCCAACTGATTTTTGCTTGTAGATCTTGTACCGTACCACTTTGCTGAATTTTCCAATGAGGTCTAGTAGCAGTTTTACAGAATACTTGGGGTTTTCTATGTATAGGATCATATCGTCTGCAAATAGAGCGAGTTTTACTCCTATTTGCAAATTTGGATGCCTTAAATTTTCCTATCTTGCCTTATAGCTCTGGCTAAGACTTCCAACACAATATTAAACAGGAGTTGTGACAAAGGTCATCGCTTGTCTGGTTCCTGTTTGCAGAGGGAAGGCTTTCAGTTTCTCTCCATTGAGAGTGATGTTAGCTGCTCATTTTGTATATATGCTCTTAATTATGTTGAGGCATTTCCCTTCAATTTCTACTTTGTTGAATGTTTTTATTAGGAATGGATGTTGGATTTTGTTTAATGCCTTTTCTTCATCAATTAATATGATCATGTGGTTCTTTTCCGTTTTCTTCTTTATATGGTGGACTACATTTATTGTTTTTCTAATTGAACCATCCTTCCTTCCTTTTTGTGAAACCCATTTGATCAAGATATATTATTTTTTTAATGTGCTACTGGATTCTGTTGGCTAGGATTTTGTTGAGAATTGTTATATGCATGTTCATGAGGAATATTTGTGTATAATTTTTTTTCTTAGTGATGTCCTTCCCTGGTTTTGGAATGAAGGTTATGCTTGCTTCATAAAATGTATTAGGAAGTTTTCCATCCTCTACTATATTCTGAAATAATTTGAATAGAATTTATTATTTTTTTCACACTGAGGTGCAGTTCATATTGAATAAAGGTTAGTCTTTAATCTCACAACCATGAGATTTAAAGACACATTAAGGATGATGGACAAGGGGGTAGAAGGAGTATAGTTCTTTAATGACTACCTAGAAAACTGCACTGTTTGGATATTGCACTTATAGAGCTGTTATGTGTGAAAAAACATTTGTGCCAGATTTTATTACATGTAGTCATGACAATTCTAAGTGACAAAAACTGTGTCTGAAGATTTTACCATTGATAAGACTTATTTTTTTTTTTTTGGGGGGGGGGAAGCTTGATTGGCCCTGATTGAAAGCAAACAAAACAAAAAACTTTAAAGAATCAGTACACTTTTCTTCAGAGAAAATGTACTAGATGAGCAAGTTAAGATTCTCTTTAAAAATATAGTTTTACAACAAAAAAGTAATAAAGAAAAGGAATTACAAACATTTTTCTCTTTAATTTTTAAAAATATTCAAGTACCTAATATTAATGTGTTAATTTTTTTTTTACATAAGTTAAAGTACATTGATAGTCCTATAATAATTCCTTCCATCCATACTCATTGAGATGGCAGGCTGGTGATTCAAGTAGGATTTCTCCATTGGGGCACAGTCCTGGAAGCACCCTGGAAGTCTTTCCTTATGATAATTTCCTCTCATTTAATTTTCACAAGGAAATGTTTGAAAATTGTTGGAATAATAAATGTGGCCACCATGAACTCTCTTAGTTAATACATTTATATTTTAATAATCATTTTTGAAAATGCAGTCTTGATCCAACAAAGTGCTGTATGAGAATGAAAAGGTAAATATTTGGAGAATTAGGACCTAACAAGTGTTCTTCAGTGGAGTACTGAAGCAGCAGTGCTTAGCTGTTAACCAAAAGGTTGAAACAGTTTGAACCCATCAGTCATGACATGGGAGAAAGATGCGGCAGTCTGCATCCATAAAGATATCATTGGAAATCTTACAGATGAGTTCTACTCTGTTCTTTAGGTTCATTATGAGTTGAAACTCATCCAACAGCACCCAATAAGAGCAACAGTGGTCTTCAAAATTTGTTATACCTTCAGAATTATCCCCACAAAGAAGGCAAGATCCTCCTGGAACATAAATGCTAGATGGAATGTAAGTTTATGAAAGAAATGAAGAGTGTTAAAAAAAGAAAAAAAGAAGTGGTCTTCTTTAGAATACTTTAAGTACCATTCCTTGAGTTTTTCTCAGTAAATCTGTTGTTAATTGACATTGAGTTAGCTCTAACTCACTGACAACAAAACAATACATTTCCCAGTCTTGTGCTATAGTCACAATCATTAGTAAGTTTGAGTTCATCATTGTAGCCATGGTATATTTTGAATGCCTTGTAACCATGGAAATCCATGTTTAGCCTTATATCAGACATCATTTTGTTGTGAGCCATAGGATTTTTTGGCTAGTTTTAAGAAGTAGATCACCAGATCTTTCTTTGCAGTCTATATTTTAAAAACTTCACTGACAACTGTTCACCTTGGGTGATTCTTCTGGTATTTGAACTAGTGAGATAGCTTCTAGCATAACACAAGTACAACAACTTACAGAAGGGTGGTGAGCGGTAGGTCTATATGCACACGGTGATCATCTCTTTGGGTTCCTTTCACCAGATACAGAGGTTCCAGGCACAGCAGTTCTATCATTTCAGCTTTGTCTCTTGCAAAGCATCCTTTCTGCTTCTTACGCACAGGAAGAAACCACTTGCTTCAGTTAACATAATTTTCACCAGGATATATTTACAATGATAATAAGGGCCAAAGATTTCCTTTTTCATAGTTATACTCAGGGAAACATCTCCGTAGAATTAATTCCATGAGGAGGATCATCAGCCTCATACAGTCTCATCCCAACACACAACTCTCACAACAAACAGATACTTTTTAACAGTAGCCCAGTAGCAATTTAATAGCTTGCAGCAGCCCCTCACAGAACTGAAAAGCAAAAGAAAATACCAGATCTGATAGACCTTGAAGGGGATATTAAAGGTGACAAAATGCGATTACCTGAGGTAGGATATTAAGTTAAATAACAACTGTGCTCTTTTAGCTAAAATGTTTCCAGGATCTGTACCAGCATAAATGACTTGGATCTTAATTTTATGACTCAGTGCTAGAAAGGGAGGCAGGGTTCCAGCATCATAGGAGCCACTTCACTTGGAAACCCTATTGCTCATCCGGCACCCCCAGGGAGGCAAGGATGCTGCCCAAACCTATGAGCCTCTGAGAGTAGCCAGAAATGCAGCAGAAGGTGTAGGGCTTCCTGAACCCTCATTGAGACCATCTGGACTCTCCAGTACACCTGTTCAGGAGGTTTCAGTGGCTTGGTTTACAAATGTAAATGTATCAAAACATTCTGGTCCTGTGAGGATCTTTTGCCTTCACTTTTTGGGGAGTTAATTATGCAACACGAATATATCTGTACCCATTTTTCTCTCTAGTTACAAATTTTAGCTGCAGAAAAATGTGCATCTTAGTCCTTTTTTAGGGGCATGAACATCTGTAAAAGTGCTTTCAATTCCTTAATAAAGGTGACATTAGGCCAGATTTGATATTACACTAAGTCCCACATAACATTTAAAAATGAGTTTTTTCAACCATAAAATTACTAATTGATCTGTCTTGTAAAAAGATAAAGGAAATGAATGCCTATTTGAGTTTCATTTCTGCCAGGCTCCCAATTCCTTATTTTATGTAGCGCAAAATGAATTTTAATGAAGCAGCCTCCAAATTTCAAAATATGCCATTCCCTTCCAAAGTAATTGGCATATTTGACTGCCTTTTCCTTTTTAGAGTCTGTCTGACATTCTAATCTTCAAGTCAATGTTCCATTCAACATGCTCTTTCATGTGCCATCTGAGAGGAGTAAATTAAAATGGGGGGAGGGGTTATAGCAGAAGGAAATTATTCATTTATCTGCTCAACAAGTACCTATAGTATTTTGACTGTATGTGAGGCACTATTCCAGGTGCTATAGAAGTAATAGAGCACAAAATATTAAAACATCCCTACACTTAATAGAGCTCTGGTAGCATAGTGGTTATGAATAAGGCTGTGAGCCACAAGGTCAGCAGTTCGAAATTAGCAGCTGTTCCAAGGGAGAAAGATGTGGATTTTTGCTCCCGTAAAGATTTACAGCCTTGGAAACCCTGTACAGGGTCGCTATGAGTCGGAACCGACTCCACAGTACTTAAAAACAACAACAACTCTTGTGTAGGTTACATTTTCATTGAGGGCTACAATACAGTAAGCAGACAAAAATATACAATTCAAATGACTATTAATGCTTGAAGAAAAATAAAATTTAAAAAATATAAAATGTCAGAACGGCCAGAGGCGATATAACTTCCTCCTGCCCCAAATCTCCCCGCCCTGGCTTGAGACCCTAATAAAAATCAGCCGGGTGCAGCTAACCCACGCACAGAGAGTGTGAGGAATTCTGGAGGGTGTAAGAAAGGCTGCAGCGGCTTCTTGACATCACCCATCATCCCCCAACTGTCTATGCAGCTAAGTCCCCTGCCCCCACTCCTAGCTATCAGTGGGATCTCACAAAGGGGGCATTCATATACCAGTCCCACGGCTTTTGGACTATCATAGTCTCTCCTGGGCTCACA
>NW_006408588.1:10628934-10630846 GCF_000296735.1 Chrysochloris asiatica | reverse complement strand
GCAATTGTGGCCATATAGCTAAGCTACAACATAATACTCCACCACTTAGATGAGACCCTACAACATTTGCTACGACTTACAGATGAAAAGGGAAGACCATCTCCTGACCACATTAATAACAATAACAATAATAATAAACAATAACCATGACCAATAAGAAACAATCAACTTTATCAAAGCATGTCCAAAAAAGAAAGGACCTGACGCAATTGAACTGGAGACAGACAAAGCCTTCATAGAGGAGGAGAAGCGAGTTTTGGATATGCCTGAGAGGGAATTCAGAAGAATGATATGGAAACAAATTCAAATAATCCGAAAAGGGGTCGAGGAAAATAAGGAAGAAGTAAAAAAAATTCTCCAAAAACAATCAAATAGGATAGATGCAGCATTGGAAACAATTCAAAACCTGCAAAAAGATGCCCAGTTGATCAACAATAAGAGATCAGAAATAGACAATAGCATTAAAGGAGAAAGGAGCAGACTAGAAGAGATGAAAGCCAGAACTAGCAAGCTGGAAGACAGATCTCTCAATACTGCCAAGGTAGAAGAACAAGATCTCTCAATACTGCCAAGGTAGAAGAACAAGCAGCTAAAAGGATAAAACAATCTGAAGAGAGTCTAAGATTCATGCTGGATAACATGAAGAGGAATAATGTAAGAATTATTGGCATTCCAGAGCAAGAAGAAACAAAGAAATCCACAGAAGAGATCATGGAAGAGCTTCTGGAAGAAATTCTCCCTAACATCTTGACAGATGAAAGGATAAGCATTCAAGAAGCCCAACGTACTCCAGGAATGATAGACCCCAGAAGAAAATCTCCAAGACATATAATAATCAAGCTCTCAAAAAATCAAAGACAAGGAAAGAATATTAAAAGCAACCCGGGAGAAAAGAAACATAACTTATAAAGGCAAGCAAATAAGATTAAGCTCTGACTATTCAGACCAAACCATGCAGGCAAGAAGGCAATGGGGAGAAATATACAAAGCTCTGCAAGAAAAAAAAACAAAACTGTCAACCAAGAATTGTCTATCCAGCAAAACTATCAATCAAATATGATGATTCAATCAAAACATTCCAGGATAAACAGAATTTAAAGAGATTTTATCAAAACCAACCCAGCACTTCAAAACATCCTAAAGGGAGTTCTGAGAACAGAGAACCAACAAGAACAGACAACAAACAGAGATTGATAAGTATGGCAACACCACCTGGATTACACCCAACAAATAGCGGAGTCCAAAACAGAACGAGACTACAACGACAAAATCAAAAGAATGGGGAGATGAACTGAAGGCCAAAAACATATCAGGGTCAAAGAAGGGACAAAAGTAGCAATGAAAGCCCAGGTGGTGAGGATGCCAGGTAAATTACAGGTTGCAATGGAGTATCCTAAATGCAGAGAGAAATTAGTAGACTACAAGGTAACCCCAAAGAAAGCTGACACTCCACAACATATCATAAAAATGAATTCCCAAGGAGATCAAACAAACAGAGAAACTAGGAGGAAACCGACCAAAAACAACTCAGAAGACATAAAGCCAACGCAAGAAAGAAAACAGAACCAAAGAACAATCAACATTGCCAAAAAAGTAACATAATGACAGCAATCAATTCATACTTATTGATAATTACACTGAATGTCAATAGATTGAATGCACCAGTGAAGAGACAGAGAGTGGCAGAATGGATAAGAAAACAAGATCCATCAATATGCTGCCTGCAAGAGACACACCTCACATACAAGGACAAAAGCAGACTAAAAGTTAAGGGATGGAAGAAAATTTACCAAGCCAACTGTAACACTGGACAAGCAGGTGTCACCACATTAATCTCCGACAAAGTAAATTTTAAGATGAAAACCAGCATAAGAGACAAGGAAGGACACTATCTCATGATTAAAGGGTCAAT
>NW_006408588.1:10619575-10625009 GCF_000296735.1 Chrysochloris asiatica | reverse complement strand
TGGGGGCTCGGGATCAGGAGATGGAAAGGGGCTGAGGACTGTGGTGGGAGGGGTGCAGGTTTACAGGGTACACCCCTTGGTTGGGTGAGGATGCATGGACAGGATGAAAACTATGCCAACGAAATGGTGGATGATGGAATGAATGTAAAGCTGATGTTCTCCCATGTAGACTATCACACAATTCACAATAAAACATTAAAAAAAATAAAGTATTGCTACAAAATAATAGAAACCTTTATAAACAAAACAAAATACATAAAATGTTGCTGAAAATATGCTTCCAATGAAGTAGAACTGTCCTATATGGTTTCCAAGGTTGTAAATCGTTAGGGAAGTAGAATAGTATTTCTTTCTCCTGCTGAGCTGCTGATGGTTGTGAAGCACTGAATTTTCAGTAAATAGTCATTGTTGTACCCATTATACAAACAGCTGGAAGTGAGCAATGCAGGCTGGACAGTGTGTATGTAATATTTTATATGTATTGTTGCCATTAGCTGCCATTGAATCACTGGCCAACTCAGGTACAACAGAATAAAATACTGCTTGGCTTTGACCCATCCACATAATTGATTATAAATCAAACAGTTGTGACCCACAGAATTTTATCTGGTTGATTTTTTTTTTTAATGTTTTATTGTGAATTATGTGATAGTTTACATGGGAGATCATTAGCTTTACATTCATCCTATTGTATATCGTTTCATTGCCATGATTACAATCCCCTACAATCAACCAACCAAAGGGTATAACATGCAAGCTTGCCCCCCATCATCAGCACACAGCCCCTCTCTCTCTGGATCTAGAGTTCCCAGACACTCCATCTCTCTCCATGTCATAGTCTCTCCCTCCATCTCTGGCATCACTGTTTCTCTGGGTAGGGTCCCGCTCTCCATTCTTCTCCCTTGATGATCCCAGGGACTCCGCTCCTGGACTGCAGAGTCAAGCACTCCCCTCTTTTTGCTACAAAACATCTACCTTTACATTTCCAACCCTCACAGTCAGTCCTGATAACAATTATTCACTATTGTACCACAAGAGACGGATCACCATTTCCTTTCATCAGCCCCGGCCACACATATTGGATGCTATTCAATGGAAATTCTAACATCCTCTGTGCCCTCTGTATCTAGGCTCCCTCTTGAAAGCTTGTAAGCCAATTACTTCTTGCCTTTGTAGCTCCCCATTTTGTGTAGCCAATGTCCAAGTTGCCCATCCCTGTCTACTCTGTGTATGGAGGGGGTGGGAATGATCCTCACTGTTAAGCTTTGTTTCCTCTTTTGAGCTACTGCATCCATAGGTATAGGTCAAGTTCATCAAATTATATCAGATTCTGTTTTTTTCTTCTTCTTTCTTCTTCTAGTTGAGCTCTGATCATCCGGTCATGGAAGCCAGGTCAAATGGGTATTATCTGCAAGTGTGGGTTCTCTTATTCATATGCCCGCTCTTCTTATCAGCTGGACGCTTCACTCTCCACTCTAGTCCTCTGTGGCTCTGTTACTGACTCTGAGCCCAATAGTCCCCAGGTCTTGCCACACTGCTGGCCAACCAGGTCTCCACCTGTGTTTATAGGAGTCTATTGAACATTGTAGGGCTTATCTCACAGCTTCATTGTTGTTTTTCCATCACTTCACCTTATTGGTGATGAATATGGTCACCAATCAGAGTGCATGTCTGCTCATGTATTCCCACTGAATTTCAGTCTTGGAAGGGGTTTTGCCCTAAGGGGATCCAACCCCTTGCCTTGATGTCTCCTGGGCTAGCATCTTGCTTGTTCTTATAGTAATCAGTTGGACTGCCGTTATTGTTTTGTATTTTTCCTGCCGGTCCTTCTTTCAAGAAGTATCTTCTTCCAGCCACTCCACGCTTGTCTACTTGTCCTTTCAAGAGGAAATTTCCTTCCTCAGAAGATTCTGAATGGGGTTTAGGATTCCACCTATGGTCTTATGTAATGGAGAGGCTCCACAGGAAGCTTCCTTCACTGGACATGTTATAGCCCCATTTTAGGTGTTCCATTCAGTGCTAGGCAGAAGATAGACTTATAAGCTTTCTATGGTGATATTTATGGCTATTCAGTTCTTGCTCCCTCAAGTGTCTGTTTGCCAATGGTATGCCAGGGAAATCAAGATTCAAAAGACAGTCAAGCATCTTAACATTATTTACCCCCTTTTCCCCATTCCAACCATGTCTCAATCCCTGTATCCCAGAACCCTGTTTTTCCAAGGTTGTGCATTCATCATTCTTTATCTCTGTCCCACATAGCCCATGCAAACCTGCCTAATTATTTTCCCATCTGCCTTGTTCTTCCATTCCCCTCCTCCTTCTTGTGTATTACCCTCCTCCCTAGCACCCAAACTAGCCTGTGTCTATTCCCTACCGTGTGCTCCACCTCCCCCTCCCTCCCCTCACCCCACCACCCACATCCCGGTAACCAGCAAATAACCCCCCCCACCCCCCGCTTTAGTATGGGTTATTTTTCTTAGTCGTTTGCAGTAGTGGTCCTATGCAGTATTTCTCCTTTTGTGACTAATTTCACTCAACATAATGTCCTCAAGGTTAATCCATGTAATGCAGTGGCTTGCAGCTTCTTTGTTATTCTTCAAGGTAGCATGATATTCCATTGTGTGTATGTACCACAGTTTGTTTATCCATTCTTCCATTGATGGGCACTTAGGCTATCTCCATCATTTTGCTATTGTAAACAATGCTGCCATGAACATTGGTGTGCATGTATCTACTCGTGTTGTGGCTCGTATTTCTTGTGAGTAAATACCAAGTAAAGGAATTTCTGGATCATAAGGTATTTCTATTTTTACCCTTCTGAGGAAGCGCCATATTGCTTTCCAGAGAGGTTGGACCATTTTACAGTCCCACCAGTAATGCAGGAATGTCCCAGTCTCTCTACATCCTCACCAGCATTTATTGTCATCTACTTTTTTGATCTTTGCTGTTATTGCTGGTGTGAGATGATATCTCATTGTTTTGATTCGTGTCTCTCTAATGGCAAGTAATTGTGAATATTTCTTCATATGTTTGTTGGTTGCCCGGATCCCCTACTTTGTGAAGTATCTGTTCATGTCCTGTGCCCATTTTTAAAATTGCGTTATTTGTCTTTTTCTTGTAGAGGTATTGTATTTTTTTTATGTATTTTAGAAATGAGTCCCTTGTCTGATGTGTCATTGCAAAAGATTTTTTCCCATTCTGTGGTTTCCCTTATTACTCTTCTAGTGAAGTCTTTTGATGCTCATAAGTTTTTAAATTTTAGTATGTCCCAGTCATCTATTTTGTCTCCTTTTGTTTGTGTAATTTTCAAAATGTTTGGTAGTCTGTGTATTCTCTGAATTAGTTTCCTCACATTTGCTCCTGTTTTTTCATTGATGGCCTTCATGATTTTAGGATTCACATGTAGGTCTTTAATCCATGATGAGTTGGTTTTGGTATAAGGCATGAGGTGTAAAGGACTTGTTTCAATCTTTTGTATATCACTTTCCAGTTCTGCCAGCACCATCTGGTAAAGAGACTATCCCTTCCCCATGTGGTATATTTCTGCACTTTGTCAAAAATCAGTTGACTCTAGGTGGAGGGGTTAATTTCTGCATTCTCAAGTCTGTTACATTGTTCAGTGTATCTTTCATTATACCAGTACCAGGCTGTTTTGACCACTGTAGCCATGTAATAAATTTTGAAGTTGGGGAGTGAGAGCTTTCCAACATTATTCTTCTTTTTGCGCAGTGCTTTGCTTATTCTGGGTCTCTTTCCTTTCCATATAAAATTTGTAATTGTTTTTTCCATCTCTTTGAAGAATGTCATTGGAATCTGTATTGAGATTGCTTGATATGTGTAAATTGCTTTGGGCACTATTGACATTTTTACAATGTTAAGTCTTCCTATCCAGGAGCATGGTATAGTCTTCCATTTTTGTAGGTCTATTTTGGTTTCTTGTAGTATTGTTTTGTAGTTTTCTTTGTATAAGTCCTATGTTTCTATGGTTATATTTATTCCTAAATATTACATCCTTTGGGCAGCTATTGTAAATGATATTGCTTTCCTAATGTTCTTTTCAACACTGTTGTTTTAGGTATAGAGGAATCCAACTGATTTTTGTATGTTGTTCTTATACCTTGACACTTTGCTAAATCTTCCAATGAGGTCTATTAGCTTTTTTACTGAATCTTTGGGGTTTTCAATGTATAGTATCATATCATCTGCAAATAGAGAGAGTTTAATTCCTCTTTGCCAATTTGGATGCCTTTGAATTTCCCTGTCTTGCAAAATAGCTCTTGCTAACACTTCCAGCACTATATTGAATAGGAGTGGTGACAAAGGGCATCCTTGTCTGGTTCCTGTTTGCAGAGGGAAGACTTTCAGTTCCTCTCTATTGGAGTAATGTAGGCTGTTGGTTTTGTATAATTATGTTGAGGAATTTCTCTTCAATTCCTACTTTTTTGAGTGTTTTTATCAGGATTGGATGCTGGATGTTATCAAATGCCTGTTCTGCATTAATCGATATGATCATGTGGTTCTTTTCCTTTTTCTTATATATATGATAGATTCCATTGATCGTTTTTCTAATGTTGAACCATCATTGCATCCCTGATATACATCCCACTTGATCATGATGTATTATCTTTTTGATGTGTTGCTGGATTCTGTTGGCTAGGATTTTGTTGAGAATTTTTGCATCTATGTTCATGAGGAATATTAGTGTATAGTTTTCTTTCTTAGTGACATCCTTCCCTGGTTTATGTATGAGAGTTATGCTTGTATCATAAAATACATTATGAAAATTTCCATCCCCCTCTATATTCTGGAATAATATGAATAGAAATGGTGACAGCTCTTCCCTGAATGTTTGGTAGAACTCACCAGTGAAGCCATCTGGGCCTGGACTTCTTTTGGTTGGGAGTTTTTGATTACCTGATCAATTTCTTATTTTGTTAAAGATCTGTTCAGGGTTTCTGCTTCACTCTGTAAGTTTAGGTATGTCGTGTTTTTCTAAAAGTGTATCCATGTCCTCTAAATTTTCAAAATTGTTGGAATAGAAATTTTCTTTGTTGTTGTTGTTAGGTGCCAATGAAACAGTACTGACTCATAGCAACATTATGCACAGCAGAATGAAACACTGACCGATCCTGGGTCAACTTCACTACTGTTGCCACGCTTGAGTCCATCGATGCTGCCACTTGGCCAATCCATCTCGTTGGGAGTCTTAATTTTTTTTTTTCTGACCCTCCACCTTACCAAACACGATATCCTTCTCCAGCGACTGGTCCCTCCTGACAATATGTCTGAAATATAAGAGACAAAGCTTAGCTATCTTGGCCTCTAAGGAGCACTCTGGCTGCACTTCTTCCAAAATGAATCTATTGGTTCTTTTGGCATCCCATGGCACTTTCAATATTCTCCAACACCATAACTCAAAAGCATCAGTTCTACA
>NW_006408588.1:10617232-10619404 GCF_000296735.1 Chrysochloris asiatica | reverse complement strand
TCTTTGCTGCTGTTTCCGTGTGTGTTGATAGTTGATCCAAGAAGAATGAAGTCCTTGACAACTTCAATCTTTTCTCCATTGATAAGAATGTTGTTTATTGGTCCAGTGGTGAAGATTTTCTTTTTTCCCTTTACTTTGAGATGTAATCCATACTTTGCTCTTTGATCCTCATCAGTAAAGTTTTAAGCCCTCTTTATTTTCAGCAAGCATGGTTGTATCATCTGCATATTGCAGTTTGTTAATGCGTCTTCCTGCAATCCTGACGACACATTTTTCTTCATATAACCCAGCCTCTCAGATTATTTGCTCAGCATACAGGTTGATTAAGTATGGTGAAAGGATACAACCTTGAAACAAACCTTTTAAAATATTTTAATTCATCCACCACATGTCTGTCAGTTTGTCATACTTCGGTGTCTTGTGAGTTGCTGTGATTCTGAAAGCTATGCCACCAGTATTTTAAATATCAGCAGGGTCCACCCATGGTGGACAGGTTTCAAATGAGCTTCCAGATGAAGACTGACTAGGAAGAAGGAGTGATGAACTGCTTCCAAATATTTAGTCACTGAAAACCGTATGAATAGCCGACAAACAAATTTTCATAGTATTCTGTTATTATCCTTTTGATTTCCCTTGGTTCCATTGTGACATTGTCCATGCGGTTTCTAATGTGTGTTATTTGTGTCTTTTCCCTCTTTTCTTTTGTTGGGTTTGCCAGTGGTCTCTCAATTTTGTTAATCCTTTCAAAGAGCCAGCTTCTTGTCTTGTTTATTCTTTCTTTAGTTCTGTTTTATATCATATTTATTTCACTTTAATCTTTATTATTTCTTTTTTTTTGGTGGCTGTACGCTCACTCTGTTGGCCTGTTTCTAATTGTTGTAGATGCTGTGTTAATGTGTTAATTTTAGTTGTTACTTCTTTTTGGATGTGTACATTTATTGACATAAATTGTCCTCTTAGCACCTCTTTTTCTGTGTCCCAAAGATTTTGTTATGTTGTGTTTCCACTCTCATTTGTTTCTAGGAACTTTTTGAGTTCACATTTAGTTTCTTTTACTTCCCAGTCTTTTTTTTAGCAGGGTGTTATTCACTTTCCATGTATTTGAGTTTACTTCCTTGGTCTTTCTATTGTTGATTTCTAATTTGATATCATTGTGGTCTTAGAAGATGCTTTGAAGTATTTTGATGTTTGTAAATTTATGGAGGTTTGTTTTGTGGCCTAACACATGGTCTATTCTGGAGAATAGACTGGAAAAGAATGTGTATTTTGCTGTTATTTGATTGAATGCTCTTTACACATCTATGAGCTCCAATTGGCTGATTCTATTGTTTAGTTCCTCTGTATCTTTGTCAAGTTTCTTTCTGGTTGTTCTATCCACTTTTGAAAGTGGGGTATTAGTATCACCCACGATTTTTGTAGATTCTTCTAATTCTTTTTTCAAGTCTATTAGCATTTGCTTTATATACTTTTGAGCTCTTTCATTGGGAGCATAGATATTTATTATGGTTATGTCATCTTGTTCAATTTTCCCTTTATTCATCAGATAATATTTATCTTTATCTATTATGCTGGTTTTTGCCTTAAAGTTTATTTTTCAGAGATTAGTTCTACCACTACTGTTTGTTTTTTTATTGCAATTAGCTTGGTATATTTTTTCCCATCCTTTGACTTTTAATCTGTTTTTGTTTCTGTGTGTAAGATGTGTCTCTTGCAGACAACATATTAAAGGATCTTGTTTACTTATCCATTCTGCCACCTTCCGTCTCTTAAATGATGCATTTAATCCATTTACATTCAGTGTAATTATCGACGTTCTTGTTAGGTGCCATCAAGTCGGTACTGACTCATAGCAACTTTATGCACAGCAGAATGAAACACTGCCCGATCCTGGGCCAACCTCACTACTGTTGCCACGCTTGAGTCCATCGATGCTACCCCTTGGCCAATCCATCTCGCTGGGGGTCTTTGTCTTTTTCTCGGACCCTCCACCTTACCAAACATGATATCCTTCTCCATTGACTGGTCCTTCCTGACAATATGGCTGAAGTATGAGAGGCAAAGTTTGGCCATCTTGGCCTCCAAGGAGCATTCTAGATGTACTTCTTCCAAAATGGATCTGTTGGTTCTTTTGGCATCCCATGGCACTTTCAATAGTCTCCTCCAACACCATAG
>NW_006408588.1:10589100-10615690 GCF_000296735.1 Chrysochloris asiatica | reverse complement strand
CAGCAGATTTGCCTAATGCAATACATTGTTTGATTTCTTGACTGCTGCTTCCGTGAGTGTTGATAGTTGATCCAAGAAGAATGAAGTCCTTGACAAATTCAATCATTTCTCCATTGATAAGAATGCTGTTTATTGGTCCAGTGGTGAAGATTTTTGTTTTCTTTTCATTGAGATGTAATCCATACCGAAGGCTGTGCTCTTTGATTTTCATCAGTAAATGTTTTAAGTCCTCTTCACTTTCGATAAGCAAGGTTGTATCATCTGCATTTCGCAGAATCTTAATTAGTTTTCCTCCCATCCTGATGCCGTGTTTTTCTTCATATAACCCAGCTTCGCAGATTATTTGCTCAGCGTACAGATTGAGTAAGTATGGTGAAAGAATACAACCTTGTTGCACACCTTTCTTAATTTTAAAATATTCAGTGTTCCCATGTTCTGTTCGAACAACAGCTTCTTGTTCCAGGTACAGATTCCTCATGAGCACAATTAAGTGTTCTGGGAGTACTCATACTTTGCAATGTTTTCTATTGCTTGTCACGATCCACACAATCGAAAGCCTTTGCGTAGTCAATAAAGCATAGGTAAACATCTTTCTGATAGAATCTGCTTTCACCCAAGATCCATCGGACATCAGCAATGATATCCCTCATTCCACGGCCTCTTCTGATTCTGGCTTGAACCTCTGGGAGTTCTCTGTCAATGTATGATTGTAGCCGTTTCTGTATTACCTTTAGCAAAACTTTACTCACATGGGAAATCAAAGATCTAAATATAATTATCAATAGATATGGATTAATTGCTGCCATGTTTTTTTTTTGTTTTTTTTTGTGTGTGTGTGTGGTGTTGCTGCTTTCTATATTCTGTGTGTCTTCCTTTGCTGAGTTCATGCTCCTTTTGTTCTTTGTTGTGAGTTTCCTCATAGCTTTAACATTTCCATATTCTTGGATTTTCATTTTTTGGGTATGTTGTGAAGTGTTCATTTTCTTTGAGGTTACCTTATAGTTCATTAACTTTCCCTCCATCTACTGCAGTCTACCCTGTAATTGACCTGACCTTCCCATCACCTGGAGCTCTGTTCCCACGTGTTTCCCTTCTTTTACATTGTAATTGTTTGATCATAGATTAGCCTCCCAGATTCTCTGAATTGGTTCTTATATTTTTGTTCTGTTCTTGACTCTTCCATCTCTCAATTTAGTTCTGGGAGGTGCTGCCATGTATGTCGATCTCTGGTTGTTGTCTGTTCTTGTTGATTCTCAGTCCACAGAACTCTCTTTAGTATGTTTTGTAGTGCAGGGTTGGCTTTGGCAAAATCCCTTAGCTCTTATTTATCCTGGAATGTTTTGATTACATCGTCGTATTTGATTGATAGCTTTGCTGGATAAAAGATTCTTGGTTGACAGTTTTTTTTTTTTTTTTTTTTTTTTTTTGTGTGTGTGTGTGTGTGTGTGTTTTTGAAGTAGAATACCAAGCCTTATTTCTTAATCTTTCATGGTCAGGAAGACCCACTGAAACTATTCACCACAGCATGTAGACCTACACTGACAGATGATGGGTATGTCTGAAGTGCATTGCCCAAGAATTGAACACACCAATATATATATATATGTATGTGTGTCTATATGTATATTTCTGTATGTATGTATGTGTATCTATGTTTGGAGTACTGGTGTGGCACTGATAGTTAATGCATTGGACTTCAAAGTTTGCTTGAACCTTAGTGATGATGGTTCAAGTTCACTAGTTGCTCCTCAGAAGTGCTATACAATGTCGCTATGAGCAGAACTGACTCGATGGCACTTAACAACAACTATATATATATATATATATTCACCACTTGTCAGTTTATTGTACCATTGTGATTTCTGTGTTGCTATAATATAAATCAGAATCTACTCCATGGCACACCACCACCATCAATATATCTTGAATGCATGTTTCATCAATTTTAGACTTGAAGGAGTTGATATAGTTTCTCAGTTTCATTATTACTGACTTTAGTTGTTGGTACATAAATTTGAATAATAGTGATATTAACTGACCTTCTTTGTAGGTATATGGATATTATCCTATCAGTGTAACTCAGTATAGATGGGAATTGTCCTGGTGTGGCACTGTAGAATAAGCATTAGACCACAATGTTGGTTGGAACTGCCAGGTCAGTGGTTCAAATCCACCAGCCACCCTTTGGAAACCCTATACAGTGTCGCTACGACAGGGTCGTTACAAGTCTGAAACAACTCTACAGTACTTAGCAACAACAAATGATCATTCATGATGGACAGGTTTCAGCAGAGTTTCCAGATTAAAACAGACTAGGAATTAGGAGAGGCAGATCACTTCTGAAGGGCTAGCTACCAAAAACCTTATGAATAGCAGGAGAACATTGATATAATGCTAGAAGATGAACCACTCAGGTTAGAAGACACTTAGATAGTCTCAGGAAAAGCTGCCTCTTTAAAGTAGAGTTGACCTTAATGGCGTGTAAGGAGTAAAGTTTTTGGGCCTTCTTTTGCTAATGGGACACAACTGAAAATGAGAAGAAATAGCTGAGAAGACAAAGTAAAGTTTTATAATGAAATGTGCAAAGGTCTGGAGTTAGAAAACCAAAAGGCAAGAACAGTCTCAGCATTTCTCAAGGTGAAAGAACTGACAATAGATTCATTTTGACTGAAAATAAAGAATACCAGAAAGATGTTTACTGTGCTTTATTGACTGTACAAACTCATTCAACTATGCAAATCATAACAAACTATGAATAATATTGCAAAGATTGGGAATTGCAGAACACTTAATTTTGCTCATGAGGAACCAATACATACAACAAGAAGCAGTCATTAGAAAAGAACAAGAGGATAGATACTCTTGCTGTTGTGTGCCTACAAGCCAGTTGTGATTCATAGCAACCCTGTATAGGGTTTTCAAGGAGTGGCTGGTAAGTTTGAATCACCAACCTTGTAGTTCAAATTGACCTAGAGGTCAAGTGCTTATCCTAAGGCACCACACCAGGACTCTAAGAGGATACTGGATGGTTTAAAATCAGTAGAGATTTGAGCCAGGGTTATATCCTTTCACTTACTCAATCTGTATGCTGAGTAAATCATACAAGAAGCTGGATTATATAAAGAAGAAGAACACGGCATCAGGATTTGAGGCAGAATCATTAACAATCTGCAATATGCAAATGAGACAACCTTGCTTTCTGGAAGTGATGAGGACTTGAAATACTTATTGATGAAGAATAAAGACTATAGCCTCTAGTGTGGATTGCATCTCAATATAAAGGGAAAAAAAATTCTAACAAATGGATCAATAAATAACATCATAATAAACAGAGAAAAGATTGAAGTTTAAAACAACTTTATTTTGCTTAGATCCACAATCAACACTCATGGAAGCAGCAGTTAAGAAATTAAAAGACGTGTTACATCAGGCCAATCTGCTGCAAAAGACCTCTTTAAAAGTATTAAAGAACCAAAATGTTGGTTTAAAGACTAAGGCATGTTTGTCCCAAACCATTGTATTTTCAATTGAAACATTCATGAGGTTTAAGTCTAGGAAAACAGGAAGTATCAGAAAATGAAAATGAGCCACAAAGATAGATATCCTAGGCATTAGTGAGTTGAAATGAACTAGTACTGGACATTTTGAAAAGGACAATCATATGGTCTACTATGCCTGTAATAACAAATTGAAGTGGAATGGCATCACATTCATCATCAAAAACAATCATTTCAATAACTATCCTGAAGTACAGTATTTTCAATGATAGGACAATATCCATATGTCTATAAGGAGCACCAAAAATATAACTGTTACTCAAATTTGTACAATGTCTTAGTTATCTAGTTTTGCTATAAAGGAAATATCACAAATATCTGGATGCCTTTCACAAACATTTATCCTCTCATAGTTTAAGAGACTGTAAATCCATGTTTAGAATACCAGCTCTAGGGGAGGCTTTCTGTCTTTGTCAGCTCTGGAGAAGTTCCTTGTCTCCTTCCAGCATTTGTAAGCCCACCATTCCTTGGAGATCTCCATGGTATTCTTTTGAACTTACGAGCTTCACAGTGCAGAAACACCAAGTTCAAAAGACACATTCTACTCTTGGCCCGTCTTTCTTGGTGGTAGTATATGCCTCTGAGCTCTGCTTGCTTGTTTAATCTCTTTTATATTGCAAAAGAGATTGATTCAAGATATATCCTAATTCTGTAGGTTGTTTCTGCCCTCATTAACATAAGTGAGGAATTATAACACATAAGATAATTATATCTGATCACTGATCACATCAAATAATATTATGATGGTGGGGACGAATACATCATTACATAATTGTCACATTACATCATTGTGTAAGTGCCTAACCACTGAAAATCATGGCCCATCCAAGTTTACTCATATTTTATTGTTCATAGGTGCTGGCAGGTCTGTTCCAGCTCATAATGACCCCGTGCACAACAGAACAAAATACTATTGCCCAGTGCTGTACCATCCTCACAATTCTTTTGTTTGAGCTCCTTTTTATTGCCATTGTGTCAACCCATCTACTTGAGGTACTTCCTCTTATTTTTTTAGCTGACAGTGACCTTCACCAAGCAAAATGTCCTTTCCCAGGAACTGGCCCTTCCTGACAACATGTCCAAAGTACTAGAAACAGTCTCACCATCCTTGCTTCTAAAGAGCATCTGGTTATACGATGCCAAGGCAGATTTGTTTGTTCTTTTGGCAGTGCATGGTACTTTCAATATTCTCTTCTAATATCAAGATCTAAGGGCATCAGTTTTTATGGTCTTTCTTATTCACTGTCCAACTTTCACATGCATATAAGGCACTTGAAAATATCATAGCTTGGGTCAGGTGCACCGTTATCCTCAAAACAACATCTGTGGTCTTTAACACTTTAAAAACGTTTTCGTAGCAGAATTTCCTAACGCAATATGTTATTTAATTTCTTGACTGATACTTCCCTGAGCATTGATTGTGGATCCAAGTAAAATGTAGTCTTTGACATTGTAAATCTTTTCTCTGTTTACCATAATGTTATCTATTGGTCCTGTTGTGTGAATTTGTGTTTTCTTTATAGTGAGGCGTGATCCATACTGAATTCTGTAGTTTCTCATCTTCTTTAGTATTTTAATTTCTTTTCACTTATGTCACCTGCATATCACTAGTTGTTCATGAGTCTTCCTCCAATCCTGATGTCTTGTTCTTCTTCATATAATTCAGCTTTTGGGCTGTTTGTTCAGCATATGGATTGAATAAGTATGGTGAAATGATACATCTCTGCCACACCTTTCCTTGTTTTAAACTATGTAGTATTCCCTTGCTCTGTTCTAATGACTGCCTCTTTGTCTAAGTACAGGTTACAGATGAACACAATTAAGTGTTCTGGAATTCCCTTTCTTCACAACAATATCTGTAGTTTGCTACAGTGCACACATTCAAATGCCTTTGTACAGTCAATGAAGCACAATTAATCTTCTTTTTGGTATTTTTTGCTTTCAACCAAGGTCCAGCTGAAGTCAGCAATGATATTTCTTGTTCCATGTTCTTATCTGAATCCAGTTTGAATTTCTGACTGCACACTTTCTGTGTACTGCCTAATTTTTAAAATTATATTCAACAAAATTTTACTTGCATGTGATATTAATGATATTGTTCATGATTGCTATGTTCCATTGTGTCACTTTTCCTACAATTAGTTGGCTAGGAATCTGTCATCCAAATATCTTGGGATAAACAAGTGCACATCTCCAAATCTACATCAGTTTGTTGAGACATTCCAGTTGGTATTCTGTTAATTCTTGGAGCCTTTTTTTTTTTTTTGCTAATGCCTTCAGTGCCACTTGGAATTATTCCTTTAATACCATTTGTTTTTGATCATATGCTACCTCTTGAAATGGTTCAACATTGACCAATTGTTTTTGTACAGTGACTGTATATTCTTGCTATCTTCTTTTGTTACTTTTGGCAACATTCTGTATTTTACCAATAAAATCCTTCAATAGAGCAAATCATGGTTTGAATTTTTTCTTCAGTTCTTTCAGCTTGAGAAATGCACATTTCATTATAATCCTTTACTTTGTCTTCTGAAGCTGTCCTTTGGAATTTTATTTTCAGCTGTTTTACTTTATAATTTCTTCTAGTGGGTTTAGTTTTTCTTCATTCAAGGGCAAGTTTCAGAGTCTCTTCTGACATCTGTTTTGATCTTTTCTTTACTACCTGTCTTTGTAGTGACCTTTTACTTTATTCTTGTATGATGTTCTTGGTGTCATTCCATAATTCTTTGGTATTTGGTAATTAGTGTTTAATGCATCAAATCTGTTCTTGAGATTGTCTCTGAATTCAGGCAGGACATATACAAGGTCATATTTTGATTCAAGTTTAGTTGTTTTAGTTTTCTTTTTTTCAGCTTCAGTCTGAAGTTGCATATGAGCAATTGATGATCTGTTCCACAGTTGGCCCCTGATGTGTAGTGGTTATGAGCCAGACTGTTTATCTCAAGGTCAGCAGTTCAAAACTACCAGCCATTCCATAGGAGAAAGATGAGGCTTTCTGCTCCCATAAAGATTTACAGACTCAGAAACCTTATACAGGGTCACTATGTGTTGGAATCGAGTCCATGGCACACCACCAAACCACCACCACCACTTTGTTCGGGCTGATTATACTTAGATTCTCCATCATCTCTACCTACAGATACAGTCAATTTGATTTCCATGTATTCTATCTAGTGAGGTCCAATATATGCTGCTAATGGGTAATTGTAATAAATAAGTCATTGGTCTTGCAAAATTCTATCGTGCCATCTCCAGCACAATTTCTATTACCAAGGCCATATTTTCTAACTACCAATCTTTCCTCTTTATCTCCAACTTTATCTTTCCAATCACCAATAATTATCAATGCATCTTGATTGCACTTTTGATCAATTTCAGGCAGAAAAGCTATTAGAATTCTTTCATTTCTGTGTTATTGACTTTAATGGTTGGTGCTAATTCCAATCCTTTTCAGCTCACTGATGCCTAGGATATCTATCTTTATGAGTTCCATTTCATTTTTGACTACTTTAAATTTTCCTAGATTCATAGTTTACACATTCCATGTCCCAGTTATTAATGTTTGTTTGTAGCCATTTCTTCTCATTTTCAGTTGTGACCCATCATCAAATAAATGTCCCAAAAGCTTTCACCTACCCACAACATTAAGATTAACTCAGCTTTGAAGAGGAAATTCTTCCCCAATCATATTTTGAGTATCTTCTAACCTGAGGGACTCATTTTTGTTCACTCTACCAGATACTGTTTTGCTGCTATTCATAAGGTTTTCAGTGGCTAACCCTTCAAAAGTGGGATTCCTCTTTTTCCTAGTCTGTTTTCCTCTGGAAGTTCCACTGAGACCTTTCCATCATGATAACCCTGCTGGTATTTTAAATACCAGTGGCATAGCTACCAGCAGCACAGCAACACACGTTACCACAGTATGACATATGAGCAGTGGATACATATTTTAGGGGATGCAAAGTGAATCCATGACACATACCAACTACTAATGACAAAGGTGAAGAAATTGAAACTATTAATTGAAGAAATTGAAATGATCAACTTCTTTAGTTTGAAATTGATCCAATAATCCATGAAAACGCAATGATAATTACTTTTGAATGTTATCTGTAAGATGGAAACAAAAGAATTGGAAATTATGGCACTGATAAGAGAAGTTATACCAGAGATCACATCATAGAATTTTGTAAGACTAACAACTTACTTATTGGAAATATCTCTTTTTCAACAACCTAAACTGTGACTATGTACATGGACCTCAGTGGCACACACAGGAATCAAATTGACTATATTGGTTGAAAGAGATAATGAAGAAATTCAGTATCTTAAATCAGAATAAAACTGTGGGCTGACTTCGGAACAGACTGTTTATTGCTCATTTGCAACTTCAAATTAAACCTGAAAAAATTTAAAATAAGTCTATGACAGTCAAAGTAGGCATTGAGTATGTTGTTGTTAAGTGTCATCTAATCAGTTCCAACTCATAGCAACTCTGAATGGGGTTTCCAAGGAGGAGCTGGTGGATTTAAACCAACCTTCTGGTTAGCAATCCAGTGCTTATCTTACAACACCACACCAAGACTCCATTTTGAGTATAACATACCTAATTTTAGAGATCATTTCATGAACAGATTTTATAAATTAAACACCAATGGCAAAAGAACAGATGAGTTGTGGGATGACATCAAGCATATCACGGATGAAAAAAACAAAACAAAAGATCTTTAAAAAGACAAGAAATAAAGAAAAGGCCAAAATCCATTTGGTCTTTCCTTTATTGTCTGTCTTCTTAAAGATCTTTTTTTTTTTTTTTTTTTCCACAGAGACTCTGAAACTTGCTCTTAAATGTTGAATAGCTAAAGTGGAAGAAAGAAATGATGACATGAAAGAGCTGAAAGATTCTAAAGGACAGTTAGAACAGACAATGTAAGGTACTATAATGAAAATTCAAAGATCTGGAGTTAGAAATCCAAAAGGAAAGAATACATGTTGCATTTCTCATGTTGAAAGAGCTGAAGAAGACATACAAGTCTTGAGTTGCAATATGGAATGATTCTATGGCAAAATATGGAGCAATGTGGTTCTCTAGGATAAGAACTGAACGATTAACTAAAAGGTTGGTGGTTCGAGCCCACTAGCTATTTCTTGTGAGATCATGCCTTCTGCTCTTGCAAAGATTTACAACCTCAAAAACCTTATACAGGGTCACTATAACCCAGAACTAGTGGCATTTAACAACAGTAATAACAACTTAGACAACATATTGAATGACATGGACCATAAAAAGATGAAAAGAATAGATAGGGTCATTGTAGCAAGATAATTGATTGATGTTTTAACATTTCAAGAAGTAGCAAATGATCAAGAACCAGTGTTAGAATTCCAACCTGCACTGAAGGTATTGGCAAAATACAAGGCTCCAAGAATTGACAAGAGGGTTTCAGCAGAGCTTGACATAAGATGCTTCAACAAACAGATGCAATGCTGGATATACTCACTCATTAAAACCAGGAAATCAATACCAAGAAATGGCCAATTGACAGGAAGTGATTCATATTTTTGCCCATCTCAAAGACGATCAAACGGAATGCATTAATTATCAAATAATTATTAGTAGCACAAGCAAATAAAATTTGCTAAAGATAATTTTTAAATTATTGGAGCAGTAGTACATCAACAAGGATCTGCTAGAAAGTCAAACCCAAATTTAGAAGACATGGAACAAGGTATATCACTGCTGATATCAAATGGATCATAAAAGCAGAAAACATCACAAAGATGTCTGTCTGTCTTTTATGGACTATGCAAAGGTATTCAACTGTGTGGCTCATAAAATATTATGTACAACAATGCAAAGAATGGGAATTCCAGAATCTTAATTTTCTTATGAGCAGCCTGAACATATTCTCTCTCTTCTTATCAGCTGTACATCAAACAAAATAAGGGGATACTGCATGGTTTAAAATCAGAAAGGTACGTGTTTGGGTTGTATTCTTTCACCATACTTAATCTTTACACTGAACAAATAGTAAAAGATTCTGGACTATTTGAAGCAGAATATAACATTGTGATTGAATGAAGACTCATTAACAATTTGCCATATGCTGATGATATACCTTGCTTGCTAAAAGTAAAGACATGAAGTATTTATTTATGAAGGACAGAGAACTTTCAGTATAGATTACAGCTCAACATAAAGAAAACAGAAACACAACTGTGCCAATAAACAACATCATGATAGAGAAAATAATGAAATTGTCAAGGATTTATTTTTACTTGGGTACAGAATCAAGCACCCATGAAAGCAGCAGTCAAGAAAGAAAAGTCATATTGTATTGGTCAGATCTTGTTCAAAAGACCTCTTCTGATCATTAGGAAGCAAAGATGTCTCTCTATGCATGTGAAAGTTGAACAATGAATTAGGCAGATGAAAGAAGAATTGATGAATATGATTTGATGCAGGGTATTTTTGTGAAATAGTGACTATAGTGTGCCTTGTCAGAATGAATAACTGTGTCTTTTATTTTTTAATGTTTTATTGTGAATTATGTGATAATTTATATGGGAGAACGTTAGTTTTACATTCATCCTATCATATCTCATTGCATTGCCATGGTTACAATCCCCTCCATGCATCACCAACCAACCATAGAGTATACCTTGCAAGCCTGCCTCCCCAGTCATCAGCACACAGCCCCTCTCCGTCTCTTGGTCTAAAATCCCCAGCCGCTCTATCTAGCCACGTCATCATCTCTGCCTCCATCTCTGGCATGACTGCTTCTCTGGGTAGGGTCCCACTCTTCCCTCTTCTCCCTTGATGGTCCCAGGGACCTCCGATCCTAGACTGCCAAGTTAATCACTCCTCTCATTGCTACCTTTACATTTCCAACCCTCACAATTAGTCCTGAAAACAATTATTCACTATTGTATCAAGAGAAATCTATCTGCATATCCTTTCATCAGATCCGCCTACACACATCGGATAGTACTCAGTGGAGAGTCTACCTTCCTCCACATCCTCTGGATCTAGGTTCCCTCTTGAAACTTGTAAGCCCAGTCACTTCTTGCCTTTGTAGCCCCCTCCCCCCCCCCCCCCACTGTGTGTAGCCATTGTCCAAGTTGCCCATTTCTGTCTACTCTGTGTATGGAGGAGCTGGGAATGATCCTCATTGTAAAGATTTGTTCCCTCTTTTGAGCTACTACATCCATAGGTATAGGTCAAGTTCATCAAATTGTATCAGATTACTCTTTTCTTCCTCTTCTTTCTTCTTCTAGTTGAGCTCTGATCATCCAGGTCAAGTGGGTATTGTCTGCAAGTGTGGGTGTTCTTATGCATGTGCCCTCTCTTCTTATCAGCTGGAGGCTTCACTCTCCACTCTAGTCCTCTGTGGCTATGTCACTGACTCTGGGCCCAAGAGTCCTCAGGTCTTGCCACACTGCTGGCCAACCAGGTCTCCACCTGGGTTCATAGGAGTCTATTGAACATTGCAGGGCTTAGTCCACAGCTTCATTGCTGTTTTTCCCTCATTTCCCTTTATTGGTGATGAACATGGTCAGCAATGAGCATGTATTCCCATTGAGTCTTAGTCTTGGAAGGGCGATTGCCCTGAGAGGACCCAACCACTTGCCTTGATGTCTCCTGGGCGAGCCACTTGCTTATTCTTATAGTAATCAGTCAGACTCCTGTTATTGTTTTGTATTTTTTCTGTCAGTCTTTCTTTCAAGAAGTATCTTCTGTTCTTCTAGCCGCTCAAGGCTGGTCTGCTCATCCTTTCAAGTGGAAATTTTGCACCTCTGAAGATTATGGATGCTGTTCAGGATTCCACCTATAGTCTTATATAATGCAGAGGCTCAGTAGGAATCCTCCTTCACTGGGAACATTGGGGCCCCATTTTAGGTATTCCAATCAGTTATAGGCAGAAGACATGCTTACAAGCTTTCTATGGTGGTATTTCTGGCTATTTCTTTCTCTTCACCTCCAGTGTCTATTTTATAATGGTATGCAAGGGAAACCAAGATTCAAAAGACAGCCAAGCATCTTAACATTATTTCCCCCCTTTTCCCCATTCCAACCATGTCTCAATTCCTGTATCCCAAAGCCCTGTTGTTCCAAGGTTGTACATACATCATTCTTTACTTCTGTCACACTTAGCCCATGCAAACCTGCCTAATTGTTCACCCATCTGCTTTGTTCTTCCAATCCTCTCTCCCTTCTTGCACATTGCCCCCTTCCCCAGCACCCACACTATCCTGTGTCTATTCTCTGCCCTGTGCTCTACCTTCCCTTCCCTTCCCTCACCCCACCTCCCTCATCCCAGCAACCAGCAAAGAATCTGCCCCTCCCCCCCTTTTGTATGGATTCTTTTCCTTAGGCTTTTACAGCAGTGGCCCTATGCAGCATTTCTCCTTTTGTGACTGACTAATTTCACTCAACATAATGTCCTCAAAGTTCATCCATATTATGCAATGGTTTGCAGCTTCCTTGTTATTTTTCAAGGTAGCATAATATTCCATTTTGTGTATGTACCACAGTTTATCCATTCTTTCATTGGTGGACACTTAGGCTGTCTCCATCATTTTTCTATTGTAAATAGTGCTGCTATGAACATTGGTGTGCATACATCTACTCGTGTTATGGCTCATATTCCTTGTGGGTAAATACCAAGCAGGGGAATTGCTGCATCATAAGGTATTTCTATTTCCAACCTTCTGAGGAAGCACCATATTTCTTCTGATAGAGGTTGGACTATTTTTCAGTCCCACCAGCAATGCAGGAGTGTCACAGTCTCCCCACATCATTGCCAGCATTTATTGTCCTCTACTTTTTTGATCTTTGCTGTTATTGATGGTGTGAGATGATATCTCATTGTTGTTTTGATTTGCATCTCTCTAATGGCTAGTGATTGTGAACATTTCTTCATATGTTTGTTGGCTGCCTGGATCTTCTCCTTGGTGACATAAATGTGTCTTGTAAAGAGTTTAGTCAGTAGTCTCTATGAAAGGGAAGATGGATGCAAGTCCATCTCACATACTTTGGAGGAGTTATCAGGAGAGACCAGTCATTGTAGATGTAGATCATGTTTGATAAAGTAGAAGGTTAGTGAAAAAGAGGAAGACCCTTAATGAAATAAATGTACACAGTGGCTGCCATGATGAACTCAAACACGATGACAATTATGAGAATGATGCAGTTTGGAGTAAAGTCCAAAATGACTTTGAGTTGTAGCCTACTTGATGGCACCTAATAACAACAGCAACAGGATGTAGGGAATGATTTTCTGAAAAACACTTCCAGCTACTTTATCTAATCTAGAGGTTTGAGAAAGGAAGATGGATGAGGTCCACTTTTATTGAGGACTTACATGTTCCAGATTATATATGTTTATACATTTCATTAATATGTATGACTACCTCTGAGGTGAATGGTTTGATCCTTGATTTACAGCTAGAAAAACAGAGGTTCAGGGACCTCAGATAGCAGAGAGTTAAGACAGTTTACTTATTTATTAGTGCACAACAAACTCCTAAATTGTGTGACTAAAAATAACATCAATTATTTTGCTCATAAATCTGCAATTTGATTAGGGCTCAGAGTGGAGTCCTGGTGTGGTACTGTGGGTTAATGTGCCAGACTGCAAAGCCGTTTGAACTGCAAGGTCAGTGGTTCAAGCTCAACAGTCACTCCTTGAAAACTCTATACAGGGTCTCTATGGGTCGGAACTGACTCGACAGCACTTAATAACAACAACATACTGACATCAATAAAATATTTCTGTAGACTTCAACCTTTTTGGAGTCCTGGTGTGGCACTGTGGGTTAATGCGCCAGTCTGCAAAGTTGGCTTGAAGCTCACCAGTCGCTTCTCAGAAAACGTATACAGGGTCACTATGGGTCAGAACCGACTCAATGGGACTTAACAACAGCAACAGACTGGAAGGCTTCTCTATGCTTTTTGCTATAGCAGCTGAGGAGCATGACTCAGGGCTGAAAGATCTACTTCCAAGATGGCTTTCGTACATGACTGGTATGTTGGTGCTGACCATTAATAAATGCTTTGGGTTAGAGGGCTGGTGGTCCTCTAGAGTCCAACTGCTTGAGTTTAAATTCTAGCTTTGCCACTTACTTGCTAAAGAACTTTAGAATCTTGGGAAATTTATTTAATCTTATCTGTGTCTGTTTTGATAAATGTGAAACAACAGAATTTAAAGAAGGTTGAGAGTGCTTCTCATACACATATCCTTATCCTAGAACACTAACTGCCTTACTGCCTATACACATATGTACACAATGTAGTCATAAGAATCCTTAAAACAAAGAATTAAGGCAAACAATCTAAACAGAATGAACTATAGAAGAGAGGCAGAGGAGAGATGAGGAAAATGCAGGGAGGTCAGAAATATTTGAAACTTGAGATGGCCTTGATGTATCTTGCTGATGCTGACATGTAGAGGCTCAGGGAGAAGATTCTAGGCATTGAAGATAATTCTGACAGGCAGCAAGAAAACAGACTTCAGTCTTTAATTAAAATTAAGTGGGACTTGGCCACAAACTGAATGAGATTGGAAATGGATCCTTCTTCTAGAGCCTCCAGAAAAGAGATCACCAGACTTTTGACAAATAATATTGTGACACAAAAAATGGGTATTGATGAGAATATAGAGGGGAAAACTTTCTTCTTAGTATTAGTTGATGTGGGAATCCAAAAGAAGCCACTTAGAAAACTCTAAGTTTAGTTTTTCAGTGTTAGTAGTTTAAAATTATTGAACATTAAGCACATGCACAGCTTCCAGTTTCACAAATTATGGCAAAAACTTAGTTGCCAATAGAAAATGAATACAGTAAAATCTATAAACGTTGGAACCAATGTAAGGTGGAGACATGTCTAAGAAGGAAGATTCAAGTTTTTCCCACTCATAAAAACTGATAGAAAAGTTGTAAGACATCCTGTAAAAAGCAAAAAAAAAAAAAAAAAAAAAAAAATATAAAAAACCATGCAATCCAAAACAACCAGTCTCATCAAGTTCCTGCTCTTCTAGCTATCACTGTACATAGGTTCTGAAGGTCACCTTGTTGAAAGAGTATACAAAAGAATGATGTTACTAATGGAATTTGGGATCCTAGTAAGGTAAAGAAAAATAGTAACATGCATAGAATAAGAAAAAGAGATTTAAGCCTTTATGGATTGAAGAATGACTGGTATCTAAAGTCTAAAAGAAGCAATCTTCAAAAGATTTGAGACACTGACTATTTTGGAAGAGAGGCTGATCTTGCTAAAATCCAGCATATGACTAAAAGAGTGAGTGGCTAACATATGAAAGAAGAAAAAAATGTTGGAAGAGGGAAGGACAAATTATTGTTAAAGATCATAGTATTGGATAGATAATCTATAAATAGATGTGAAGTCATGTAACATGGTGATAGAAATGTTATCGATGAGTGCCAGTGAGATGATTCTGACTCACAGTCATCTAATATGGCAGAGGAGAACTTACCCATAAATTCTTCTTGACTATAATCTGGAGTCCTGGTGTGGCGCTGTGGGTTAATACGCCAAGACTGCAAAGCCGTTTGAACTACAAGGTCGGTGGTTCAAGCTCACCAATTGCTCCTTGGAGACCCAATACAGGGTTGCTATGGGTTGGAACTGACTCGACAGCACTTAACAACAACAAATAATTTTTATGGAAGCAGGTCACTAGGTTTGTCTCCTCTGGAGTCATTGGGTAGAGCCAGACTTTCAGTTCATATCCAAGCACATAAGTGCAGAGCCATCTGGGATACTTGGAGACAGGAATAGGAATAAAGAAGAACTTGTGAATGATCCAAGTACTGAAGTCTTCAATGAAGGACAAGAAATGGCCAAGGGTTTTGATGGATGGCTGTTTACAAGTTGAAGACAGGTAGTATGACGTGATAACATTTGCTTCAAAGACAGGGGATTTGGGGATGCAATGGAGAGAAAAAAAAAAAATTAAACATGGTAACAGGAGCAAAGAGGACATTCATTCCCCTTGAATGGCATGGTAGTTGTAGAGTAATGACCATCACAGGAAAGAATTGTAGGAAACCATTAAATTTTCCTTAAATAAAGAAGGTAAGGGGATGGACCATTTAGAGAAGAAATTATGAATCAACCATTAATTCCAAGGGACATAGTGGAAGCATTTAGTATTCAGGAAGGAAAGAGTAAATACTTGAGTTAGAATCAGGAATATGCAAAACCGTAAGGGAATAGGAAGGAGTCCTTGTGAAAAAATAGCATACAGATTTTGGAGATTTATAAGGAGCTCTGATAGCGTAGTGGTTACGAATCGAGCTGCGAACCACAAGGTCAGCAGTTCGAAACTACCAGCTGATCCATGGGAGAAAGATGAGGCTTTCTGCTCCTGTAAAGATTTACAGCTTCGGAAACCCTATACCGGGTCACCATGAGTTGGAACCGACTCCACGGCACACAACAATAACAACATAGAGATTTATGATCTATTTCTTGGATAAGAAATACAATTGGTGCTAATTTTAGCTCCCTTCTTGGAATTTGTGTATGTGGGTATGTGTATAGGCAATAAGGCAGTTAGTGTGTATGAGAAGCTTATTATGTGTATGAGAAGCTCTCTAAACCTTCTTTAAATTCTTTTGTTTCACATTTATCAAAACTGAGACACAGGTAAGATTAAATAAATTTGCTTTCAACCATCAACACTTAATGAAAACAGCAGTCAAGAAATCAAGCAACTTATGGCATTGGGCAGATCTGGTGTACAAGACCTCTTTAAAGTGTTGAAGAGCAAAGATATCAATTTGAGGATTAAGGTGAGCCTGATGCAAGCTGTGGTCTTTTCAATAACCTCATATGCATGTGAAAGTTGTATAGTGAATAAGGAAGACCACAGAAGAATCGACACAGTTGAGTTATGGTATTGCAGGAGGATATTGAAAGTACTATGGATTGCCAAAAGAACAAACAAATCTGTGTTGGAAGAAGTACAGCCAGAATGCTCCTTGGAAGCCAGGATGGCCAGACTTCGTCTTTCATACTTCAGACATAATTGTCAGGAGGGATCAGACCCTGGAGAAGGATATCATGTTTGGTAAAGTAGAGGGTCAGAGAAAAAGAGTAATACTACCAATGAGATGGATTGGCACAGTGGCAGCATCAATAAACTCAAACGTAGCAATGATTGTGAGTTAGGTCCACGATTGGGCAGTGTTTCATTCTGTTGCGCATAGGGTTGCTATGAGTCGGTACCGACTAGATGGCACCTACCAACAACAACCACAACAATGATTACATTGAATCTATGTGGAAAATGCAGGATCTTGTCCTTATCTTAAACTCAGCTGACTAGTTACCTTAATTACACCTGCAAAATTCCTTAACATCAGTCACTAGTTTACAGTTTCATTGAATAACCAGGGAAGTAGAACATAGGAGGGGATCTTTAGAATTCTGCCTATCACCACCTATGTTATTTTTGCTTGACAGCAAACCCTAACTCTGCTTAAACCCAACTCTTTATCCCTATGCAACTACTCCATTAACACCTCATTGTTCTTCTTCTTTGCTCTTAGGTGCCATCAAGTAGTTATTGACTCATAGCAACATTATACACAACAGAACAAAACACTGCCTGGTTCTGCATCAACCTCAGAATTGTGCCAATCATCCTTTTTCTCTAACCCCCCACTTTGCCAAACATATTATTCTCCAAGGACTGGTCCCTCCTGATAATATGTCCAAAGTATGAGAGTCTAAATCTGGCCAGTCTGACTTCCAAGGAGCACTCTATTTTTAATTCTTCCATTGCAGATCTGTTTGCTCTTTTGGCAGTCCATGGTGCAATCAGTATTCTCCAAGAGCATAACTCAAATGCATCAATTCTTCTATGCTCTTCCTTGCTCACTGTCCAACTATCATATGCATATGAGGTTATTGAAAATGCCATGGCTTGGGGCAGGAACACCTGAATCCTTAAACTGAAACCTTTGCTCTTCAACACTTTAAAGAGGTCTTGAGCAGCAGATTTACCTAACACAATACGTCATATGATTTCTTGAGTGTTGATGGTTGATCCAAGAAGAATGAAGTCCTTGACAACTTCAATCTTTTCTCCATTTACATGGATGTTGTTTATTTGTCCAGGGGTGAGAATTTTTGTTTTCTTTACATTGAAGGATGTGGTCACTGATCTTCATCATAAAGTAATTTAAGTCCTCTTCACTTTCAGCAAGCAAGGTTGTATCATCTGCATACTGATTATTGTTAATGAGTCTTCCTCCAATCCTGATGTCACATTTTTCTTCATATAATCCAGTTTCTCAGATTATTTGCTAAGCATACAAATTGAATAAATATGGTGAAAGAATACAACTGTGACACACACCTTTCCTAATTGTAAACCATTTTATATTCACTTGTTCTGTTTGAACAACTGCCTCCTGATGTATGTATAAGTTCCTCATGAGCAAAATTAAGTGTTCGGAATACTTATTCTGCAAAGTGTTGTCCATAGCTTGTCATGATCTATACAGTTGAAAGTCTTTGTATTGTCAACAAATCACAGGTAAACATCTTTCTGGTATTATCTGCTTTCAGCCAAGATCATCTGATGTCAGCAATGATATCCTTTGTTTCTCTTTCTCTTGTGAATCAGCTTGAACCTTTGGAAGTTCTCTGTCAACGTAGTGTTGCATTTCTATTATCTTTAGTAAAACTTTATTTGCATGGGACATCATTGATATTGTCCAATGATTTCCGCCTTCTGTTGGGTCACCTTCTTTGGAATGGCCACAAATACAGAGCTCTTCCCATCATTTGGGAAGGTAGTTGTCTTCCAAATTTCTTGACATAGATGAGTGAGTGGCTTCTGTGCTGCCTTAGTTTCTTGAAAGATTTCAATTTTTATTCCATCAGTTCCTGGTGCCTTGTTCTTTGCCAATTCCTCCAATGCACCTTGGACTTCTTTCTTCAGTATCATTGGCTCTTTATCATATGCTACCTCTTGAAACAGTTGAACATCAGCGATTTCCTTTTGGTACAGTGCATTTATGTATTCCTTCCATCTTCTTTTGAAACTTTCTGTATCATTCAATATTTTGCCCATAAAATCCTTCAATATCACAAGTCGGGCTTTGAAGTGTTTCTTCAGTTCTCTTAGCTTGAAAAATGCTGTGTGTGTTCTTCTCTTTTGGTTTTCTAATTCCAGGTTTTTGCACATTCCATTATATTTGTCTTTGTCTTCTTAACTTGTAGTTCCTAAATTCAAGCTGAATATATTTAAGTCATATTTTAGCTCTTGTGGACTATTAAAAAGTTTCTTCAGCTTCACCCTGAATTTGCATATGAGCAATTGATGGCCTTATTTTGGCTGATGATATGGAGTTTTTCATGAATACTTTCTACAGATGTAGTCAATTTGATTTCTGTGTATTCCATTTGGTGATGTCCATATGTATAGTCATATTTTATGTTATTTAAAAAGATCATTGCAATGAAGAAATCATTGGTGTTATAAAATTCTATCATGATGTTCAGCATCGTTTCTATCACCAAGGACATATTTTCCAGTGACTGATCCTTTCTCTTTGTTTCCAACCTTTGCATTCCATTTCCCAATAATTATCAATACATTTAATTGCATATTTGATCAATTTCATATTGAAGAAGTTGGTAGAATAGAATTCTTTAATTTCATCATCATTGGCCTTAGTGGTTGGTACACAAATTTGAATAATAGTGGTACTAACTAGTCTCCCTTATATGTATATGGATATTATTCTATCACAGACAGCATTATACTTCACAACATATCTTGATATGCTCTTTTTGCTGATGAATATGACACCATTCCTTTTCAATTTGTCATTCCCTGCATAGTAAACCATGTGACTGTCAGCTTCAGAATGGCCTATACCAGTCCATTTCAGCTCAATAATACCTAGGATATCAATCTTTATGCTTTCCATTTTAATTTTTACAATTTCCTATTTTCCTAGGTTCATATTTCATACATTCCAAATTCCAATTATTAATGGATGTTTACAGCTATTCCTCTTCATTTTGAGTTGTGCCGCATCAGCAAATGAACAACCTGAATGCTTTACTACATTTGCCTCATCATGGTCAACTGTACTTTGAAGAGGTAGCTCTTCTTCCCCTTTCGCACTTTGAGTGCCTTCCAATCTGAAGGGCTCATTTTTTGGCACTATAACTTACAATATTCTGGTGCTCTTCATCATGCTTCAGTATTCAGTAATCTAGTTCTGACAGAGTTCCACTGCTATTCATAAGGTTTTCAATGACCAAATACTTGGAAGTTGTCTGTCTTTACTCCGTCCTAATCTGTGGTCATTTGGAAGTTCAGCTGAAGCTCACTGTGGGTGACCCTGCTGGTATTTAAAACACTTGTGTCATAGCTTCCAGAGTCACAGCAACATTCAAGTCACCATACAGTATGACAAACTGAAAGATGAGTGTTGTTGTTGTTGTTATGTTCCATGGAGTCAGTTCTGACTCATAGCGACCCTGTACAGGGTGTCCAAAGCTGTAAATCTTTATGGGAGCAGAAAGCCTCATCTTTCACCCGTGGAACAGCTGGTAGTTTTGAACTGCTGACCCTGAGGTTAGCAGCCTGATTTGTAACCACTATGCTACAAGAGCTACTAGCTGGCAGTAATCGTGCATTGTGCTTACTGGGCTCATTCTACATTTGTGAAGACAAATCTTAAGCAAGCCTCAGCACAGCTCAGTAATCATTTGAGATTTATCTAGACAGTCCCTGAATCTACCCCTATAGATGAAATTTCACACTTTTTCTCCATGTTTTAATCCCTAAAAACTCTAATTTGCTTCCTACACTATCTTCTCATGACTTGAACTTCTATTTCAAGCTCCTAGGCACTGTGGAACAATGAACTGGACCACAGGTTGGTTTGAATCACAAGATTGGCATTTCAAACTCACGAGTGCTCCTTGGAAACCCTATACAGGGTCCCTGTGAGTCAGAACAGACTCAACAGCACTTAACAACAATGCTGAAGCAATTAGAAGAGAACTACCAGACTTCCCTATCACCAAACCTAGCCAGCTGTCTGACTTTTATGCATAGTATTACCCTCCCTGCTCCTATTTAATGCCAGCCTCTTACTGATGTTATGAATCCCATCCTTGTCTGCATCTTTTTTCCTCTGTGCCTTTTCTTTCTCTTTACTGCACTGTATCAGCATACAAAAATGCAGAATATCTCTTTGAATTTTAGTGTGTTAAATGTTTGTGGGCCAGGTGCAATCCCAAATGTGCTAGAATTTGCCTGCTAATGAATAAAAACCTGATGAAATTAGAGAGTATCCATATACTCCTTGTTCAAAGATTTAACATAATATTATAAAGCTGAAATGAAAAATATTTCAAGTGGGTTATTTTCAGTGTTCATATTAATTGACAGGTGAAATGGTCCCCTCTTTAGGTGATTTTAAGTCCATGTCTACTTTTGGTGACCCCATGTAACAATAGAATTGCCCAGTGTTTTCTAGACTGCAATCATTAGAAGAAAAGATCACTAGGACTTTCTCCTATTGAAACAATACCTGAGTTGGAACAATCAACCTTTCTTTACTTACCCATTGTGCCACCAGGTCTCCTCCTCCTTTGATTAAACCCCTTAAATCCTGTAGCACTTTCCATTCCTTTGCTCGTCTCTATAGAAATACTCCTTTGAAAGTTTTCTGTATTGCTATCTCTACTTCCTCACAGACATTTTCTCTTTTCTTTTTGTCAGGTTTTGTATCTACCATTTTACTAACATTCTGCTTGTCAAGGTCACCAAGGACCTCCATTTGATAAATTCAATGAAAATCCCTAATTCTCAGCAATATTTGACACAGGAGATGAATCTCCTGTCCTCAAGACTCCTTATTTATTTTCTGGCAACTATACTCTCTTGGGTTTTCTTCTACTTCAGTGTTAGTTCTTTCTCATTTTCCTTTGCTTGATCCTCTTTTTTCTTCCTGACCTCTAAATACTGGACTTTTTTAGAACTCAGTCCTCAGCCCTCTTTCATTCTCTGACTTCTCTCTCTCTCTAGTAGAGTTCATTAGTCCCAATATTTTAAGTGTCTTCTATATGCTGATGACTCCCAGTTTTAGATTTCTAGTTCTGACCTCTCCCCTGAGCATTAAACTCATTTACCAATTGCTTACTCAGCACCTTCACTTGGTTGTCTAATAATTATCTTGAAATTAGATGTCTAAAATAAAACCCATGCCTGTCTCTGCTTCCTTTCTTCATTTTCCCTCTATTATGTATTTTCTGTGCTCTGTCTTCACCATTTTGGTCAATGAAGTTATTCAAATAAAAGCAAATAAGCAAATAAACTCTAGGAGTAATCTTTGAGGTCTTTCACTCTCACCATACATCTGATCTGTCACCTCCACTATGAAAATATATCTTGACTCTGATCACTTATCATGGTCATCATTACCACTACCCTAGACCCAACTACCATCATCTTTCACCTAGAATCCTGCTTGTTTGTCTCCCTTGCTTTCACTCTGCTTCCTGTCCCACCTGCTTTTGACCATCCTGAGCTTTTATTTATTTAACAACCAAAATAGACTTTTTAAAGCATAAATTTTATCATTCTTCTCATCAGCTCAAAAAACCTACTTTGGCTCAAATGAAAGAAAACAAAACCCAAATATTATATCCCTATTTAGAACCCTCTTAGTATGATATTGCACAATAAGTACTGGACTACTAACCAAAGGCTCACCAGGTCAAACTCACCAGCCATTTCATGGTAAGCCTATATACTGGGATGCTATGAGTCAGAACTGATTTGATAGCTCTTAATCACAACAACTGAACCCCAATAATAATCTAGTCCTGACTTTCTTATCTCTTTTCTTTCTTTTTCTTGCTCTCTCTTATCCATCTCCACATTCACCTGCCTTTTCTTAATGCTTTAATGTCCATCTGAAGGTACTTTTGCCCCTTTTCTTGGAGAGCTAATCTGTACATGGACCAAGAGGCAGTTGTTCAAATAGATCATGAGAACAATGAATTGTTTAAAATTAAGAAAGGTGTGGAACAAGTTGTATTCTTTCACCATTCTTATTCAACCTGTATGCTGAGCAAATAATCTGAGAAGCTGGGTTCTATGAAGAAAAATGTGGCATTAGGATTGGAGGAAGACTCATTATCAACTTGTGATATGCAGATGATTCAACTTTGCTTGCTGAAAGTGAAGAGGGCTTAAAATACTTACTGATGAAGCTCAAAGAGCACATACTTCAGTATGGATTGCGTCTCAATGTCAAGAAAACAAAAATCCTCACCACTGGACCAATAAACAACAAACATTCTTGCCAATGGACAAATGATTGAAATTGTTAAGGACTTCATTCTTCTTGGATCAACCATCAACCCTCATGGAAGCAGAAGTCAGGAAATCAAATGACGTACTGCATTAGGCAAATCTGCTGCACAAGACCTTCTTAAACTGTTGAAGTGCAGAGATGTCAGCTTGAGGACAAAGGTGCACCTGACCCAAGCCATGATATTTTCAATAACTCCATATGCATGCAAAACCGGGACAGTGAATAAGGAAGACTGTAGAAGAATTGATGCTTTTCAGTTATGGTGTTGGAGGAAATTATTGAAAGTGCCAAAACAACCAACTGTGTTGGAAGAAGTTCAGCTAGAGTGCTGCTTGGAGGCCAGGATGGTCAAACTTCATCTCTCATACTTCAGACACATTGTCAGGAGGGACAAGTCACTGGAGCAGGATATCATGTTTGGTAAGGTGGAGGGTCAGAGAAAAAGAGGAAGACCTCCAACGAGATAGATTGACAAAGTGACAGTATCAATGGACTCAAGCGTGGTAACAATTGTGAGGTTGGCCCAGGACTGGGCAGTGGTTCATTCTGTGGTACATAGTCGGTACTGACTTGATGGCACCTAACAATATCAACAACCCAGATCACTGTCAAATGTCATCTCTTCAGAGATCTTTCTTGGTAACCCTACAAAGTGAACAGCTCTATATGCTGTTATCTTACCTAATAAACATTACTTCATAGATCTTATCATTTGCTGTTGCTGTTAGGTGCCATCAAGTTGGTTCTGACTCATATCAACCCTATGAACAATAGAATGAAACACTGATTGTCTCTGTGCCAACCTCACAATTGTTTCTGTGTTTGAGCCCATTGCTCTATCCACTGGGCCAATCCATCTCACTGAGAATTTTTCTCTCTTTTTTTTTTGGCTGACCACCTACCAAGCACAATGTACTTTTCCAAAAACTGGCCCCTCCTGATAACAAGTTCAAAGTAGGTGAAACAAAGTCTCACCATAATTGTTTCTAACATATTATATATTTGTTTATTTAATGCCTGCCTGCTAGCTATGGATACCTGATGATGCAGTGGGTTAAGCATTGTTCTGCTAACATATCAAAGACTGACAGTTCAAACCCACAACCATTCTGTGAGAGAATGATGGGGTTGTCTGCTCCCATAAAGATTTATAATTTCAGAAGCCCAAAGGAGAAGTACTCTGTACTACCAGGTTGGTATGAGTCAGAATCAACTTGATGGCTGTAGCTTTTGTTTTTTATTTTATTTCTTTCTTTATTTTGGTTTGGACTTGTAATGAGAATAAAACACCAAAAGAATAGGGACTCACTTGCCTTGTTTCCTGCAAAATCCTGAGGCTCTAGAATTAAGTCTAATGAACTGTAATACACAAGTATACTTGATGAGTAGATAGTAATAACAACACTGGTCTCACCATAGTTGTTGGTGGTCGTGTGCCGTTAACTCAATTCTGACTCATAGAAACCCTGTGTAGGGTTTCCAAGACTGTAAATCTTTAAAAGAGAAAAAACTCTATGTTTCTCCCACAGAGCAGCTGGTAAATTTGAACTGCTGATCTTGCGGTTAGCATTCCAACTCATAATCCACTACACTAGGAAAGCTAATTTTGATAATGTGTGAATTATCAAAGACTGCTAATTGTGTCTGATGTGAATTTCCCCTTCCTTACTAATGTTGTACTTGTTAGGTGCCATTGAGTTGGATCTGACTCATAGAAATCCTATGCACAACAGAAGAAAACACTGCTTGGTTCTGCACCATCCTCACAATTGTTATGTTTATGAGTCCACCATATCAATCCATCTCACTAAGGAGCTTCTTTTTTTTTGCCAATGTTTCATTTTACTAAGCACGATGTCCTTCTCTAGAGATTTGTCCTTCCTGACAGAATGCCCAAAGTATGTTTACCATCCTCACTTCTAAGAAGCATTCTGGCTGTATATCTTCCAAGACAGTTTGATTTGTTCTTCTGGGAGTCCATGGTACTTTCAATATTTGTTGCCAACTCCAAAATTCAAATGTATAAATTCTTCTTCTTTGGTGTTCTTACTCATTCACGGTCCAATCCTCATGTGGATATGAAACAATTGAAAATACCATGACTTGGGCTAAGAGTATCTTAGTTCTTATACTAACATCTTTGCTGTTGAGCACTTTAAGGAACTCTTTTGGAACAGATTTGCCTAATGCAATATTTCCTTTAAGTGTTGCTTCCATAAACATTGATCATGGGTCCAAGCAAAATGAAGTGTCTGGTGTTATTATATAATTTATTTGTCTAGTTATGAGCATTTTTGCTTTATTTACATTGAGGTATATATATGAATATACTGAAGACTGTACTCTTTGATCTTCATCAGTGATTTTTCAAGTCCTCTTTATTCCAGGAAGGAAAGCTGTTTCATCTGTATATTGCAGGTTGTTGAAAAGGTTTTTCTCCAGTCTTGATGTCAAGTTCTTTTTCATGTAATCTAGTTTCTAGAATTATTTGTTCAGCATGAAAATTGAATAAGTAAGGTGAAAAGATAAAACCCTGTTGTGCACCTTACCTGATTTTAAACCCTTGTTTTGTTCAAATGACTGTCTTTTGGTCTATTTATGATTACAGTGAAGTATTCTGGAATTCTCATTCTTTGCAATGCTGCACACTAGCTGCTCCTTGGAAACTCTATACAGGGTTGTTATTGGTTGGAACTGACTTGAAGACACTTAACAACAGCAATAGCATGAGTAAACTTCTTTCTGACATTCTCTGTTTTTAGTCGAGATCATTCTGTCATCAGCAGTGATATCTCTTATTCTAAGTCCTATTTTGAATTCAGCTTGATATTCTGGCAATCCTGTTGATTACTGCTCTAAACATTTTTGAATTATCTTCAGCAAAAATTTACTTGCATGTGATATTAATTATATTGTTCAATGACTCAGGAAAAGCTGCCCCCTCAAGGTAGAGGGGACCATGATGATACAAATGAAGTAAAGCTTTCAGGACATTAATTTGCTGATGAGGCACAAGTCAAAATAAGTTTAAATAACTGTAACTATCCATTAATAATTGGAGTATGAAATGGACAAATTATGAATCTTGGAAAATTGAATATTGTCAGAAATGAAATGGAATGCATAAAGATTGATATCCTACGCATTAGTGGCGGTATGGGCCATTTGGAATCTGGCAACCACAGGGTTTATTTACTATGCTGGGAAATGAAAAAATGAAGAGGAATGGCTTTGCATTCATCATCAAAAATAACATTCCAAGATCCATCTTAAAGTACAATCCTGTATGCAATAATGTAATATCTATATGCCTACAAGGAAGACTAGTTAATACCACTGTTATTCAAATTTATGCACCAACCACTAAATCCATTGATGATGAAATTAAAGAATTTGGTGTGGCACTGTGAGTTAATGTTATGGACTGCAAAGTCAATTTGAACCACTAAGTTGGAAGTTCAAGCTCACCAGCCACTCCTCAGAAACCCTATACAGAATCGCTATGGGTCTGAACCAACTTAAAGGCACTTAACAGCAACAATAACAACAACTTCTTCAGTCTAAAATTGATCAAACATGCAATAAAGATGTATTAATAATTGTTTCCAATGAGAATTCAAAGGTTTGAAATGTAGATGAATAATCAGTAGTTG
>NW_006408588.1:10567987-10569327 GCF_000296735.1 Chrysochloris asiatica | reverse complement strand
GATTCATATCAGGGATGCAAGGATGGTTCAATAATAGAAAAATGATCAACGTAAGCCACCATAAAAAATAAGAAAAAATAAAAGAACCACATGATCATATTGATTAATGCAGAAAAGGCATTTGACAAAATCCAACATTCATTCCTGATAAAAACACTCAACAAAGTAGGAATTGAAGGGAAAATATAATAAAGAGCATATATGCAAAACCAACAGCGTACATTACTCTCAATAGAGAGAAACTGAAAGCCTTCTCTCTGCAATCAGGAACTAGACAAGGCTGCTTTTTTTCACCACTCCTATTCAATATTTTGCTGTAAGTCTTAGCAAGAGCTATACTGCAAATTTGGAAATTAAAGGCATTCAAATTGGCAAAGAGGAGTTAAAACTCTCTATTTGCAGATGATATGATCCTAACACAGAGAACACCAAAGCCTCATTAAAAAAGCTACTAGATCTATTTGGAAGCTTTAGCAAAGAGCAGGATATAAGATCAACTTACAAAAACAGTTGGATTCCTCTATACCAAAAACTACAGCAGTGAAAAGGACATTAGGAAAGCAATACCATTTATAATAGCCACCCAAAAGTATCTAGGAATACATGTAACCAGAGAAACAAAGGACTTATACAAAGAAAACTACAAAACACTACTGTAAGAAAACAAAAGAGACCTAAAAAAATGGAAGACTGTACCCAGGTGGTGACATGATTGACCAGCAGTTTGGCAAGACCTGGGGACTCCTGGGCCCAGAGTCAGTGAGATAGCCACAGAGGACTAGAGTGGAGAATGAAGTGTCCAGCTGATAAGAAGAGAGGGCATAGGCGCAAAAACACCCACACTGACAGCTAATACCCACTTGACCTTGCTTCAGTTACTGGATGATCAGAGCTCAACTAGAAGAAGAAATAAGAGGAAAAAAAGAGTAACCTGATACAATTTGATGAACTTGACCTACACCTTTTGTTGATGCAGTAGCTCAAAAGAGGGCACAAATCTTTACTGTGAGGATCATTTCCACCCCCTCCATACACATAGTAGACAGGGATGGACGACTTGGACATTGGCTGCGCAAAATGGGGGGAGGGGCTACAAAGGCAAGAAGTAACTGGATTACAAGCCTTCAAGAGGGAGCCTAGATCTAGAGGGTACAGAGGAAGTTAGAATCTCCACTGAGTAGTATCCAATCTGTCTGGGCTGGGCTGATGTAAGGAGATGGTGATAGGTCTCTTGTGGTGCAGTAGTGAATAATTGTTATCAGTACTGACTGTGAGGGTTGGAAATGTAGAAGTAGACATTTGTATCATAAAGAAAGGCATGGTTGACTTTGCAGTTCAGG
>NW_006408588.1:10564100-10567447 GCF_000296735.1 Chrysochloris asiatica | reverse complement strand
TTGAACAACAAAATCAGTGGTTCAAGATCACCAGTTGCTCCTCAGAAACCCTACAAAGAGTGCTATTGTTTGGAACTAATTTGTAGCACGTAACAACGATAAAAACTGCAACAGTTTTTCTCTACCTTGGCACCATTGGCAACATGGGCCACATAATTGTTGTGGGGCTGTCCTGTTCATTGTAGGATATTTAGCAGAATAAACAAAACACAACACAACAACAAAAAAACAGTGACAAAACAGTTTCTTAAATTGATTTCTGGGAAAGAAGAAGAAAGGAAAAACATTTTCCTATTATTAATTTACTATAATATAGTCACCAGCTCAAGTTCCCTTTGCCACAAGCAAAAGCAGCAACCATTCTCATTGACCGTATCATTCAAATCTTTCTTTGGAGAAACATGCAATTGTTGTTAATCTCATGCATTCTGAAGCATCTCATTTTATGCGCCCCCAAAGCATAATTTACTTTGAATGATAAATCTGGATATGAAATGGAGTGTTTCCGGCATTCACAGATCAAATGTAGCTTGGGAGGAATAACTTAGATGCTTCCTGATGTTTTATATTTCTGTGCACTAATATTTGCTTCACACCATATGTCACAGTTACACAAGAATGTGATAAAATAGAACAGCCCAGTGGTTTTCTCCTACAACATCTGGTCTTCTGAGGAAGTCCTGTACTTCAGAGATTCATGTTTAAATCCCAATGTAGGTAGTGTAATCAAATGCCTTGGTGAGGGAAAACAGGAAAAGAGCTGGAAAGTCTTTTACCAGCCATCAAATTGGTAATAGTGAATATTGTGATTATCTCAATGGAATTAGACAAACAGATCTAGGAGCCCACTGGACTCTTCTTGAAAAGCCAGACACAGCAGCCATTTCTAGAGCATAAAAGAACCAGATGTCAGCCTTTTAAATGGTGACCATCCTTGAGATCTGCTGACTCTGGTCTCTATTCATGGTAGTCAGCCCTGGAGGATCCACAGCTACCTGAAAACAATGGCAACATTATTTTATTTAAGACTAGTTTGACCAGACTCCAGAGAAAGAGACCAAGAACCATTAGCTGGGTTAATTATCATTATGCAAGTCTCTTATAAAAAAAGCAAAACTCAACCTGAAAAAGTTTTCATATTTCTTCCTGCAGAAATAACTGTAATTCTTATCTCTACTTGTTTGCCTACTCCTTATTACAATATAGCTTCCACTATCGCTACTTCATAGAAACGACATCCTGAGGTCCCAAACGGTCACCATGTAAGAATCTATGTTTTTCTAATAATTCTTTGTAAATATATATATGTATTTGTAGATATATATATTAATATAGAATGTATACATATTAATTTCTCTACTCTTTGTGTTGTTGTTGTGTTGTTAGGTGCCATTGAGTCAGATTCCTCTCATAATGACCCTATGCGCAACAGAACATAATACTTCATAATCCTGCACCATTCTCACAATTCTTATCATGTTTAAGCCCATTGTTAAGTCAACCCATCTTCTTTGGAATCTTCCTCTGTTTCATTTACCCTCCACTTTACCAAACATGATGTTCTTCTCCAGGACTGGTCCCTTCTTACAACCTGTCCAAAGTATGAGAGATGAAGTCTAACCATCATCACTTTTAAAGAGAATTTCGACTGTATTTTTTCCAATACAGATTGGTTTCTTCTTTTGGGTGTCCAACACCGTAATACAAATGCATCAATTCTTCTGTGGTCTTCCTTATTGATTGCACAACTTTGACACACATATGAGGAGACTGAAAATACAATGGCTTGGGTCAGACACACCTTAGTCCTCAAAGTGAAATGTTTGCTCATTAAAAATTTCAAGAGGTCTTCTGAAGCAGATCTGTTTGATTTCTTGAATGCTGCTTCCTTGAGTATTGATTATGGATTCAAGCAAAAGGAAGCTTTGGATAAATTCAATCTTTTCTCTGTTTATCATGATATTATTCATTGGTCCAGTTGTGAAGATTTTTGTTTTCTTTACATTGCGGTGCAACCCTTACTGAAGGCTGTAATCTTTGATCTTTATCAGTAAGTATTTTAAGTCCTCTTCATTTTCAATGAGCAAGGTTACTAATAAGCCTTCCTTTAATCCTGTTGCGAAATTCTACATATAATACAACTTCTCAAATAATTTGTTCAGCATATAGATTAAGTATGGTGAAAGGCTACAACCACAGCACATACCATTCCTAATTTTAAACCATTCAGTACCCCTTTATTCTGACGGAATCCCTGTCTCTTCGTGCTTGTACTGTTTCCTCATGAGCACAATTAAGTGTTCTGGATTATTCATTCTACATAGTGTTGTCCATAGCTTGTCATGATCTATACAAATGAACATGCATTCTTCACAATGTTATCCATACTTTGCTGTGATCCACAGAGTCAAATGACTTTTCATAGGCAAAAAAAGCACAAGCAAACAACTTTCTGGTATTCTCTGCTTTCAGCTAAGATCTGTCTAACATCAGCAATGGTATCCCTTGTTTCATGTCCCCTTCTGAATCTGGCTTGAATTTCTGGGAGCTCATTTTGGATGCACTGCTTGAACAGTTTTTGAATTATCTTTAGCACAATATTAATTGTATATATAGCGATATTTGATGACTCCGTTTAGTCACTTTTTAAAAAAACATATATATATATGGACCTCTTGTAATTGGCCAGATAGCTGTCTTCCAAATTTCTTGGCATAGATGAGAAACAGTATCCAGTACTGCATTAGTTTGTTGAAACATTTCAATTTGTATTGCACCAATTCCTGGTGCTTTGTTTTTCACCAGTGATTCCTGTGCAGATTGGATTTCTTCCTTTAATGCCATCAGTTCTTGCTCATATGCTACCTCTTGAAATGGTTGAGCATTACCAATTCTATTTGTTACTCTACATATTCCTTCCATCTACTTTTGATTCTCCCTCTGTCATTCAATATTTTGTCCATAGAATCTCTCAGTATTGAAAGTTTAAGCAGGATTTTTTTTCTTAAGTTCTTTCAACTTGACAAATGCTAAGTGTGTTCTTCCCTTTTAGTTTTCTAACTACAGGTCTTTACATATTTCATTATAACACTTTAGTTTGTCTTTTTGAGCTGCCCTTTAAAATCTTCTGTTCAGCTATTTTACTTCCTCTTTTTTACAGTCAATTTAGCTTCTTTACACTCAAGAGCAAGATTTAAAGTTTCTTCCAACATCCGTTTTGGTCTTTTGTTTCTTTCTTGTCTTTTTTGTTTTGTTTTGTTTTTTTAATTTAAGGTTTTTATTGTGGATTGAGTGAAAGTTTACAGGGCACATCATCAGTTTCACATTCAATAATTCATATAACTTGT
>NW_006408588.1:10550455-10561610 GCF_000296735.1 Chrysochloris asiatica | reverse complement strand
CAATAGATTTCTTGCTTCTGCCACAAATTCCCCCAGCTGTGAGCCTTCCAACCTTCTAAGTATTCCTTTATATGTGGTTCAGAGTTCTGGGACTAGCCCCTGAGCCTGCTTGGTCGGGTATTCTGTGTGGTTGTTGGCGGAGCTCTCTGCTATATGTCCACCCGATCCGCCATCTTGTTTGTTCTCTCTCTTTCTTGTCTTTTTAATGACATTATGTTTTCTTCCAGAGTGGTATTTTTTATATCATTCCACAAATATTCTGGTCTTCAGTTATTGGTGTCTAATGCATTAAATTTGTTCTTAAGATGCTTTCTAAGATCATACAGGATATATTGAAGGTCATGTTTTCACTCTTTTGGACTTGTCTTAGTTTTCTTCTGAGTCAGCCTGAACTTGCATATGAGCAGTTGATGGTCTGTTTCACTTGTTTTGGTCTTGTTTTGGCTGATGATATAGAATTTTTCCATTATCTCTTTCTACACATAAGTCAATTTGATTCCTATATATTACATATCATAAGGTCCACATCTATAGTCACCATTTATGTTGATGAAAAAAGGTATTTGCATTTCATAAACCAATTATATTTCAAAATTCTATAATGCTGTCTCAAGCTTCGACTTTCGTTATTGAAGGATTCTCTGGGCAAATTATTGAATGATGCAGAAAGCATCAAAAGAAGATGGAAGGAATACACAGAATCACTGTACCAAAAGGAAATGGTTGATATTCAACAATTTCAAGAAGAAGCATTTAATCAAGAGCCAATGATACTGAAAGAAGAAGTCCAAAGTTCATTGAAGGAATTGGCAAAGAACAAGGCACCGGGAATTGATGGACTCAAAATTGAAATCTTTCAAGAAAGTGAGGTGGCACAGGAGACACTCACTCATTTCTGCCAAGAAATTTGGAAGAGAACTATCTGATTGACTGATTGGAAGCGATCCGTATGTGTGCCCATTCTAAAGAGAGGTGACCTAATGGAATGCAGACATAATCAGACAATAACTTTGATATCCCATGTGAATAGAGTTTTATTAAAGGTAATACAGAAACAGCTGCAAGCATATATTGACAGAGAACCTCCAGAGGCTCAAGCCAGATTTAGAAGAGGCTGTGGAATGAGAGCTATCATTGCTGAAGTCTGATACTTACTTGTGCTTTATTGACTATGCAAAATTTTTTGATTGTGTGAATCATTACAAGCTATGGACAGCATTGTGAAGTATGAATATTCCGGAACACTTAATTGTGCTCATGAGGAATCTGTTTGTGGACCAAGAGGTAGTTTTTTGAACAGGACATGGGAACACTGAATGGTTTAAAATTAAGAAAGGTGTGTGTCAGGGTTGTATTCTTCATCAGACTTATTCAACCTGTATGCTGAGCAAATAATCCTAGAAGCTGGGTTATATGGAAAAAAAAAAAAAAAAACAACAACCCATGGCATCAGGATTGGAGGATAACTCATTAACAACCTGTTATATGCAGATGATACAACCTTGCTTGCTGAAAGTGAAGAAGACTTAAAGTATTTATTGATAAAGATCAAAGAGCACAGCCTTTGGTATGCATTGCAACTCGAATGTAAAGAAAACAAAAATCCTCACCACTAGACCAATAAACAACATTCTTATTAACGGAGAAAAGATTGAAGTTGTCAAGGACTTCATTCTTCTTGGATCAACTATCAACACTCATGGAAGAAGCAGTCAAGAAATCAAACGACTGATTTCATTAGGCAAATCTGCTGCATAAGACCTTTTTAGTGTTGAAGAGCAAAGATGTCAGCTTGAGGACTAAGGTGTGCCTGACCCAAGTCATGGTATTTTCAGTAACCTCATATGCATGTGAAAGCTGGACAGTGAACAATGAAGACCGTAGAAGAACTGATGCTTTTGCGTTATGGTGTTGGATGAGAATATTGAAAGTGCCATGGGCTGCCAAAAGAACCAACAGATCTGTGTTGGACGAAGTGCAGCCAGAGTGCTCCTTGGAGGTGAGGATGACCAAACTTTTTTTTATCATATTTCGGACATATTATCAGGAGGGACCAATCGCTGGAGAAGGATATCATGTTTGGTAAGGTGGAGTGTCAGAGACAAAGAAGAAGATGCCCAGCGAGAAGGATTGTCAGAGTGGCTCAGGCGTGGCAACAATAATGAGATTGACCCAGGATTCGGCAGTGTTTTGTTCTGCTGTGCATAAAGTTGCTATGAGTCAGTACCAACTCGATGGTACCTAACAACAACAACAGATTGTTTTCTATCCACCAACATCATATTTTTCAACTAGTTATCCTTCCTCTTTGTTTACAACTTTCACATTCCAATCACCAGTAATTGTCAATGCATCTTGATTGCATGTTTCATCAACTTCAGACTTAAGAAGTTGTTAGAATTCTTCTATTTCATCATCTTTGGCTGTAGTGGTTGGTGTGTAAATGTGAATAGTAGTGGTATTAACTGATGTTCCTTGTAGGTATATGGATATTATCCTATCATAGACAGCACTGTACTTTAAGATTGACCTTGAGATGCTCTTTTTGACTGAATTTGACACCATTATTCTTTAGTTTGTCATTCCTGGCACAGGAAACCACATGATTCTGATTTGAAATGCCCAATGCCAGTCCATTTCAATCTAGGATATTGATATTTATGCATCTCATTTATGCAGTGTAGTGAATTATTTAACATGTGTCTTCTAGCCTTATCTTCGTTACTCCAACCAAATGACACTTTTCCTGAAAAGTCTGGGTAAGGATTGCTGTTGTTGTTGTTAGGTGCCATTGAGTTGGTACCAACTCATAGTGACCTTATGTACAGCAGAACGAAACACTGCCCGATTCTGGGCCAACCTCGCTACTGATGCTTGAATCCATCGATGCTACCACCTGGCCAATCCATCTCATTGGGGATTAGGTGGGAGAAAACAGACATAGGTCATGGTGCAGCTGTAGATGTTAACAGCTCATTGTAATTTTGAAAATGCTAATGTTAGTTTAAAATAAGCCAGCACAGAAGTAGGAAGGGGAACAGCACTACTAGAAAGAAGAGCTTGGAGTGGAGGGCATCCTTTGGGCCCTGACTTCCCGCCATATCGAGCCTCCTTCTCTCAGGTACAGAAAGGTGTGACAGCAGAGGAGTAGCAACAGCAGCAGCAGAACCAAGAACCAGAGCACAAGACAAAGGAGTGGATTTCCCAACCCACTAAACTAATAAAGCTGAGTGACTTTGGACAGGAAGCTTGCTTGTACAGTGATGTGCCTATGGGCATTTTAGTTGGAGAGCTGACCCACAGAGCTAGAGCCAAGTGCCTTCAGGCTGTGGTTTATGGTGGAGTTGTGTGTCCTATGGGCATTTTATCAGCAGCTGACTGGAACAGATGCCCAGAGCATTTTCTGATTCTTTATTGGAACCTATTAACCTCCCTAAGAAACCCCATAACTTTGAGTATATTGTCTGAGTTCTGTGTGGCCACAGCAACAAATTATTGAACCCAGCATAAGTAGGCAGTGCTGTGGAAGGAAAGGTTGATGTCACTTATTTTTGTAATTTTTGACAATTTCCAATTTTCCTAGTTTCGTACATTGTACATTCCACATGCAAATTGTTGATGTATAATTGTAGCATTTTCTTCTCATTTTGATTTGTGCCACATAAGCAAATTAAGGTCCAGAAAGGCTTGCTCCATTCATGTTATGAAAGTAAATTTACTTTGAGAAGGTAGCTCTTTTGCGGTGATGTTTTGAGGTTTTAATGTTTCTGCACTATATCTGACAGTGTTTCACTGCCATTCATAATGTTTTCAGTGGCTAACCTTTTAGAAGTGGTCTGCCTTTCCTTCTTCCTAGTCTGTCTTAGTCTGGAAGCTACATTGAAATCTGTCCTCAGTAGATGACCCTGCTGGTATTTAAGATATCAGTGACTTAACATCTAGCATCACAGCAACACACAAACCACTACAGTATGACAAATGGGGAGATGAGACCTTCCAGAACCACACTGGTGCTTGACCAGCTTTGGTTTTATGTCTCTCTCTTTATTTTCTATCTACGTTTTCTTCCTGGATGATCTAAGAGTCTCTCAAGTTCTGATTACCTATTGTTGGTGCTGTTGAGTCACGTACCTCTTATAATGACCCTATGAACAACAGAACATAATGCTGCCTGGTCCTATGCCATTCTTGAAATTGTTACATTTGAGTAAATTGTGCGGTCACTGTCTCAGTCTATCTTGTTAGGGCTCTTCCTCTGTTTTGCTGACCTTTCACTTTACCAAGCATGATACCGTTTTCAGTGACTGGTTCCTCCTTATAATATGTCAGAAGCATGAGAGATGAAATCTCACCATCTTGGCTTCAAAGGAGGATTCTAGCTGTAATTCTTCCAAGACAGATTAAAAGAAAACCAAAAATCAGAAAACTTTTATTGTGAATTGAGTGATTGTTTATATGGGAAAATATCAGTTTTACACTCATCCTATCATATTTCATTGCAATGATTATAATCCCCTCCATGCATCGACATTCAATAGTATTTGCTTCTATTCCCTATGCTTTTTTTTTTTTTTTTAATGTATGCAGAAACACTCAGGAATATAAAATGATTAAAACAACCAAAGGGCACATTCTGCAAACCTGCCTCCTGGCTGCCAGTACACAGTCTTTCTCTTTCCATGAGTCTAGAGTCCTCAGCTGATCTATTTCTCCATGTCATCATCTCTGCCTCCATCTCTGGTTAGGGTCCCACATTCCACTCATACTCTTCTTCTAGAGTCCTCTGTTCCTGAAACGTAAGATTAACTACTCCCCTCTTTATGTTACAAAACTTCTACCTTTACAGTTGTGACAATTACAATTAGTCATGATAACAGTTACTCACTATTGAATCATAAGAATCTTATCCACATCTTCTTTCACCAGACCCGTCTAGAAAAGATGAAAACTATTCAGTGGGGATTCTACCTTCCCCCATACACTCTGAAACTTAACTTCCTCTTAAAAACTTGTAAGCCAGCCACTTCATGCCTGTATAGCCACTCATTTTAGGTGTTGTTGTTGTTAAGTGCCATCAAATCAATACCTACTTATAGCAACCCTGTATAGGGTTTCCAAAGAGTGGCTGGTGAGCTTGAATCACTGACCTTGTGGTTCAAAGTGACCTTGCAATCCAGCACATTCACCCACAATGCCACACCATTATAGGAAGCTGGTGTCTAAGTTGCTCATCCCTATCAGCCTGTGTACAGAGTGGTTTTTTTGATCCTTGATACAAAGATTCCTTCCCTCTCAGTTGGTATTTTGAGCTACTACATCCATAAATATAGGTCAAGTACATCAAATTGTAGCAATTTACACTTGCTTCCTGTAACATATTTCTTTATCTTCCTCTAGGCAAGTTCTGATCATCAAGACATTGAAGCTCAGTCGAATGGGTTACTATCTGCAAATTTGGGCATTCTTGTGTGTCTCCCTTACTTCATATTAGCTGGACATTTCACTCTCAGCGCTAGCCCTCCCTGGCTAGGTCCTTTTCTATGGGCTTAGGAGTCCCCAGGTCTCACCACACTTCAGACCAACTAGCACTTCATCTTCTCTCTCATCTCCAGGTCGACGGGAGTCTATGGAACATGGTTGAACTCAGCCCATATCTTCATTATTGCTTTTCCTTCACTTCCACTCACATGGAGACCAATGAGGTCATCAGTGAGCTTACATGCCTGCTCACGTGTTCCCTTTAAGATTCAGTCTTGGAGAGGGGGGGTTGTCCTGAAGGGACTTGATTGCTTGTCTCGATGGCTTCCTGGCAAACAGTTTGCTAGTTCTTATAATATCCATTCAGACTGCCATTTTTGTTTTGGATTTTTCCTGCTGGTCATTCTTTCAAAGAGTTGTTTCTGGAACATCTTCACAAAAGGCAGGCCTACTCCTATGCTTAAAGAGCTCTGGCAGCATAGTGGTTATGAGTCAGGCTGCTAACCTCAAGTTCAGCAGTTCAAAACTACCAGCTGTTCTGCAGGAGAATGATGAAGCTTTCTGTTCCCATAAAGATTTATGAAGAAGAATTTATTCATTTCAGTTGGTGTTGGAGGAGAATATTTAAAACACCATGGACTGCCAAAAGAACAAATACAGCTTTGTTAGAAGAAGTACAGCCAGAGTGCTCCTTGGAAGCCAGGATGACCACACTTCATCTTTCATACTTTGGACATATTATCAGGAGGAACCAGTCACTAGAGAGGGATATCATGTTTGGTAAAGTGGAGGATCTGAGAAAAAGAGGAAGACCCCAACGAGATGGATTGGCACAGTGGTAGAAGCAGTGGGCTTAAATGTAGCAATGATTCTGAGGTTGGCCCAGGATTGGGCAGTGTTTCGTTCTGTAGTGCATAGGGTCAGTATGAGTCAGTACCTACTCTGTGGCCCCTAACAACAACAACAACAAAAGATTTACAGCCTCAAAAACTATGAGTCAGAATTGACTCTTTAGCACATAACCACCACTCCTATGATTAAGGTGTACTAGTGATGCTGTGGTTAGGTGCTCAGCTTAACCATATTTATTATAGCCTATAAAACCCTATGGAAGTCCTGGTATGGTTCTATAGTCCTGGACTGCTAACCAAAATTTTGGCAGTTCAAACCCACCAGTTGCTCGTTGAAAACCTTATACAGGGTCATTATGAATCAAAACCGACTCAATAACACACACCAAGAAGATAAAAACAGAAGTAGCTTCTGTTCCTCTAGCCACTCCAGGCTGATCTGCTTGTCCATTCAAGTGGGGATGTCTCACCTCAAAAGATTCTGGATAAGGCTCAGGATTCCACCTAAGGTCTTATACACTACAAAGGCTCCACAAAAAGCCTATTTCACTGGGCAAATTCTAGAACCTCTTTTAGATATTCCAATCAGTCATAGGCTGAAGACAGCTTTCTGTAATCATGTTTTCTCATATTCCTTTCTATTCTACTCACATGTCTATTTTACAATAGTTGTTGTTAAGTGCTGTCGAGTCAGTTCCAACCCATAGCAACCTTGTGCAGGGTTTCCAAGGCTGTAAATCTTTACAGGAGCAGAAGGCCTCCTCTTTCTCCCATGGAGCGGCTGGTAGTTTCAAACAGCTGACCTTAAGGTTTGCAGCCCGATTCGTAACCACAGCGCTACCAGAGCTCCTTTTATACAATAGTAGGCAAGGGAAACCTATATTCATAAGACAATCAAGCATCTTAACATTATTTCCTGTCTTTTACCCATTCAGACTATTCATCTATCCCTGTATCACAGAGCCCTGTTCCAAATTTGAGCATACATCAGTATTTGACTCTAACCCATTTAGCCTATGCAAACCTGCCTAAGTGTTCATCTACCTTGTTCATCCATTCCCCTCCCCCTTCTTTTGTATTGCCCTCCTCAACATCTGAACTATGATGCTTCTATCCCCTAGCCTGTGCTCTACCGTTGCCACTTTCCCGCCCCTTGTAAACAATGAAGATTTTTTTTTTTTCTTTTAGTATGGGCATCTTTTCTTATGGTCTTCTGCAATATCTGTCCTGTTGAAACTGACTAATTTCACTCAGCATACTGTTCTCAAGGTTCATTCATATTAAGCAGTGGCTTGCAGCTATCTTGTTAATCTTCAAGATAGTATAATGTTCTATTGTGTGTATGTATCAGAGTTTGTTTACCCATTCTACCATTGATGGACACTTAGGCTATCTCCATCTTTTTGTTGTTATAGATAGTGTTGTGATAAACATCGGTGTGCATATATCTACTCGTGTTCTGACTTGTATTTCTGTGGATATATATACCAAGTAGAGAAATTGCTGGACCATAAGGTATTTCTATTTCTAACTTTCTGAGAATGTGCCATACTATGTTCCAGAGTGGTTGAATCATTTTACAATCCCACCAGCAATGTAGGAGGGTCCCAGTCTCTCCATATCCTCTCCATCATTTACTGTCCTCTGCTTTTTTGAACTTTGCTGTTATTGCTGGTGTGAGATAATATCTCATTGTTGCTTTTATCTGCATCTCTCAAGTGCCTAATAATCATTAACATTTCTTCAAATGTTTGTTGGCTATTTGAATATCTTCCTTGGTATATCTGTTCATATACTGTGCCCATTTTTTTAATGGGGTTGTTTGCCTTTTCTTTTAGAGGTGTTGTAGTTTCCTATAGGTTTTAGAGATTAGTCCCTTGTCTGATATGTCATTGCAAAATATTTTTTCCCATTCTATGGGCTCCCTTTTTACTCTTTTGGTGAAATATTTTGTTGCACATAAGTTTCTAATTTTTAATATATCCCAATTATCTATTTTGCCTTCTTTTGTTTGTACAATTCTAGCAATGTTTGGTAGTCTATATGTTCCCTGTATTAGAGCCCTTAATTTGTACCTATTTTTTCATCGATGACCTTTGTAATTCTGGGAATCACATTTACATCTTTAATTCATATTGAGTTGGTTTCTGTATATGGTATGAGATAAAGGTCTTGTTTCAATTGTTGCATGTTGATGTCCAGCTCTGTCAGCACCATCTATTGAAGAGACTATCTCCTCCTCATTCAGTGTACCTTGGTCCTTTGTCAAAAATCAGTTGGCTGTATGTGGATGGATTAATTTCTGGATTCTTAATTCTGTTCCATTGATTAATCTGTATATCTTCCATTGTTCCAGTACCAAGCTGTTTTGATATAGCCATGTGGTTTGACCAAATCAGGGTGTGATTGTTCTCCTTATTAAGCAGTGCTTTGCTTATCTGGGGACTCTTTCCTTTCTATATAATGTTTGCAGTTATTTTTTCCATCTCTTTAGAGAAAGTCTGTTGGAATCTGGATTGGGTTGTTTTTCTTGCAGTGCCTGGTACTTTTATTATTCTTTCCCAGCACTATAAATCCAAATGCATTGATTCTTCTGCAGTCTTCCGTATTCATTGTCCAACTTTCACATGTATATGAGACAACTGAAAATACCATGGCTTGGATCAGACTCATTTAATCTTCAAACATTATGTTTGCTCTTTAACATGTTAATGAAGTCTTTGCAGCAGATTTGCCTAATGAAATACATTGTTTGATTTGGGGGGTGCTGCTGTTTCCATGATCAGTGATTGTGGATAGAAAAAAAAATAAAATCTTTGAGAACTTCAGTATTTTCTCTGTTTATTATGATACTATTTATTGGTCCAGGTGTGAGTATTTTTGTTTTCTTTACATTGAAGTGCAGTCCATACTGAAGGCTGAAGGCTTTCATTTTCATTAGTAAATATTTCAAGTCATCTTTGCTTCCAGCAATCAAGGTTGTATTATCTGCACATTGCAGGTTGTTAATGAGTCTTCCTCCAATCCTGGTGTCACATTCTTCTTCTTCATATAGTTCAGATTATCTGATTATCTGCTCAATTTGCATATTAAATAAGTATGGTGAAAGGATGCAACCCTGGCACACAGCTTTCTTGATTTTAAAACATTCAGTATTCCCTCATTTAGTTGAACAACTGCCTCTTGGTCTATGTATAAATTCCTCATGGGCACAGTTAAGCAGTCTGGAATAGCCATTCTTCACAATATTATCCATAGTTTGTCATGAAAACCTTTGATTAGTCAGTAAGGCACAGTTAAACATCTTTCTCGTATTCTCTCTTCTCAGCCAAGATCCACCTAATGTCATCAATGATGTTCTTAGTTTAATGTCTTCTTCTGAATGCAGCTTGGATTTCTGACAGTTTCCTGTCGATGTACAGCTACAACAATTTTAAAATTATCTTCAGTAAAATTTTACTTGCATGTGACATTGTTTGATAATTTTTACATTCCATTTAGTCCCCTTTCTTTGGACAAGGCATAAATATGGATCTCTTCCAATCAGTTGGCCAGGTAACTGTTTTCCAATTTTCTTGGCATAGACAAGTGAATGCTGCATAAATTTGTTGAAATATTTTCAACAAATTTGTTTGAAAAAAATGTTTCGTCAATTCATAGAGATTTATTTATCACCAGTGCCTTCAGTGTAGCTTGGACCTTTTCTTTCGGTATGATTAAGTCTTGATCTTATGCAACCTCTTGAAATGGTTGAACAGCAACCATTTCTTTTTGGTGCAATGACTAATTACCTATTAGTGTGTATTTTATTATTTTCTTTCTGATAGTCACTGTTTGTCCCTCAGTGTCTACTTCCTACCCTATTCAACCTACTCTGTGCCCTGAAAAACTCATCTCTATGAACTGAATCATCAGTTATTTATATCTTTTTTTTTTTTTTTTCAATAGGAGACACAGAAGGAAATTCAATGGTGGAAGGAGAGAAAGTTGGCTCTAAGTAAGAAGTGTTGTATTCCTGTACCAATGATCATACTACTAACGAATGTTGTTTCCTTAGCTATAGATCTTAGAAGATTCTAGTAATTTCTCTTTGACTTTATTATTCAGATAGTGATTGATGATGGTGGTGGTGTGCCATGGAGTTGATTCCCTGAAAATGATAGCAACTTTCAATGGCTTTTAGTTCCTGACTGCTTCCCCAGTTAGTGCCCTGTTCTCTGAATCTGGAAAATGCGTATGTAAGTAATTCATTCTTGTTACTGTTGTTGCTAAATGCCATCAAGTCATTTCTAACTCACAGCAACCCCGTATTGTGTTGTCAAGGAGAAGTTGGTGGGTTTGAACTGCCACCCTTACTGTTAGTAGTCCAATGCTTATATTACAGCTTCATACCAGGACTTCAGTTCATTAAGTCCTTTTTAAATTATATCTTTCCAATGTGCTATATATTTTTGTCAGAGCCTGACAGACACACTGATATTATTCTCACTTATATCTTATGCTTATCTCTTTCTCTTGAGCTGTAGATCTATAAGACTAACAACTGTGACTACTGAGATGTCCACTTAGACTTGCCAGTAGTAGCAGTAGTTAGGTGCCATTGAGTTGGTACCAACTCACAGCAACCCAATGCACAAAAGAATGAAATACTGCCCAGTCCTGGGCCAACCTCATAATCATTGCTAGTCTTGAGCCCTTCACTGCCACCACTGTGCCAATCCATCTTGATTGGGGGTCTTCCACTTTTTCTCTGACCCTCCCATTTACCAAATATGAAATCATTCTCTGGTGACTGACCCCTTCTTATAACATGTCCAAAATGTGAG
>NW_006408588.1:10521708-10532705 GCF_000296735.1 Chrysochloris asiatica | reverse complement strand
AGATTCTGTTTATCATGGAATGTCTTGATCACACCATCATATTTGATTAGTAGTGTTCCTGGATAGATGATTCTTGGTTGGCAGTTTTTTTTTTTTCTTGTATGACTTTGTATATGTCTCCCCATTGCCTTCTTGCCTGCGCGGTTTGTTCTGAATAGTCAGAGCTTAATCTAATATGCTTGCCTTTACGAGTGACATTTCTCTTCTCCCCGGCCACTTTTAGTATTCTTTCCTTGTCTTTGATTTTGGAGAGCTTGATTATTATATTTATTGGTGACTTTCTTTTGGGGTCTATCCTTCCTGGGGTACTTTCAGCTTCTTGAATATTTATCTTTTCATCTTTCAAGATGTTACGGAAATTTTCTTCCAGAAGCTCTCCCACTGTCTTCTCTGTGTACTTCTCTGATTCTTCCTGCTCCATAATGCCAATAATTCTTAACTTGTTCCTCTTCATGATATCCAGCATGAAGACTCTCTTCAGATTTTTAAAATCTTTTTTTTCCCACTTGCTTTTCTATCTTACCAGCATATAGATATTTGTCTTCCAGCTTGGTAATTCTGGCTTCCATTTCTTCTATTCTGCTCCTTTTCCCTTTCAGCATATTGTTAATTTCTTATATCTTATTACTGATCACCTGGACATCTTTTTGCAGGTTTTGAATTGTTTCCAATGCTGTATCAATCTTATTTGATTGCTCCTGTAGTACTTTCCTGATTTCTTCCTTGTTTCCTCCACCCCTTTTCAGAGAATTTGAATTTGTTTCCGTATCATTCTTCTGAATTCTTTTTCAGGCATATCCAAAACCTGCTCTTCCTCCTCTATAAAGCCGTTGTTTGTCTCCAGCACATTTGTGTCAGCTACTGTCTTCTGTTTTTGAACGTATTTTGATATCGTTTGTTGATTTTTATTTGGCATTATAATTATGTAGGGAGTTTTGTTTTTGTTTTTGTTTTTTCAAAGCTTAAGTGAATGTTTGTTGTTTGCTGTTAAGCTTACTGGGTGTCTCCTGGTGAATATGATCAGGAGATAGGCTTCCCTTTTCTCATGTAATGCTTAGCGGGTGTTGTTGGCTCTTGTTTCAGTGGTGGAATATTATGGCCTATGCTTATAACTTGGCTATATGGCCACAATTGCTGTCTCTTTGGGTAGCATAGGGAGAAAAAACTTCCACCTCCAGGAAAGATGTATGTTCAAAAGGACCAAAAGCAGAAGCAATATAAATGCACAGACAAAAATCACTACTTTGGAACCGAAATGAAGCTGTGGTTGACTGTCTTGAGCTACACTTTCAGTGTGTGTGCAATTAGGAGACTCCAGCAGTGGGTGGGAGTGTCCACTCACTCAGGCCTCTCCTCTAGTCACTACAGTAGAGGTGTGCAGGTGGATATTGGGGAGTTAATGGGAGAAAGATTTCCACTATTTTTGTCTCTGAAGGTCAGTTAGGTATCTGTGTGTGCACAACACAATTCTCTAATGGTTGAATCCTTTTATGCTGGAGTTTTACAGAATGCTTTGAACTGATCCTGCGCAGGGAGCTCGGGCAGCGCAGCAGCCTTGAATGCGGCTGTGAACTGCAGTGTCAGCAGCTTGAAACCACCAGCTGCACTGTGGGAGAAAGGCAAGGTGCTCCGCACCCGCTCAGAGCCACAGCCCGGGAAACCCTGCACAGAGTCTTCCAGAGTCGGAACCTAAACCACGGTGCATTACCACGAAGGGCTCCTCTGGAGAAACTTTTGGGGCTTTGGCTCTGCGGGTGACGTCATAAGTTGCTGCCAAGCTCCCTCTCTCTGTACCGTGGGAAAACTGTCCCACCTGATGCCGGGCTAAGCAATGAAAGTGGGACAGGGAGAAAGAGGGAGAAATATGTGGTCTCCTACATTTCTTTTTCTTTCTTTCTTTTTTTTTTGCAGATGCCTTTGCACTGCTTTTAGTTCTGCTTTCTGAACCGGACTGGCTTTAGCCCTGCCGTCTAAACTCTGCTAGTGTGGGGTAGTCGCTGAGGGAGTCCCATCTCCACATTTCTAACTCGCCATATTTCCCTTAATATGACTTTTCACTTGCTAGTGTGGGAAACTGATGTCCTGGATATTATGGACAATCCAGAGCTCTGAAGTTGTTCTATAAGTGCTTCCTTCGCCAGAACCCCCTCCCTTCTCACCAGAGCATACCCTACTGGGTTTTCACTGCTTTAACCCAAACTGGAAGTTACTCTCTAAATATCTTTTGAGTCCATCCATTTCTCCTCTTTCTTGTCACCCTTTTGCTAGACTAGACAATTTTCAAATCTAATCTGGTCTCCCACACATTCCATTTTTCCATAGAGAAGTCAGTAGTAGTCTTTCTAAAATATAAAATTCCATATGTTAAAACTTTTTGTAAACCATTAAATGGAAACATTTCTTTGGACTGAAATTTTTGCTTCTGTGCTCATTGACTACCTAAGCCATGCTCCAACATAATTTACTATAATTTATCATTAAATACCTGCAGGCTTCCATCTCGGTAGAACCGTCATTTAATATCAGGCCTCTGGGTTGTGAAACTGCCAGCCATTCCACAGAAGAAAGATGAAGCTTTCTGTTCATATAAAGATTTACAGCCTCCAAAACCTTATGCAGTGTCACTTTGAATTGGAGCAGACTCTATGGCACACCACCACCACTAACCTAAAGCTTTCACAACCACCCTACTGTGCCAACCAAGAAAGCCTTGGTGATCTGCTTTGTAAAGATCTCAGCCAAGAAAATCCTATAAAGCAGTTCTATTGTTTAGTATATGGAGTCACAATGAGTTGGTATGGAATCAAAAACTTTTTTTTTTTTTTTCTCCTTTAGAGTGAAGATTCAGTACAGCAGAGAATATGTCTGTCTTTACTATTATGGCATATTAACACCCTAGTCAACGTCTGGTGTAGTGCTATAGGATAAGCGCAGAACTACAAGCTTGTTTGAACCACAGGTTGGCAGTTCATACTCATCCTATACAGGATCGCTATGAGTCAGAACTGACTGGATGGGATTTAACAATAACAACAATTCCTTAGCAGTATCTGAAATGCACATGGTAAGTGTTCTGTAAATGCTATTCTCTATAGGTTAATGAGTACCTATAATTGCTAAAATGATTATGTTGTACAGTGATATATGTGGCATAGGTAGGTTGTGTCAATATGAAGGGTCTTAATTTTTGAAGTACCAAGGATATCTCATTAAAATCTGATCATACACCTGAGATTCAAAGTATATTGTTTTATTCAGGCCTTGTCACATTAAATATTATCTAAACAGGAAAATAGAACAGATTTTCCGCCAAGGTAAATAGGAGAGAAATAAATACTCTGGATCATGATCCAGCTAGAATAAATACTTAGTTTTAAAATGCTATTTCAGCCTCACATTATTTCCATACATGAGCCCTTCAGATTTTGCTCATCATAGAGTCTTTCTGTTGTCAATTAGGACTTAGCACAAGGAGTCTGAGTAGGGCCCTTGTCAGGTTTACTTACATAACAGGCACTAGACAAACAGGTTGTTTAGAGGATACCTTTGAGTTTCTTTCTTCATAACACAAACCTGAGAGTTTCAACCACCTCAACAGGCCACTTACAGAGTCAAAGTTGGGAAGCCCTGTTAATACTTCATGAACCAGATTAAAATTTATTGCTCAATCAGCTTTTTATTTTCAATGTTCCTGAGCTTGAGATAGTCCAACTGAGGTATGGCATGTGGATTTCATAATGAAGAGTGAATTCTACATGTTTGTGTGTGATGCAAAGCATTTTTCATAACTCACTCATACATGTACAGTTAGCTAGTATTTTGGAAAGAGGGTCTCTTTGTCATTTGGGGTATTAGAGTTTAGTATTCCATGAATGAAATAGTCCTCTTTAATTAAATGAAGAGTAGTTATGGTTATTCAGAGGTGAATATAATTCAAATTAAAATATATCATGAATGGTCATGTCTAGAAAAACCAGTCATCTAAAAAAACACATTAATTATGACTTTGTACTTGGTGACATTGAAGATTTCTTCTGATCATGATTCCTCAGATGTCAAATCACATAGATTATATTGGTGTATTTTTTATGAGATGTTACCAAGCTACTGTTCTCAATGATGTAGAGTAGTTTAACATAATCATACTAATAACATTTCTTCTTTCTAAATGCTTTTTCTTCATAGACACAGCATGAATCTTTTTAATGGGTTTGCAGTTAAGTTCCTCACAAAGTGAAGTTGAGTGATCATCTATTGAATCTGCTTTACAACCATGTGGATAACTCTAAAGTAGAAAAATCCTCACACAGTGGTACATTCTTGGCCTATATCCTGAACTTCATTTCATATCTACACTTACATTCCTTTTTCCTAATGTATTTTTGAAATCATCATGTTTTCACACTCAAACCTAGGATGCAATGAATGAATATGCTTTGCACATGAAACCTTCACACTATGTCTTAGGCTGTGTTTTCTAGAGAAGTAAAACCAGTGAAACATATATATGTATGTATATAAAGAGAAGTTTATTATCTTACAATTGTGGAGTACCAGGTCCCCAGTGGAAGAGAGAGAGTGAGTCCCTCCCACATATCCATTATATTGGGAACAGGCCAACGCCCGAAGGAAGCATCCCTTCAGTTGATTGGCTGCTCATAACCACTCATCATAGAGTTAACTATGCCTGTATTAGGTTTGATCATCTTGAGAATAAGCACATCCTAACTGCTAAACCTCTGGAAATCTTGGCCTAGTCAAGTTAACATAGAATCTTAACCATTATAATCTACTCTTGTCAACTCAAAACCTATAAACTATATGCATAATTTTTAAATAAAATTATAATGTCATACTTGCACCTAACATGATGTAACTAATATGCATACAATTAAAAATTCACTGGCTTCACTTATGTATGCCATTAATGAATAAAGCAAAAATATTTGATACCCCCATAAAAAACAATGCAAAAAATATATATTCAAGCCAACCTCCTGCCCATAGGCACATGCCTTACTCTGTCCATGGACCTAGAGTCCATAGCTGCTCTGTATTTCCAAGACATTGCCTCTTCTGTTGTTGCTTTTCCAGGCAGGTCTCCCATGCTCAACTTACGCTCCTCCTTCTTGATGGTCCTGGGATCTTCTATTCTGGAAATGAAAGATAACTACACTCCCTTTTAATTACTCATCTTCTGCAATTACAGTTTTGACAATCACAGTTAATCGCCCTAACAATTACTTACAAATGAAATCATAAAATTTTATCAGCATTATATACCACTCCTTCTTACCAGTGTTTTTAAGTGTCATTGAGTTGGTTCTAACTCATTGTGGCCCTGTTTAGGGTTTTCGAGGCATGGCTGATGATTTGGAACCGCATTCATAAGCAAAAATCCAGATGTTTGAAACTCTGACACTTGCTCAGAGTATCAAATATCTTTATTGTCATCTTGCCAGGTTCTGGTCAACTCAACCTTACTTAGGTCAAATGGGTACCAGCTACAAGTTTGGGCGTTCACACACATCTCCCTGCACTTCAAACCAGTGGCACCCTCCTTCTCAGCCCTAGCCCTCGTCATCTAGGTTAGTGTCCATGGGTTTAACTTCCAACTATTTAGGCTTCTTGCTCCTCTTATCTCAAAGTCAAAGCATGCCAATAGAACATGATCAAATTCTGGCTGTCTTCACTGCTGCATTTCTACCAATTCTACTTACAAGTCCCAGTGGTCAATAGGGAGCATAGGACTCACTGGTTGGTTCCCTTTCAGCCGTACAAGGGGGCTTTTCTCTAATTGGTCAAGTATGAATCTAGGAAAATTGGAAATAATCAAAAATGAAATGGAACACATAAACATAAATATCTTAGGTATAGTGAGCTGAAATGGACTGGTATTGTCCATTTTGAATCTGACAACCACATAGTGGTTTACTATTCCAGGAACAAGTTGAAGAGGAATGGTGGTACATTCATTGTCAAAATGAACATATCAAGATTTGTCATGAGATACAATGCTGTCTGTTATAGGATGATATCCATGTACCTACAGGGAAGACCAGTTAATATCACTATTATTAAAATTTACATACAAACCACTAAAGCCAGTAAGGATGAAATAGAAGAATTCTACCAACAGCTTTAATCTTAAATTAATCAAACATGCAATCAAGAGGTACTGATAATCACTGGTGATTAGAATGCAAAGGTTGGAAACAAAGAGAAAGGATCAGTGATTAGAAAATATGGCCTTGGTGATAGAAATGATGCCGGAGATTGCATGATAGAATTCTACAAAACCAGTGATTTGTTCACTTCAAAAGCCCCAAATGCTACAAAGGCTTAAAGCAGAAAGCCTTTTTTTTTTTTTAATGGGCAAATTCAAACTTCCCTTTTAGCAAATTCAGTCAAGTATAGGATGAAGATAGGGTTACAAGCTCTCTGTAATCATAATTACCAATATTCCTATCACACGTGGTGATCTATTTTATAATAATAGGCAAGAGAAACCAATATCCACAAGGCAGTCAAACATGTGTCTTTTTTTAAAACACTCAAATTCAATCTAATCTCGGTAGACTAACCCTATTCCTATGTGTATGGACTTGCACCTCTGTCACAGTGGATTCCTGGAGGCCCAAACACAGTATCATCCATACTTTTTAACCAGTGTGCCATGGGCTTCTGGAAACTCCAGAAGCTGCCTCTCCCCCCTCAGTTGAAATATTTCATCCCACTAAACCTCACAATTTCATAGGTCTGGAGCTATTGCAATGACTCTTGCCCACAGCACTAACTACTTAAACTAAGTGGGGACCATGTCTGACTTCCTCTGATACCACAAAATGGAAAGAGGACCAAACTCAAAATCAGCCCAAGACTAACTCCTAAGTGGAGGTCAGCTGTGCCTCCACTCTATATCAGTTCCTTTAAAATTAGTCAGACTTAAGAACCAATTTAGAAAACTCATCCTTATGATTTTGTTTCTCTAGAACCCTACTCTGTACCGACCACATGTTTTAGGTTGGGTTTTCTAGAGAAGCAAAACTAGTTAAACCTATTTATTTATTTATTATCTTTCAACTGGGGAAACCCAGATGCCCAGTGGAAGACAGCATGCAATTCCCTCCCTTGTGTCTATTATATTGGGAACAGGACACATCTTCACAAAGCATCCCTTCCGTTGATTGGCTACTCTTATCTGTTCATTATAGAGCTAACTATGCCTGTATTAGGTTTAATCAACATGTACATAGGGAATGGAGTCCTGGTGTGGAACTGCTTGTTTATGTACTAGACTACAAGGTCAATTTGAACCACAAGATTGGCAGTTCAAGCTCACCAGCCACTCCTTGGAAACTGTATACAGGGTCGCTATGAGTCAGAACTGATTCGATGGTACTTAACAACAAGAACAACTGTGCTAAACCTCTGGAAATCCTGACCTAGTGGAGTTGACACAGAATTCTAAGAATTGCACTATATTACCCTATATTCATACCGATTATACTCTTACCTTGAACCATTCAGATCTCTAGACCTTACCATGCTATTAACTATGGAGCCAAAGATTTTTGCAGTTCTGGAAATGGGAAATCACATAACTATGAAAGAAATAACTTTTGTCTTTGCTACTAGTCCAGGGCTCACTTTTCTATACCAATGGCCACTTAAAATCTTAATTCAATAATTATTGGAGCTATCTTGATGCCATGATGATTATGCAATAGGGATCTCTTACCTAAGTCAGAGACATATATTTAGAAAAAGCTTACCTATGTTACAGATTACTTTCTATATCATTGACATATTTCACAATCTTCTCCTTCTTTCAGTCTTCTCTCCTCACCATAGATGATAAGTCTCAGTGCCACTGCTACCTGAAACACAAATTTTGAAAAAAATTGTCCAGAAAAATCCCTTTTTGTCCTACTCTTGTTTAAATAAAAGTTTCATTTTCTGTTACTTGCAATTTAAATAAGCCTAGAAAGTCATCAAATTCAGTCTTGTATCTTCAAGAATTTCTTTCTTTCTTTCATTTTTTTTTTTTTTTAGGATTTAGAGATGTGAAAAGGCAAAGGTAGGAGATAAGTGAAAGCAACAAATATGAACGGAAAAGGAAATTGCCTAATTTAAATTTTATTTTGTTTCTGAAGCACCAGGGCTCACTGAACAAACATGGCAACATTATCATTTTAAGCACTCTCTGTTTTCTTGGCTTTGTCTTCAGGTTTTGCACAGGAGTATGAAGCAGTTGTCACATCCTTGGGTCTCATAAGTATGAAATAAAATGATTGCTTGCGAGGATCTTTAAATGCTTGCAATTCTGAGCATTTTGAGGCTCATAAAATACATATAATGAGTAAGTTATTCTTGAGTTTCAATGGGAATTAGCAAAAAGGAGACCCTGACACTGAGTTAAATTACTCAAATAAGATTTAAGTATCAGTGAGTAAAAGTGAAGAACATAAGGATGTCATTGTATTTTTTAAAAGAAACAACTGCATTCTATTAAATGTTCAAACCAAGAAATATAATTATCTTCAAAAGAAAAAGCAAAGTTATTAATAAACATGACATTTTGAAAGATATGAATGATAAGGAAACAATTTACTAGTGGAGTAGAATTTCCAAAATGCAAGTAAACTCCATGTAGCAAAAGCATTATGAATTCTGGCCTTTTATGAAAAATAAATGTTACTTTTTTTCCTTTAATAACATATTGAAGGTCTGGCTGACATAATGCACTATAACTAGAATTCCCCTTTGGTGGAAGAAAGGTCATGCTCTTTTATCTTTTCTTAGTTCATCATTGGTATAATAATAATGCACAATGGTGCAGAAATCAATAATAGATTATATACATATTCCTTGAATGGAAACCTTAAAAGTCTGGTTTTAGTTTGGTTGGTCAGTATTTCTCTCATCTTTAAAACAGAAAGGCCTAGAAACACAAACAAGATTCTCAATTCCATGTTGTCTTCTAAAATACAGCTTTTTTTCAAGCCTGCAGGGAAACTTGGGAATTAGAAGTCTTTTTTAATTAGAAGAGGAAAATCAATGAGAATTTCCAGTAGTGACTCAATTAATCCAAGTACAGCAGGGAGTAGATTTTAGTAGTTAGAATAAGAAATGGGGAGAAGATGCTTAAAATACAACTTCTATTCTAATGCTTGAAAATTGAGTGGCCAAAGGCAATTGGACTTGCCTAACCACTATCACCACCTGTGCTTCCTGGTGTTCTTGTTAAGGGCCACCCTGTCCATTCTCACTCATACTGACCCTGTATAGGGTTTCTCAGGAGGTACTGGTGAGTTTGAACTGCTGAACTGTAATTCAAAACCGACCTTGCAATATAGCACATTAACTTGCAGCACCTCACCAGGACTCCATTCCCTATTCCATGTTGATGAAACCTAATCCAGGCATACTTAACTCTATGATGAGTGGCAGTCCAGTGCACTGACAACCACACACTGTAAAATAAACACTGACTGCTAACTACAAGGTTGGCAGTTCAAACCACCCAGCTGTTTCTCAGAAACCCTGTACAAGGTGCGTTGAGTCAGAACTGACTTGACAGCAATTAACAACAACAGTGATAGTGCCTGTTCTTCAGGGTTTCCCTTTATAAAAACCAACAAATTAAATTTAAATTCATTCAATCATTTGTCAAGTGTTTACTGAATATTTACATGTTCTACCAATAGAGTTCATAGAACAGAGCACAGGAAGGGCCTAGAGACTGACAAGGCTATTAATTGCTAGTTATGTCTTATATTAAATTTATACTCCTCAGGTCTTTGCTGATGTCAAGAATATTTTCACATTTGTCTTCATTCTCTGATATTTCTACCTCTCTAGATGGAGAAGTATTTTATCAATGTAGCTTAGACAGCTTTGATAGAATCCATTTCAGCTTTAAATCTCCCTGGAGAGACACTCACATCTTGAAGATGCACCTAGACTGATTCCAAGGAATTCTCTTGAGTAACTGTCCTGAGGCCATATGCATGTGTTTTAGCTTCTAGCTGAGATTCCACTGAGTTAATAGTCAGAGAAATTGTTTTAAGGGGAAGAAAATATTTCTGGATGACAAAACTCCCAGTAACTTCTAAACTCTCATTTGTGAGACATGAAGGGAGTGTTGCTGTATCCACCATGTCTCCCACAGGCCAAGGACAGTCCTGACAAAACTCAAGATAAAACTCTTGTCTCAGGATGCCACATTCCCAGCAGCAATGTGGCACTAAATCCAGATCAGACGCAGTTCCTGATACAATGGGTTATTCTTGCTTCCCCTTGAGTGATGAAACAATACTTTAAAATGTTTTTCCAGTCAAAATGCTGTTTAATTTTTAAAAATGTTTTTATTTTAGTCTAGATGAAATTTTAAAAGAGCAAATTAGTTTTCCATTCAACAATTTGTACACATTTTGTTTCATGACATTGATTACAATCTTTTCATTGTATGTGGAAAGACTGGGCTCTCCTGAATTGCTAGTGTGATTGCAAAATGGTCCAACCACTCTGCAAAACAGTATGGTGCTTCCTCAGAAAGTTGGAAATAGAAATACCTTATGATCCAGAAATTCCTCTAGTTGATATTTACCCACAAGAAATATAAATCATAACATGAATAGATATATGCACACCAATGTTCATAGCAGCACTATTTACAATAGCAAAAAGATGGAGACAGCCTAAGTTCCATCACCTGAAGAATGGATAAACAAACTTTGGTACATCCACACAATGGAATATTATGTTACCTTGAAGAATAACAAGTAAGATGTAAGCAACCACATAACATGGATGAATCTTGAGGACATTATGTTGAGTGAAATTAGTCAGTCACAAAAGGAGAAGTACTGCATAAGACCATTATTGTAAAAGCTTAAGAAATAATATCCAAACTAAAAGGAAAAAACAAAACCTATACTGGTTACCGGGTATGTGAGGGTGGGTAAGGGGAGGGAAAGAAAAGTAGAGCACAG
>NW_006408588.1:10512166-10521242 GCF_000296735.1 Chrysochloris asiatica | reverse complement strand
TATAAGACCTTAGGTGGAATCCAGATCCCCGTCCAGAATCTTCTGAGGTGGGATATTTCCACCTGAAAAGACAAGCAGACCAGCCTGGAGCAGCTAGAGGAACAGAAGATACTCTTTGAAAGAAATATCAGCAGGAAAACTCAATCAGAGGTCTGATTGACTACTACAAGAACAAGCAAGTTGTTTGCTGGGGAGCCATCAAGGCAAGCAATCAAGTCCCTTCAGGGAAAACCCCCTTCCAAGACTGAAACTCAAATGGAATACACGAGCAGGCATGTAACATTGCTGGTGACATGTTCTACAGATAAGGGGAAGTGGGGGGAAAGCATCAGTGAAGCTGTGGGTTGAGTCTGATCACATTCAATAGACTCCGATCAACCTAGAGTGAGACCTGGTTGGCGTGCAGTGTGGCAAGACCTATGGACTCCTGAGACCATGGACAGCACATAGCCACAGAGAACTCGAGTAGAGAGTAAAACATCCAGCTGATATGCAGTGAGGGGAGATACAGAAGAACGCCCATACTTGCAGATAGTACCCATTTGACCTAGCTTTAATGGCTGGATGATCAGAACTCAACTAGAGGAAGAAAGAAGAGGGAAAAAAGTGTAACCGACTACAATTTGATGAACTTGACCTATACTTATGTATATGAGGGAACGAATCATCATAGCAAGGATCACTCCCACCCTGTCTGTACACAGGGTTGACAGGGATGGGCAACTTAGACTTTGGCTACCTAAAATGGGGGACTATAAAGGCACGAAGTGACTGGCTTACAAGTTTTCAAGAGGGAGCCTAGTTTCAGAGGGTACAGGGGAAGGTAGAATCTCCACTGAGTGGTTTTTTACCTGTCAAGATGACATTTGTGAAAGGAGATGGGGATAAGATTCTTGTGGTTCGATAGTGAATAATTGCTATCAAGACTGACTGCAATTGTTGCAAATGTAAAGGTAGAAGGTTTGTAATGAAAGGAGGGGAGTGTTTGATCTTGCAGTCTAGAAGCAGAAGACCCTGGGACCATCAAGGGAAAAAGAGCAGAATGTGGGACCCTATTTAGAGAAGCAATGACACCAGAGATGGTGGATGGAGGCAGAGACCATGATGTGGAGAGATACAGTGACTTGGCGGCCAGTGGGAAGGCTTGCAGGGTATGCCGTTTGGTTCTTTGAATGATTATATATTCCTGAGTGCTTGGGTATATATATAAAAAAAAAAAACAGAAAACAAAAAACCCAGACAAACAGAGGGAATAGAAGCAAATGCTGTTGAATGATGATGCATGGAGTGGATTGTAGTCATTTAAATGAAACAAAATGCGATAAGATGAATGTAAAGCTGATGTTCTCCCATGTAAACTATCTCTCAATTAACAATAAAAACTTCAAAAACAAAAAACAAAAAAGCACTCAAGAATATATAATAATTGAAACAACCAAAGGGTACATTCTGCAAGTTTGCCTCCTGGCTGCTAGCGCACAGCCTTTCTCTTTTCATAAGTATAGAGTCTTCAGCTGCTCTCTCTCTCCATGTCCTAATTTCTGCTTCCATCTCTGGTGTCCTGCTTCTCTGGGTAGTGTTATACATTCTGTTCATACTCTTTTCCCTTGATGATCCTAGGGTCCTCTGTTCCTGGACTGTAAGAGTAAATACTGCTCTTTTGGTCTAATATGACTGATTATACTGAAGAGCACATCCTTTCCTGTTCGTATTATTCACTTTATGGCTGTGTTTATGTGACCAAGAGTTGGTTCCAATTCAGTGATGCTATATCAAGTTTCCAAATTGTATATCTTTATGTATATCATATTTTTCCCATGGAGCAGCTGGTAGATTCAAACTGCTGACCTTGTGGTTATCAGCCCAACTTGTAACCGACAATACTACCAGAGCTCCTTATTTACTTTATTTGTTGTTATGTGCCATCAAGTCAGTTTTGACTCATAGCAACCCTGTTTAGTGTTTCTAAGGAATGGCTGGTGAGCTTGAACTGCCAACCTTGTGGTTCAAGCCAACCTTGCAGTCCAGCTTATTAAACTAACTTTGCAATCCAGCTCCAGACCTACTATTTGCCTGACAGTTGATTCCCAGAAATGGATTCAGTCCTAGGCTTGAAAGGTGTCTATGGGCCACTGTCTTTGAAGTTCCACCAGTCTCTATCAGACCAACAAGTCTCATCTTTTTTTATGTTTTTGAATTTAGTTCTGGTTTTGTAGATTGAATTTTCCTGGTGTGGCACTGTAGCTTAATGTGCTGGACTGCAAAGTCAGTTTGAACTGCAAGGTTGGCAATTCAAACTCACTAGCTACTACTTGGAAACTCTATACAAGGTCTCTGGGTCAGAACTGACTGGACAGCACTTAACAACAACAACAATAGTTTGAGAGTAAAATCTGGTTCCACATAAGTAATTAAAACATTATTATTGATATACAGGAAGTTTCATGCCTCTTTCCTGTTTTTGAGTCTTTACATAGGTTCTTCCCTGTGTTTGGAATGTCTTCCTGTTTTCTGCATGGGTAAAGTCCAATTCTACAGGGTGGAAGCCTTTCTTGGGAGTCTTGCCACCACCCTAATCACCACCACCTTCCCATGCCTGCAATATTCCTTCTATTTGATAGCACTTCTTATGCCTTAGTATAATGTTTGATTGTCTTACCTCATTGCTGTGACCTCCCTGAAAGTAGAGGACAAATGCCATCCCTTTGGTATCTCCAGGTTCTTCTAACTCAGTATACAATGCCTAATACAGAGGTATTCTGAAATAGTCATGTTTGTTGAGTTGATGTACCTAGTGTAATGTAACCGTAAATGCTCTCAATAAATAATGTAACTTAAATTTATATATTTGATATTCTTATATAGGAGGTCTCTAAGTGGTGCAAAGAATCTTGGTGTGGCAATGTACGATAAGTATTGGACTGCTAAGTGCAGGTTTGGCCATTGAAACCCATCAGCTGCTCCTTGGAAACCTTATACAAGGTCATTATGAGTAGGAACTGACTCAAAGGCTCTTACCACCACCACCACCAAGTGGTACAAAGTCTGCTAATTGAAAGGTTGATTCTTTGAATCTACCCAGAGGCACCTAGAAACAGAGGCCTGGCAATCTACTTCCACAAAATGAGCCATTGAAAAGCCTATGAAGCACCTTTCTACTGTGATACATATGGGATCACCATGAGTGGAAGGAGCTCTGGTAGCATAGTGGTTACACATGAGGCTGCTAACCGCAAGGTTTGAAACTACCAGCCACTCCCCAGGAGAAAGATGAGACTTTCTGATTCCATAAAGATTTACAACCTCAGAAACCCTCTCCAGGGTCGCTGTGAGTTGCAACCAACTCCATGGCACACCACCAACACCACTCATTTGGGAGGATAAACACTGAACTGTGAACCACAAGGTTGGCTGTTTAAACCCATCAACTGTTTCTCAGAAACATCTATACAGTGCCATAGAGTTTGTTCCAACTATGAATTGGAACCGACTCGATGGCACTTAACAACAATACCAACACTCAACTGACATATAGTTACTTCAGGATTTCAGCAAAAACTCCCAGCGTATAGACAAAAGAATATCTTTAAATTTGCTCTTGTTAGGCAGGTCTCTGACTCAGATATGCTGTCTTATAACCATTATTTGCATTTGTCTTCTTTACTAGAATGTAGACTCTTTGATAAAAGAGAATGTGCTCTGTTTACTTTTCCTAAGAGACACAATAATTATTTTTGAATACACAAAAAGTCAAATATGAAATAGTGATTGATGAGAGCCCACAACTAAGTAAATGTACATGTGTTATAGATTGACTTAATATCCATAAAATTAATCAAATAGAGATGGTATCTGGGTTAAGAAGAGTGAGAAGGTTGGCACTGATATAGGGAGAGTTAGATGTTAAGTGGCATTTAGTTAGTTCTGACTCTTAGCTACCTTATGCACAACAGAACAAAATACTGCAGGTCCTGCACTATCCACAACTGTTACTATGTTTGAGCCCATTGTTGCGGTCACTGTGCCAATGTATCTCATTGGGGATCTTGTCTCTTTCTCACTGACTCTTGACTTTTCCAAGCATGATGTGCTATTGCAAGGACTAATAACAACTAACAACTCATCCAAAGAAGAGATGTACTCATACCATCCTCATTCCTCAGGAGCATTCTGATTGTACTTCTTCCAAGACAGATTTGTTTGTTCTTGTGGCAGTCCATGGTAGTTTCAATATTCTTCTTCAACACTATAATTCAAATTCATGATTATTCATTTTGCAGCATTCATGTGCTTAGAAGGAAATTAAAAATACCATGGCTTGGATCAGGCACATCTTTGTTCTCAAAGTGACACCTTTATTCTTTAACATTTTAAAGAGGTCTTTTGTAGCAGATTTGCCTATTGCAATCCATCTTTTGATTTCTTGACTGATGCTTCCAAAAGCATTGATTATAGCTCCAAGCAAAATGGAGTCTGGCAACTTTATAATCTTTTCTTCATTTATCAAGATGTTGTTTATTATTCCAGATGTGAGGATTTTTGTTTTCTTTACATTGAATTGAAATCCATAATGAAGATTGTAATCTTCTACCTTGATTATTAGTATATTAAATTATCTTCACTTCCAGGAAGCAAGGTTGTATCATTTGTAAATCATAAATTGTTAATGAATCTTCCTCGTGTTCTGTTGCCACGTTCTTCTTGTTTATATAATCCAGCTCCTAACATTATTAGCTAAGCATACAGATTGAATAAGTATGGTGAAAGAATATAATGCTAGAGTACACCTTTCTTGATTTTAACCAGTCAATATCCCCGTGTTCTGTTCAAATGAATGCTACTTGGTCTATGTACTTGTTCCTCATGAGCACAATTAAGTGCTCTATAATACCCATTCTTTGCAATGTTATCCATAGTTTGTTATGATCCAAACAGAATTAAATGCATTTGTATAGTCATAAGCACAATTAACTTATTTCTGATACTGTCTTTTTCAGATGTCAGTAATGATCTGTCTCGTTTCATGTCCTCTTCTGAATCTGGCTAGCATTTCTGGCAGCTTCCTGATAATACACCGCTGCAGCCATTTTGAATTGTCTTCAGCAAAATTTTGCTTGCATGCCATATTAATGATACTTTTCTATGACTTCCATATTTCATGTGTCACCTTTTTCTGGAATGGATACAAATATAGATCTTTTCTAATCAGTTGACCTGGTAGCTGTCTTCCAAATTTCTTGATATAGATGAATGAGGGCTTCCAGGGCTGCATCAAGATGTTGAAACATTTCAGTTTGTATTCTATCAATTCCTGGAGTCTTGTTTTTGCCAGTTCCTTCTGTGCAGCTTAGACTTCATCCTTCAGTACCTTTGGTTCTTCATTATATGGTTGTTGTTACGTGCCATCAAGTCAATTTCAACCCATAGTGACCCTGTATAGGATTTCCAAGGAGCAACTGGTTAGCTGGAACCACCAACCTTGCAATTCAAACAATTTTACAGTCCAGCACTTTAACCCAATGTGCCACACCAAGACTCCTTATCCTATGGTATCATATGAAATTAACTAAGATTGACCAATTCTTGTTCTGTTAGCATAATGTCACTTTGTTTTGGACCTGACTCAGTGGCACCTAATAACAACATGGGTAAAATATTAAATGATGCAGGAATATCAAAAGGAATACTCTATTCCTTCCATCTTCTTTTGATATGCTTAATTAGGCTGTCTTTTTCTCATAGAGGTATTGTTTGATGCTGTTGTTGTTAAGTGCCCTGGTGTCAGTTCCGACCCATAGCAACACTATATAGGGTTTCTGAGGAGCAGCTGGTGAGCTTGAACCTCTGACCTCGCAGTTAAAATGGCGTTGCAGTCCAGCGCATTAATCCGTAGTGCCACACCAGGACTCCAAGTAGTTTTCTATAAAATTTTTTATATTAGTCGATTGTCTAATATGTCATTGAAAAAATTTTCCCCAGTCTTTGGCCTCTATTTTTTTTTCTTGTGTTGAAATTTTTCTGCACACAAGTGTTTAATTTTTAGGAGATTCCAGTCATCTATTTTGTCTTCTACTATTTGTATATTTTTATGTTTGATAATGTTGTAGTACATACTTAATTTAGTTTTGCATTATTCAAGAGCACGTTTTGGCATCTTTTTTGACCTATTTGGTCTTTTCTTTTTTCCTGTCTTTTAAGGACCTTTAGCATTATTAATGTATGATATTCTTATGTCATCCCACAACTCTTGAGGTCTTCAGTCAGTAGTGTTCAGTGTATCAAATCTGTTTCTTTATGTGGTTTGTAAATTCAGTGCAATATAATCAGGATCGTATTTGGGCTCTAGTGGACTTGTTTTCTTCAGCTTGCACCTGAACTTGCATCTGAGTAATTGATCTGTTTCACAGTTGGCACTTGGCCTTGTTTTGTCTGATGCTGTTGAGCTTCTGGATAATCTCTTCCCACAGATGTAACCATTTTGATTCCTGCATATTCTATCTGATAGGGTCCACATGGATAGCCTCCTTTTATATTGTTTAAAAAAAGGTATTTGCTAAGAGTAATTAATTGGTTGGATTATTTGCTCAGTATTTCCCACCTGAATTTAGAGATAATCTCAAAAACAGATTTGATGCATTGAATACTAATGATTGAATACCAGAGGAGTTGTGGAATGACATCAAGAACATTATACATGAAAAAAGAAAAAGTTAATTAAAAACAGTAAAAAATAGAGCAAAGTAGAAGTCCAAAGAGACTCTGAAACTTGCTTTTACATTTAGAATAGCTAAATTAACTGGAGGAAGTGATTATATAAAATAGTTAAACAGAATATTTTAAAGGGCAGTTCAAGAAGACAAAATCAAGTATTATAATGAAATATGCAAAGACTTGGCGTTAGAAAACAAAATGGAAGCATTGCTTAGCATTTCTCAACTTGAAAGAATTGAAGAAAACATCCAAGACTCGGGTTATGACATGGAAGGGTTCAATGGGCAAATGAACCCTGGTGTGGCACTGTAGAATAAGCACTGAACTTTGAAGTGCAAGGATGGCAATTCAAGCCCATCAGCTGCTCTTCAAAACCTTAAACAGAATTGATATGAGTAGGAAGCAACTTGACAGCAGACAACAACAACAACAACATGGACAAAATACTGAGGAATGCAGGAAGCATCTAAAGAAGATGGAAGGAAAACATAGTCACTGTAACAAAAAGAATTGTTTGATGCTTAACCATTTTAGTAAGTAGCATATGATCAAGAATTATGATATTGGGATGGCGGATAGGGTAGACAGAGGTGCAGTGAAATTCATCATCAGTAATACTACAGAATACCAGGTGAAGCCGGTTCAGGGAAGAGCTCCAAATCTCTGAACCACATAGATAAGAATATTTTAAAAGTTTGAAGGCTTAAAGCTAGTGGAACTCGTAGAGGAAGTAAGAAATAGTGTACTTTTGAATCTGCCAGGCTCAGCAGCCGGGAGCCAACAACTTGGGAGAGACCAAATGGCAAGACCAAGCAGGGGAGCAAGCAGATCCACTATGGAATAATGCAGCGGGAACCTCAGAGCAAAGGTGGAAAATATACTTTGTCAGTTTTGCTTTGTTCTGATTTTCTTCTTTTCTTTTTTTGGTATCTGTTCATTAGCCACCCACTGTTTGTGCACCTCCATTCTGGTTACTAGAGGGATGCCTGAGCCAGTAGACGCCTCCCACACCCATCACTGGTGGGTTCTTCTGCCACACATGGGCACAGATACTCTCAGCCCAAGAGCCAGCACTGAACTGTTTTTTTAATAGGGAAAAAGACAGAACAAGGGGTGTGGCGAGGGAAAGAATTTAAAATCAAAACAGGCTGAAAATTAAATTAAATCCTGAGGTATAATATAACAACCAACAGTGGCATCTTGAAATTTATTAGACGGCCGTAAAGGCAAGAAGCTAGAAGAGGACATTAAAGTCAGGCTCATATTAGGGTACAGATTTTTTACTTTCTTCTCTCCCTCCTTTCCCCATTCTGTGATTATAGAACAGTATGCAGTCTAGTTTTTTGTTGTTGTTGTTTTGGTGGAGTGTTTGTTTTCTTCTTCTTGTTTTTTTGCAGTTGCTGTTTTGCTATTTTATGCTCCCCCTTTTACCTTTGGGAGAACCTTTCTCTCCCTTTAATGCCCAAAAAGAAATGACAACTGCTGCCATACAATCAAGATACAATCACACTCTAAAATATACCAAAATCCAGGCAAGAACCAATACCAACTGCCATATACCAGGGAGGTAGACACCACCTGTGACAGTTACTCTGCGTCACACATTAAGAAGAGTGAAAAGGCAAACAGACATTCTCATCACATCTACCTGGAGGAATCAGAAAGCATAAAAAAATACCCAAACACATAATCAATTAAGTATTAAGACCACAGAAAAACACTAAACATGTCTAAGAAGCAAAAGCAGATGACCATACCAGCACATGTCAAGAAACAAGATAAAATGTCAGAGACAAATGATCTAGAGGTAGACCTGGACTCCATTCTGGAAGAAGGGCAGCCCTTAGAACTGCCTGAGAAGGAATTCAGAAAAATGATTATAAAATGTTTCAAAACACTTTACAATGGAGTTGAGAAAAATACGGAAGTCAGGAAAGCACTACAGGAAAAATCAAATATTGATATAGTATAGGAAACAATTCAAAACTTACAAAAAGAGGTCCAAATGATCAATAATAGAATATCAGAAATAAGCAATGCACAAAGGATTAGAATAGAAGAGATGGAAGGCAGAACTAGTGAGCTGAAAGACAAATCTCTCAATATCACTAAGATAGAAGAGCAAACAGAAAAAAAGGATACAAAAAAATGAAGAGCATTTAAGATTCATATAGGACAACATGAAGAGGAATAACTTAAGAATCATTAGCATTCCAGAACAGGAAGAATCACACAAATCCACAGATGAAATAGTTGAAGAACATCATATATGAAGAAAGTAATTAAGTAGACAAGAAAGAAGAAAAGGTCAAAATGGATATCAGAAGAGACACTAAAACTTGCTTTCCAGCATAGAGATGCTAAA
>NW_006408588.1:10510035-10511655 GCF_000296735.1 Chrysochloris asiatica | reverse complement strand
GAGGTGACCCAACGGAATGCAGAAATCATCAGACAATCTCTTTGATATCCCATGCAAGTAAAGTTGTACTAAAGGTAATACAGAAATGGCCACAAGCATATATTGACAGAGAACTTCCAGATGTTCATTCCAGATACAGAAAAGGCCGTGGAATGAGGGATATCTTTGCTGATGTCCAATGGAACTTGGCTGAAACAGAGGATATCAGAAAGATGTTTACCTGTGCTTTATTGAATACACAAAGGCTTTCAAATGTGTTGATCATAACAAGCTATGAACAACACTGTGAAGTATGAGTATTCTGGAACACTTCATTGTGTTCATGAGGAATCTGTACCTGGATCAAGAGGCAGTTGTTAGAACAGAACATGGGAATACTGAATGGTGTAAAATTAAGACAGGTGTGTAACATTATATTCTTTCACCATACTTATTCATTCTGAATGCTGAGCAAATCATCCTAGAAGCTGTGTTATATGAAGAAAAACATGGCATCAGGATTGGAGGAAGACTCATTTAACAACCTGTGATACACAGATGATGCAACCTTGCTTGCTGAAAGTGAAGAGGACTTAAAACATTTACTGATGAAGATAAAAAACCACAGTCTTTGGTATGGATTGCATCTCACAGTAAAGAAAATGAAAATCCTCACCACTGGACCAGTAAACAACATTCTTATCAAAGGAGAAAAGATTGAAGTTGTCAAGGACTTCACTTTTCTTGGATCAACTATCAACACTCATGGAAACAGCAGTTAAGAAATCAAATGATGTATTGCATTAGGCAAATCTGCTGCACAAGATCTTTTTAAAGTGGTGAAGAGCAAAGATGTCATCTTGAGGACTAAGGTGTGCCTGACACAAGCCATGGTATTTTCAATAACCTCATATGTGTGCAAAAGTTGGACAGTGAAAAAGGAAGACCGTAGAAGAATTGATGCTTTTGATTTATGGTGTTAGAGTTGAATATTGAAAGTACCATGGGCTGCCAAAAGAACCAATAGATCCATTTTTGAAGAAGTGCAGCCAGAGCTGCACTTGGAAGCCAAGATGACCAAACTTCGTCTCTCACACTTTGAACATATTGTCAGGAGGGACCAGTCACTGGAGAAGCATATCATGTTTGGTAGGATGGAGGGTCAGAGAAATAGAGGAAGACCCACAGCAAGATGGATTTGCCTAGTGGCAGCATTGATGGACTCCAGCGTGGCAACATTAGAAAGGTTGGCCCAGGATTGAGCAGTGTTTCGTTCTGTTGTTCATAAGGTCGCTATGAGTTGGTACCAACTCGATGGCACCTAACAACAACAACAATCGATAATTACACTGAACGTAAATGGATTAAATGCACCAGTTAAGAGACAGAGGATGGCAGAATGGATAAGAAATCAAGATCCTTCGATATGCTGTCTGCAAGAAAAACATCTGACACACAGAGACAAAAGCAGATTTAAAGTCAAAGGGTGGAAAAACATATACATTATCCAGAATAGACCATGTATTAGGCCACTTCCATAAATTTACAAATATAGAAATACTGCAAAGCATCTCTTCTCAGACCACAATGCTATCAAATTAAAAATCAATAATAAGAAGACCAAGGAAATAAGGTAAAATA
>NW_006408588.1:10505702-10506933 GCF_000296735.1 Chrysochloris asiatica | reverse complement strand
ATTGATGCAGAAAGACTTCTGACAAAATCCAAAATCCATCCCTGATAGAAACACACAGCAAAGTAGGATTCGAAGGGAAATTCCTCAACATAATTAAGAGCATATATACAATACCAACAGCCTACATTACTCTCAATGGTGAGAAACTTGTTTGTGAACAGACAAGGCTGCCCTTTGTCACCACTTCTATTCAAAATTGTGATGGAAATCTGAGCCAGAGCTATTTGGCAAGACAGGGAAATTAAAGGCATCCAAATTGGCAAAGAGGAAGTAAACCTCTCTCTATTTGCAGACCATATGATCTTATACATAGAAAAACCCAAAGACTCAGTAAAAAGCTAGTACCCTGTTTGGAAAATTCAGCAAAGTGGTAGGATATATGATCAACATACAAAAATCAGTTGGATTCCTCTATACCAAAAATGATAGTGCTGAAAAGGACATTAGGAAAGCAATACCATTTACAATAGCTTCCCAAATGAAATATCTAGGAATAAATGTAACCAGAGAAAGAATGACCTATACAAAGAAAACTACAAAACACTACTACAAAAAACAAAAGAGACCTATAAAAATGGAAGAATGTCCCATGCTCCTGGATAGAAAACTTAACATTGTGAAAATGTCAATACCTCTGAAAGCAATTTGTATATATAATGCAATGCCAATCCAGATTCCAATGACATTCTTCAAAGACATGGAAAAAACAATTAGAAACTTTATATAGAAAGAAAGGAAAGAGACCCAGTATAAGCCAAGCACTACTTAAGAAGAAGAAGAATAAGGTTGGAAACCTCTCACTACCCAACTACAAAATTTATTACATGGCTACAGTGGTCAAAACAACTTTTCACTGGTACAGTGAAAGATGCATTGATCAATGGAACAGCATCAAGAATCTAGAAATTAACCCATCCACATACAGCCAACTGATTTTTGACAAAGTACCTAAATATATCATATGGGGAGGGGATAGTCTCTTCAACAGATGGTGCTGGCAGAACTGGAAAGTGATATGCAAAAGATTGAAACAAGATATTTACCTCATGCCTTATACAAAAACCAACTCTGCAAGAATTAAAGACCTAAATATGATCAAGTGGGATTCATATGTATAAGATCATATTGTCTGCAAATAGAAGAGGTTGACTTCCTCTTTGCCAATGTGGATGCCTTTAATTTCCCTGTCTTGCCATATTACTCTTGCTAAGACTTCCAGCACTATATTGAA
>NW_006408588.1:10499494-10502677 GCF_000296735.1 Chrysochloris asiatica | reverse complement strand
ATCTTTTCCTTTTTCTGGACATCAGAGAAATTTTCTTCCAGCAGTTCTTTACCTATTTCCTCTGTGGACTTGTTTGGTTCTTCCTGTTCCAGAATGCTGATAATTCTTAAAGTATTCGTCTTCACATTGTGCAACATGAATCTTAGACCTTCTACAGATTTTTAAAATCCTTTTTACTACTTACTCTGCTTGCTCTTCTATTTTAGCAGTATTGAGAGATTTGTCTTCTAGCTCACTAGTTCTGCCTTCCATCTCTTCTCTTCTACTCCTTTGCCCTTTCAGTGTACTGTTTATTTCTGATATTCTATTATTGATCATTTGAACCTCTTTCTGTAGGGTTTGAATTGTTTAAAATGAGTATCTATCTTATTTGATTGTTCCTATAACACTCTCCTGACTTCTTCCTTATTTTTCTCAACTCCATTATAAAATGTTCTGAAACATTTTATAATCATTTTTCTGAATTATTTGTCAGGCATTTCCAAGGCCTGCCCTCCTCTCAGAATGTAGTCCAGGTCTACCTCTAGGTCATTTGTCCCAGGCATTTTATCTTGTTTCTTGACATGTGCTGATATGGTCATTTGCTTTTGCTTCTTGGACATGTTTAGTGTTTATTTGTGGCTTTAATACTCAATTGAGTGTGTGTTTTGGTATTTTTTAATGCTTTCTGATTGCCTCCAGGTAGATGAGATCAGGTTGTGGTCTTCCATTTTCACTTTTCTTATTGTTTAACTCAGAATAAATTATGCAGATGTTGTCTGTCTCCCTGGTATATGGCAGTTGGTGTTGGTTCTTGCCTGGATTGTGGAGTTTTATAGGGTGTGATTGTAGTTTGACTATATGGCAGCAAGTGTTGTCTCTTCTTGGGTAATATGGGGAGAGAAAGAGTCCCCTAAAGGTAAAAGGTGGAACAAAACCCCACAAAACAGCAAAAAAAAAAAAAGAAATAAGAAAAAAAATCACCAAAAAACGACAACAAAAATACTAGATTGGATGTTGTAGTCTATAATCACAGAAAAGGTAGAGCAGGGAGAGAAGGAAAAAAAGCTGTAGTCTAATATGAATATTATTTTAATATTCCTCTTTCAGCTCCTTGCCTTCAAGGTCACCTGATAAAATTTAACGTGCCACTGTTGCTCGTTATACTGTACCTAAGGATTTAATTTTTGGTCTATTTTGTTTTTAAACTCTCTCTCCCTCTCCACACCCCTAGTTCTGGCCTATTCCCTATTAACAAACAGTTCAGGGCTGGCTGTTGAGCTGCATTTCTCTTTAAATGCTGAGAGTATCTGTGCCCATACATGGCAGAAGAGCCCAGCATTGGTGGGGGTGGGGTGTCCACTCACTCAGGCACCCCCTCTAGTCACCAAAATGGAGGTGCACAAACAGTGGGTGGCCAATGAACAGATTACTGCCCCCCCCCCAAAAAAAAAAAAAAAAAAAAAAAAAAAGAACCAGAGCAAAGTAAAACTGACAAATTATTTTGTCCACCTTTGCTCCGAGGTTCCCATGGCATTATTCCGGGGTGAATCGGCTTGCCCACCCACCCCTGCTTGGTCTTGCCATTTGCTCTCATCCAAGTTGTTGACTCCAGGCCACCAAACCCAGCAGATTCTAAAGTACAAGCTTTCTTACTTCTGCTACGAGTTCCATTAGCTATATGCCTTCAAGCTTTTAAAATATTCCTAGATATGTAGTTCAGAGTTTTGGAGCTCTGCCCTGAACCCACTTTATCTGGTATTCTGTGGTATTGCTGATGGAGATCTTCACTGCATCTCTACCTTATCCGCCATCAAGCCCCACCTCCCTCTTCCATTTCTTGCATAGTAGACCATCTGGCTATCTGATTTAAAGTGCCCAATACCAGTCTATTTCAGCTCCCTAATGCTAGAATTTTGATCCTCATGTATTTCATTTTATTTTTTATGATTTCTAGGAAAACTGGAAGTTATAAAATATTAAATGAAAACTTGAGGAATAGTATCCTAGCATTAGTTTCCTAGGGAGTCCTGGTGTGTCATTTTAGCATAGCTCCTGCACTGCTGACCAGAAGATCAGCAGTTCAAACCCACCAGTCACTCTTTTGAAACCCTTTACAATATCACTATAAGTCAGAATGGACTCTATGATGCCTAACAACATACAATTTTCTTAGGATTCTTGGTGTGGTGTTGTATGAGGATAAACATTGGACTACTAACTGAAAATTTAGCAATTCAAGTCCACCAATAACTCCTCAGAAACCCTCTATAGGATTGCTATGAGTTGGAACTAACTTGACAGTACTTAGCAACACCAACACAATTTTCCTAAATTAATAATTTGTACATTTCCCATTCTGATTATTAACCCATGAAAGCAACAGCCAAGAAACTACCTATTGAATTAGACAAATCTACTTCAGAAGGTCTCTTTAAAGTATTAAAATGTTAAGATGGCAACTTGAGGACTAAAGTGTACCTGATGCATACCATAGTATATTCAATCACTTCATATGCATGTAAAAGCTGTACAATGAATAAGAAAGATCAAATAAAAATTGATTCATTAGAATTATGGTGTTAATGAAGAATATTAAATGTACCATGGATAGCCAGAAAAATGAGTAAATCTTGTCATGAAAGAAGTACAGCCAGAATTCTCCTTGGAAGTGAAAATGTTGAGGAAGTGAGCTTGCCTCACATACTTTGGACATGTGATTATAAGGAACCATCATGCTTGGTAAAGTAGAGGGTAAGCAAAAAAGAAGATAACTCTCAACAGGATTGATTGACACTGTGGTGGCAACTACTCTTTCAAATACGGCAAGGGTTGTGAGGACGGTGCAGGACCAAGCAGTGTTTTATTCTTTTGTGTTTAGAATTGCTATGAGTTGGAACTGACTCAATGGTACCTTCAACAACAACATGGAAACATAGAAATAAGGGATGTGACTCTACATAGTATGCTATTATTGTTAGTTGCCATTGAGGTCAGACAATTCTTATCCATGTGGACTGTGGGGTGCAAAGTTTGGTTAAATGATGAAAACTGGTTTTTATTCCATTGACAATCTGATAAGCAATAGTGATTTTGTCACTTCAGGGAATAGAAAAGAGTCAGTTAAAGCACAGATCTACAATAGGTAGTTTTCCAAGGAAAATGACTTGCTGCTTCACCATGGAACCAAAAGGAAGATATGTT
>NW_006408588.1:10497009-10499039 GCF_000296735.1 Chrysochloris asiatica | reverse complement strand
TGGCACCTAACAGCAATACAACATAACTTAACAGCACCCAATTCATGAATTTGGCAATTCTGGCATGCTTTTACATTTCATCAAAGCATCTAGATATAAGAGTGTTTGTATAGCATCAACTGGATAACAGTTCTTTTGTTCTTATGCTTGTGAGTTCTTAAGAATTGGAAGGTTAATCACCAGTCAAGACGCCACATAAGACAGCCACTCCTCATAACCAACAGAGACTTAGAATCAATCTACATTTTGTTGAAAGAAATTTTACTAATAATCCTCAGCTGTGAAAAACATTTCCCATTCCATTGTTGTAAGCCCTAAATTTAAGTTATATGAACCCAAGCTAGCAATAATAGCCATGCATATACCCTTCAGTTAAAGTTTAGGAACAACATGATTTAACATTGATTCTCAATGAATAACTAGAAACATTTTTCATTTTTCCTTTCTTGCAGTTGGTCAACAGACCTAACAAGCTGACTAGGTGTACCATCAGCTCCATCAGACAATATGGATGAAAGACCAAAAAGCAGTAAGATATTATGTGTATAGACAGTAGAGCATCTCTGAGGAAATCTGCAGAAGTAGGAAACATATCAGCGTTACTGCAATAGATTGCCTTTCATCAAGAGTGCTTAAAATATGTCAGGTGATTGAAACATGTTAATTAAGTTTCCACCCAGACCTTTGGGACTTGGATTATAAAATGCCATTAGATATGGTTTTAGTTAACAGAATCTCTTACATAGACCAGTGTTATACAACCACTCATGCATAGGATGCTTATATCACCATGTTGTTGTTAAGTGCTGTCGAGTCAGTTCCGACCCATAGTGACCCTGTACAGGGCTTCCGAGGCTGTAAATCTTTACAGAAGCAGAACACCTCATCTTTCTCCCGCGGAGCGGCTGGTAGTTTTGAACTGCTGGCCTTAAGGTTCGCAGCCCGATTCGTAACCACTACGCTACCAGATATTTTTTTCCTCTACAGTCTGAGTAATCAGAACTGTCTAGACAGTGCTATAATGTGATACCTATTTCTACTCTCTAAAATTTGAAGGACTGTGGTGTAACACTGTGGGCTAATGCGTCAGACTGCACAGTTGTTTGAACTGCAAGGTCAGTGGTTCAAGCTCACCATCTTTTCCTTGGAAACCCTATGCAGGATCACTATGGGTCAGAATTGACTCAATGGCACTTAACAACAACAAGAAATAAAGATTGCATCCTTCAAATTTTAGAGAATAGAAATAGTTATCACACTATAGGGCTTGTGGAGTCCTAGTGTAGCACCATAGGATAAGCATTTTACCTCAAGGTTAATATGAACTGCAAGGTCAGCAGTTCAAACTCACCAGTTGCTTCTCGGAAACCCTATACAAGGTTACTATGAGTTGGAATGGATTCGACAGCACTTAACTACAACAGTAACATAAAGCTTGTGAGAAAACTAAAAGAAGATGAAATAGCAAAAGAGAAATGTAAGCTCATAGGAGTCATTCATGTACTTTAGTATCCTAGGGCTTCAACCCACCACTTGTCTGTCAGTTTGTCATATTATTGTGGGCTATGGATTGCTGTGATACTAGAAACTATGATACTAGTATATCAAATATCCGAAAGGTGACTAGTCTTCAGTGGAGATTCAATACTAAGACTTACTAAGTAGTAAAAACAGATGGGCCACTTCTGAAAACTTAGCCACTGAATACTTTGTAATCACGGTGGAACATTTTCTGATACAATGCTGGAAGCTGAGCACTGCAGGTTGAAAAACACTAGGAGTACTACAGATGAGCTGCCTCCTCAAGATACAGTTGACCTTAATGACATGGATGGAGCAAAGCTTCCGTGATCTTCAGTTGCTGATTTGGCACAACTGAAAATGAGAAGAAATAGCTGTAAACATCCACTGATAATTAGAACATTGAATACAATAAGTATGAATCTAGAAAAAATTGGAAGTCTTCAAAAACTGAAATGTAATACATAAAAATCAATATTGTAGCAACTGCTGTTTTTGCTACTCTTAAG
>NW_006408588.1:10493302-10495659 GCF_000296735.1 Chrysochloris asiatica | reverse complement strand
TTGGCTCAAACTTAACAACAATTGGGAAGACGATACGAGACTGACTGGGTAGTATTTCATTCAGTTGTACATATGTTCACTATGAGTTGGACAACTCACTGGTTCCTAACCCAAACTACTGGGTTGCCATATCAAAATATCCCAAACTAAGTGACTTATAAGAATGTATGTTCATTTTCTCAGGTTTGGTAGATCAGAAGTCCAAATCAACATTTTGGCCAAGTCATGTTCTCTCTCTGTAAACTCTGGGGTCAGATTCTTTTTGTTATCTTGCAGCTTCTAGTAGCCCAAAATGTTTCTTGGCTTATAGATAGATGTGTATTCTCTTGGACCTTCTTTGCTGTCTCTCTATGGTTCTTCTCTTTTATAAGGAGTTACTCAGATTTGTTTAAGGCAAAATACGACCTCATGTTAACTTAGTATTTTCTATTAGCCTGTAGCTAAAGTTACATTCACAGGCATCAGGGGTTAGGATTTCAACGTATTGTTTTGAGGATCAAAATTCAATACGTAACAAGTTCTCTTACTGAATGGTCACTAGCAATGATAGCGATCACTGAACTCTCTGCTGTACTCTTTTATTATAAATGGATTAACAAATATGGTTCATTCTTTCTCAAGATTTAAGAAAATGAATAGTTTCTGGGAAATCAAAATTTGTTTGATTCCTAATCTTACTCCTGGTTTAAGAATCTTCTCTAAGTGAGTAATTTCCTTGTCTGAATAGATTAATGTTTTCATATGGATATTTCCTATGAAAACAGTTCCAAGAATCTCTACCAGATTCTTTAGATATTGAATACATATCTGGAGATATTGACTTCCTTTTTTTTTTTTTTTTTCCATGAGTGCTCTCTATTCCATTACATATATGTTTTATTCTTTTCCAGGATGATTTATTTTTTCTGACTACTAATTCTACTATAGAGTCTTGGTGTGGTGCTGTAGGATAAGCACTGGACTGCTAGTTAAAAGATCAGTAGTTCAAACCCACCAGCTGCTCACTGGGGACCCTATACAGGGTCACTATGAGTTGGAACTGACTTGACAGCACTTAATAACAAACACTTCTGCTATAGAGTCCTAATGTGGCACTGTAGGATAAGCACTGGATGACTAACCTCAAGTTCAAACCTAACAGCTGCTCCTTGGAAACCTTATACAGTGTCGTTATGAGTCAGAACCATCATGATGGCACTTAATAACAACAACAACAACTACTATTTCTGCCAGAAGGAGCAGTGTTAACAGAGAGGGTAAAGTGTTGAGTTGCTAACCACAATGTCAGCTGTTCGAATTCACCAGTCACTCCAAAGAAGGAAGATGAGGCTTTCTGCTCTAGTAAAGATTTACAGTTTCATACAACCTACACAGGCTCACTATGAGCAGGAACCAACTCAATAGCACACAACCACTAACAACTCCTACCAAGGGATTCTACTTGGTACTTGCTTCTTTTATGTGGACTCATTTGGAGATGATTCCTCATTTGACAAAAAGGATATGAAAATTTCCTTACTGTGCTTGGATATTTAAGTTTATTTATTATTCTTTTGATTATAGTTCAGATATTTTATCTGAGATTGGTTATATTCTCTTTCTGATACAGTCATTCTTTGTTGACCTTCTACTATTTGGTGGCCAAGCTAAGCTTGTTACCACTCAAAGCACAGTGTCTAGATCTGTATAGCCTGGACTGAATCTGACTCTTTCACTGACTGGCTGTGTGTCCTTGGATATATTAAATAATCTCTGTCTTCCAGTACCTCATTTGTAAAATGAATGTTTAATACAAAATTTTTGTCTTATATCTACTACCATCTAGTCAACTCTGACTCATAGTACCCTAGTAGGAATTGCCCCATGTGGTTTCCTAGACTGTCATTTTTATGGGATTTTTTTCTGCCAGATCTTTTCTCCCAAGGACTGTCTGGTGTCCATAAAGATTACAGCCTTGGAAATCATATGGAGTAGTTTTACTCTGTCCTTTAAAGTCTGTGAGTCAGAATTGACTTGATGGTACGCAAAAACAGCAACAAAACTACCAGTTATAAACCTAAATTAAGGAAACAGACACCGTGAAAGTTTCCAAAGATTAAAAAAAGATAGTGAAGTATTTTTGCAAAGCTAGGGATTGTTGTTGTTATTGTTGTTATGTGCAGTGGAGTCGGATCCGACTCATAGCGACCCTGTACAGGGTTTCTGAGCCTGTAAAATCTTTACTGGACCAGAAAACCTCATCTTTCTACCATGGAACAGCTGGCAGTTTGGAACTGCTGGCCCTGAGGATAGCAGCCCAATTCGTTGTTGTTGTTTAGTGCTGTGGAGTTGGTTCCGACCCATCGCGACCCTGAACA
>NW_006408588.1:10488403-10491877 GCF_000296735.1 Chrysochloris asiatica | reverse complement strand
GGCCCAGGATCGGGAAGTGTTTCTGCTGTGCATAAGGTCGCTATGAGTCGGTACCGACTTGATGGCACCTAACAACAACAATGCTCTACATCTCAATAGTTTCTATTTTCAGAATTTTCCTACCCTTTCGAGATCTAGCACTAGATCTCTCTCCATCCTTAATAGTTTTATTTTGCAAGCTAAAACGATTTCATTTAAAACACACTTGTAAAACTTCTTACACATCTTCTAACAAATCATCAATGAGAACATTGGGAACATTTGGTACCTAATTGAATCGATGTTGATGGTTTCCACTGAGTAGATCCACCATCTTCTTCAAGGCCCTTCCTGTTCCCACCATTTTCCATTCAGCATTAAAGTATAGGTTGTTATTTATCAATGATCACTGCATACAGATCAGTCAATTTATGTTTGATCCATATGTCCAAATATAAAAATTCACTGCAAAAGGGTTGATTCAGACTCATAATTACTCTATATTACAGTGTAGAACCATAGAGTTTCCAAGGCTGTTATCTTTATAAGAGCAGACCGCCACATTTTTGTTCCCTTCAAATGCCCATATAGTTAAAAAAACTGAATTTACTTTGAAATCTTCATGTAAGTTTCAAGAAAGAAGGAAATCCTTCTTACCATTAGATAAAAGGACACCGAAAGAGTAACTCCTAAAGGATTTAGAGAACTAGCTTTGTGAATATCTGTTGGAAACTACTTTGCAAAACATGACCCTAAAACAAGCAACAGTTAAATATAAACATAATTATATACTTTTTTTCAGAATTATTTCACCTTTATACTTTCTCTGCCTCACCACTATTCTTTGGACATAAACTCTCTAAAATTGGAATTCTCATAGAAAGAGACATTTATTATTTATTCTGATGATTTACAGTGCTATTCTTTGTGGCAACTATTCACTGGATTTTAAAATTAAACATAAATTGAATAAGTTACTCACAGTGGGCAGAATTTCACAAACTACTTCCCATCACCTGTAATATATTGACCTGGCAAATGTCTGAAAAATTGGAAGAAATTATCTATCAGCTAAAGTTAAATCAAATAATATGCTTTGCATTAAGACTCAGTAAAGGCAAGTTTCAACAAGAACTGCAGAGCTGAAATGTCAAAAGTGCCTTTAAATAGTTGTAGCCATTTAATATCCTACTGATTTAAAAGAAGATATACATTGTTATGGGAGCATGGTGGCTCTAAATGATAAGCACTGGGCTGAGAACGTTTGTGGTCTGAACACACCATCCGATCCATAGAAAAGGTGAGTGTTTCTGGTCCTGAGAAAATTTAAAGTCTTGGAAACCCTATGTGGGTTTGCTATGAGTTGAGCCGACTTGATGGCATTTAACAATGTGTTGTTATGTCTTGAAAACGCTAGGAATTTTAGCAATTACATATTTTTTCACCATATAGGAGAAAGGAGTCCTATATAATTGATTCCATCTTCAGAAAGCAAATTTCCAAAAGAGTATAAAGAGACCCACACCCTGGTGTGTTGCTATTGGAAAAGCACTGGACTGCTAATCATAAGGTTGGGGGTTCAAACCCAGCAGCCAGTCCTTGGAAATCCTATGCAGGGTCACTATGAGTTGGAACCAACTCTATGGCACTTAACAACACCCACTTTGAATAGCAGTTGTAAGATTTCCCTCTTATATAAATATGTAGAATACTAAGCAAAATATATGAAAAAACTACTGTCAGACTTTGTTCAATTGACAAGATTATATTTCTTGATAGAAGGTCAATATGATGAGTTCTATAACTTTCCAGACTTTCTGCCTGGAATTGTGCAGGGCTATGGATTACTTCATATGGTTCTTTTGCGCACACATAGACTTTGAAACTCTCACCAAAAACTTTTTTTTTAACCTCTGATGGGTCTGAGTAATAAAAAGGAAGGAGAAGATCCTGGTTTACTTGTGAGTGATTGTTAACAGAGCTAATTGTGATTCGTCAGTTGTGCCATTCACCTGGTTATAAAATGAGCCATCTCAGAAGTATAAGGGGATCTCACAGCCATCAAAAAAGAATAATTAGGAGGGGGGTGCATTCTTTGAATCCTGAGATCACTGCGCACTAAATTTCCTTGACCTAGGACCCAGAACTGAGACAACATAGGAATGGCAGAAGCAGAATCAAGAACCAGAATATGAGACAGAGCAGTGGGTTTCCCAGCCCATGGAGTAAGTAAACGAATGACTTTGGGCTGGAGGCTTGACTGTAGAGTGGGATGCCTATGGGCACTTAATTGAGAGATACTTTGATTCACAGAGCTAGAGGCAAATACCTTTAGGTCAAGACTTAAGTTGAGTGATGTGCCCTTTGAGCATATATTTACAACCCTAAAAGCTTTTTGTAACATTGCCGGAGCAAGGCAGAGGACAGGCCAATGGGGCTAAGGATCAATGAGAGGTTTGTCTGTGGACACAGCAGAGGAGAAGCTGTTCCAACTGCAAGAACTGTGCCCTGTGTATTTCTGACCCTGAATTGTAATCTGTTAACTTCCCTAATAATGTTCCCATAAATGTTAATATAATGTCTGAGTTCTGTGTGGCCATTGCAATGAATTATTGAACCCATCTGAGTAGAGAGTTCTGTGGGAGGGATGATGGGTGCCATTTATCTTACACATCACATTTCACAGAATGACAGAAGGAGAAGGAACTAAAACAGGTAGCACAGACTAATTCTAATGCCTTGATGAGCTATAGAGTAGTGTTCAGAAAAGCTAAGACAGCTGGATTTTGTGGGCATATTACTAAAGAGAAAAGTATCGCATAAAGAGCTTTAGGAATGTGCAGAGGGTACCTCTAAATGTATTATTGAATCTTAAGTTGTACACACATTGGTTGAAAATCCATGGAATCAAAGAATTCTCAGAGCACTGTAAGTGGAACAATACCAGGAACTCAAACAAGGCTGGGAGATATTCTAATTCCAATTAACTGGAGTGTAAGTTGTGGTGTGAATCTGTAGGATAAGTTCTGGATTAGTAACTTCAATGGTCACTCCTCAGAAAAAAACATACAGGATCTCTATGAGTCAGAACTGACACACAGCACTTAACAGTAGGGTGAACTTTTAGTAGTTGCATCAAATTAGTCTTATAATAAAGACTATACAAGAGTAACAATAGTAAGGCTAAAAATAAGTCTTGAAATTACCAAGAAGATCTTTCAGTAATTTCAAGTCTTCCATAATATTTTTCTATATTTTTTGAAGGAAAATAAAAAAATTAGACACTGAATAACTTTATATGAGGAGGCTATTAAAAAGTTCATGGAAAAAAAGAAATTAAAAGATAGTGGAACATTTCCACTAACTTTAAAAATCTTTCTCATATATATGTGTTTGTGTGAGATCTACCTTCAGGACCGTCATAAAATCGAACGTTTTCTATGGTTAACTCACTGAAGCTTTACAGTTTGATCATTTATAATTTGCTGTTGCCTA
>NW_006408588.1:10461837-10488216 GCF_000296735.1 Chrysochloris asiatica | reverse complement strand
TTAACAACCTGTGATTTATATATGTTACAACCTTGCTTGCTGAAAGTGAGAATTTAAAATATTTACTGATTAAAACAAGAGCCTTCAGTATGGGTTGCACCACAATGTAAAGAAAATGAAAATCCTCACAAGTGGATGAACACATAACGTTATGATAAATGGAGAAAATATCGACATTGCCAAAGACTTCAGTTTGCTTAGATTCACAATGAACACTTATGGAAGCATGATTCAAGAAATCATGCTGAATTAGATAAATCTGCTACACAAGACCTCTTTAAAGTGTTCAAGAGCAAAGATATCAGCTTGAGGATTAAGGTATGCTTGTTCAAGAGCATAAATATCAGCTCCAGGATTAAGGTGATATTTTCAACAACCTTATATGCCTGTAAAAGTTGGACATTGAATGATAAACACTATAGAAAAATTGATGCATTTGAGTTATTGTTTTGAAGAGCAATATTAAAAATACCATTGACTACCAGAAGAATAAACAAATCCATCTTGAAAGAAGTATAGTCTTAGAAGATAGGATACTGAGACTTTGCTTCTCATACTTTGGTTATATTGTCAGGAAGGAACATTATGTTTGGTAAAGTGGAGGGTCAGTGAAAAAAAAGACGCTCTCCAATGAGATGGGTGAATACAGTGGCAGCAGCAATGGTCTCAAGAGTAAAAACAATTATAAGGATGGTGCAGGACTGGGCAGTGTTTTGTTCTGTTGCCCATAGGGTCATTATGAGTCAGAACTGACTTGATGGTACTTAACAAGAACTCCTCACTTTTTGAGCATCTCATCTTGAATTTCACATTTATGACAATAGTTTAAAATGTATTTTTGATACACTAACGACATATTCCTGACAGTAATGAATGCCACAGTGTTAGGTGAGAGAGTAGAGTGGCTGTTATGTGTCAACATGAATGGGCCATGATTTTCAGTGGTTTGACAGTTTTGTAATGATGTAATTTTATAGTTATGTCAAATTCCATCTGATGTGCTTATCCTCCATTTTTGCATAACTCTGATTATCACATAAGGACCTTGTCTTTGGAATCTGTCCATGCTGATAAGTGACTAGGGAGTGTATATGGATTGAATATTTAACATCTAAGTAAAATTACTAAACATAAAAAAATGAAGAAAAATAAGAAAATAACCAGGCAAAATATCAGTCAATAGAAATAAACTGAAACTTAGCAAAAATAATGGAATGATTAGAAAAACACTTTAAAACATGTGTTATGATTCTTTGCAAAAACCATTTGGAGGTTATATCTGATTTCCTCTGGCTTTATAAGAGGGAAAGAGAATCAAATTCAACATCACTTCAGGGCCAGTCCCTTTGAAGTGAAGGTCAAACAACTTACCCTACAACCTTTTTTATCCTATTCTGACACCAACCATCCCTCCCACAACACTCTCTGTTTCATATCTGGGTTCGACAGTCCATTGCAATAGCCACACAGAACTTGTAACAATACACACGATTATGGGGTTTATTAGAGACGTGAACAAGTTACAGTTAAGGAGCAAAACCAGTTCCGGATATAGCAGTGTCCCAATCAGGAATACTTCTTCTCTGTAGTACTGCAGACATGTTTCACTGCAGTCTTCGATTTGTCAGCGATGGGGACCCTTGGCTTCTGCCCTGCTTGGGTAAATGCTACAAACTATTTTTGCCAGTCTGTGAATGTGCAAAGAGCACATTCTGCAAGCGAGTTTACTATCCATAGGCACTTAGATTTACTCAGTCCATGGGCCTAGAGCCTAAAGTTGCTGAGTCACTTCATGCAACTGCCACTACCTGCATCTCTGTTATCACCTGTTTTGAGATGACTCCTTTTAAACATAGATGGATGACAAAATGAACCAATCCCAGCCTTAGAGTCCTGTACACCTTACTTGTATGGTCCCACCCAATCACTTGGTGAGAATTAAGAACACATTGGATAGAAAATTCAAGGTATCACAATGTCCTGAACTCATGGTGTAGCTCCATAGGATCAGCATTGGACTATGAACTACAAAGTCATTAGTTCAAACCCACTATTTGTTCCTTGGAAACCCTACACATGGTCGCTATGAGTTGGGACTGACACTATGATACTTAACAACAATAGTATTCTTAGTCTGCAAAAAAAAAAAAAAGTAAAAATCTGTGAACACATATTTTTCATAGGTTCATTAGTCATATGAACAATATATGTTCATAGCATATGACCATGAGGCAAATCTGCACAAGACATCTTTAAACTGTTCAAGAGCAAAGATGTCAGTTTGAGGACAAAGGTACCTTTGACCGAAGCTTTGGTATTTTCAGTAATTTCATATGCATGTGAAAGGTGGACATTAAATCACTAAGACTGTAGAAGAATTGATGCATTTGAGTTATGGTGTTGGAGGAGAATATGAAAAGTACCATGGATTGCCAAAGGAACAAACAGATCTGTGTTGGAAGATGTACAGCCAGAATGCTCCTTGGAAGCCAGGATGACGAGACTTTGTCTCTAATACATTAGACATAGGACCAGGAGGGACCAGTTCCTAGAGAAGGGAATCATGCTTGATAAAGTAGAGGCTCATGGAAAAAGAGTAAGACCTCTAAGGAGATGTATTGGCACACTGGTAGCAGTTAATGAGCTCAAGTGTATCAATGATTGTAAAGTTGGTGCAGGACAGGACATTATTTCGTTCTGTTGTGCATAAAGGTGCTATGAGTAGATACCAACTTGATAACAACATAACAACACCAACATCAACATATATTAAGAGAAATAAAATATAAGAATGTATCACATGGAAATTCTGGAAATGAAAACTGTAGTATTTGAAGTGAAATTGTCATTGTATAGGATTAACAATAGGATAGACATTGCAGAAGTACAGGGAAATAAACTTGATAACACAGCAATAAAAAATGATCCAAACTGAAGCAACACAATAACCAACGCCTCAGTGACCAGTGCAAAAACATCAGGAGGTCTAGCGTATGCAATTTTGGAGGTCTAAAGGACAGAAAATGTGTGTGGAAATAAGATCCACATATTTTTAAAAATTTGATGAAACTTGTAATCCTATGGTTCCAAGAAACTCCATAAAAAATAAACAGAATATATATATATATATATATATATATATATATATATATATATATATATATATATATGAAGTCAACAAGCATGCACAGTAACAAATTTCTAAAAAATCATAAACTACATAAAATTTAAATCCTTTTGAGATTTCATTTGAAAAAGTATAGGTTATACAAGGAACTGAAGAAAAAATTGTTAGATGCAACTAAACAGAAATGAGACCAAAAAAAAAGAAGAATTAAATGTAGTGAAAATACAAATTAATATTCTAAATCCATCAAAATCTCTATAATAAATGAGAGCACAAAAAAGACACATTCAGTTAAGTGAAATCTGGGAGAATTTGTCACCGGTACCTGGATGCTAAAAACAATGTAGTAGGTTTTCAAACTGAAGGGAAATGGCATTACAGGGGAACTTGCATGTAAAATGAACAAAAGGCACTGGAAATAGTAAATACAAAAGGCTTTTTTAGTTTTATTTTCAAGTGTCTTTAAAAGGTAATTGATTTTTAGAAGTAAATGAGAACATATAAAAGGTTATTATTTGATGCTGTGCAGTTGATTCTGACTCATAATGACCCTATGCACAAATTAACAAAACACAGCCCCATCCAGTGTCATCCTGACAATTGTGTTTGAGACAATTGCTATCACTGTGTCAGTCCTTCTCATTGAGGGTCTTCCTTTCTTTTGCTAACTCCACTTTAGAAGCATTGATGATGAACAATGTGATGTCAGTCTTTTTCAATTTGTCGTTTCCAACATTGTAGACCACGTGAGTATCCAGCCAACTGAAAATGGCCAATACCAGTTCATTGCTGTTCGCTAATGCCTAGGGTGTCAATCTTTATGCATTCTATTTCATTCTTCACAACTTTCAATTTTCCTAGATTTATACTTTGTATGTTCTACTTTGTGACTATTAATGTTTACAGCTGTTACTTCTCATTTTCAGTTATCATACACATGCAAAGGAAGTTCTTGAAAGGTTTACTATACCCACCTCATTAAAGTTTATTCTACACTGAGGAGGTAGCTATTGCCCAATTGTATTTTGCGTGCCTTCCAACCTGAGGGGGCTCATCTCTGGCACTATACAAGATTATGTTCCCCTGCTAACCTTAAGGTTTTCATTATCTAATATTTTCAGGCATAGAATACCAGGTCTTTCTTCCTGGTCTTTTAGTCTGGAAGCTCCACTCAAACCTGTCCCTGCTGGTATATGGATGATCTTGCTGATGTTTGAAATATTGGTGGCATTCCAACATTGTAGCAACACACAAGCCACAACACTACTACAAACTAACAGAAGAATAATGTCTGTCTTAGTTTAGAGAATAAAAAGACTAAAACAAAACAAAAACTAATGTTTAGTAAAGTAAAGGATTCTTCGCCTCTGTTAGAAAGCATAGATACGCCAAATTAAAATTGCTTAAGGAAGACATGGAAAGTGCCAAGCAGGCACTCTGAAATAATGTGCATTGCTCTGAGAATCAGCAACGAGTCATCCTGGAGGACTCATGAGCAAACCATGTTTCTACAACGGGGCAAATTCTTAGTGTTATTCACCAATATTTCCAGGTCTCCTCCTGAGTCCTTATAGATAAGTATGACCATATTCCTTGTTTTGTACAAGGAAATATTAGTAGAAGAGATGTATGTTACATCCAGTTGTTGTTGTTGTTAAGTGCCGTCGAGTCGGTTTCGACCCATAGCGACCCTGTCCAGGGTTTCTGAGGCTGTAAATCTTTACAGGAGCAGATCACCTCATCTTTCTCCCGCAGAGCAGCTGGTAGTTTCGAACTGCTGACCTTGCGGTTCACAGCCCGATTCATAACCACTATGCTACATCCAGTAGGAAGACTTTAAGATCTAATATGCGATATTTCGTGTCATTCCTCCCCTTCTTCAGAATCATTAGCACATATAAAAGGCATCAAGGAACACAGACAGGACTGGCTTTAAAGTCAGGAGAAAGGTACATGTTGTAGTTGTGTTAATCTTAGAAATATCAACAGCATGGATGCAATTAAATTTTCTCAATTTGTTTTATTTAAAAGCTTTGGGTAGTTGGGAAACAAAGTGGCTGAATGAAATTTGGGGAAAGAAAAGAATGCCTAAGAACAGTTCTTGGAGTCAGTGACATTCATAGGAGAAAGTACATTTCTTTTACTTGAAACTGCACGTCACGTTTCAGTGATTCTTTGCTAGAAAGGGAAGGGATTTTGTTGTCAAAAACTCTTACAGAGACTGGTTCAACAAGAAAAAAAATGTAAAGCAAATGAAAAATTAAAATTGAACTCAATTTTTTTTTTTTCTATGAAGATGATCATTTTCTCTCCACGTGTGTTAGGTGATCAAGATATTAAAAACTAAAGATTTAAATTTCAACTGAAACAGAAGTCTCATTCCCAAATATGAGCACCTCAGTACTGAAGTATTAAAAATGAGGATAAATACTTGCAAATATCCATTAATAATCAGAACATGGAATGCATGAAGTTTGAATGTAGGAAAATTGGAAGTTGCCATACAACAATCCTCTTCTGGGTTGAGCACAGTATCAGGGAAAACCTGGTTCAGCTGTGCATGGGAAATATGCTCAAATCATGGGAACTTTAATTATTTGCTCTCAGATTTAAATAAATGGTTGTTGTTAAATGCCATATAGTCAGTTCCAACCCATAGCAACCTTACAGAGTTTCCAAAGAGCAGATGGTAGGTTTGACAAGCTGACCTTATGGTTAGCAGCCCAGCGCTTATCCTGTAGCACTACAAAAGGATTCCACAAATGAATGGTAATGGTAAGCATTTCAGATCTATAGAGTAACTGTGATTTTTAGATTTGATTCCTTATAAGTTGGTTTTCTATCATTTTAATATGTCCAAAAGGGCTTCAAAAAGTTTGTGGAAAAAATTCCTTTATCTTTTAATTCCGTTTTTCCATGAAGTTTTTGAAGTCCCCTCATAGTTTGAAATTCCCTCATAGAAAGACATCATGCTTGGTAAAGTAGAGGGTCAGCAAAAAAGAGAAAGACCCCTAACGAGATGGATTGGCAAAGTGGCAGTGACAACGGGCTCAAGTTTATTAACGATTGTGAGGTTGGCACAGGACCAGTGTTTTGTTCTATTGTACCTTATGTCATTATGAATTGTCATCGACTTGGTGGCACCTACCAATAACAACTCATAGTTTCAACCATTTAGCCCAAGATGGAGGCTTAAATACCATCATGCCCACAGTGTAGTATCACGGTGGTGAAAAATCTGTGTAAGGCCTCAGCCCCACGTTTTAAGAGCATTTCCTGGACACTGCATGAGCCACATCTCATTAGATAGAAATTAGTTACCTGGTCACATCTAGTTTCACAGAGGCTGGAAAATGTAGTTATTATCCTGACTATATATGTCCAGGTAATATATAAAGATTTTATTCACAAGTGAGAGACAAATGGATATTAGATTCTGTATAGTAGTCATCTGTCATTGATGACTGCCCAAAAGTTTTGAACATGCTCTTTCTGCTTTTTTATAATTCCCATCACTGTAAACCCCTAATAGTGATAGAATAGGTATGAGGCTGGTAAAGGAGCAGGGGAGAAGGGACTGATTGTGAAGGACCTTTTATATATGTCAAGGGGTTTGAATTTTATAAGAATGGCATATAGGTTCAATAAGTACCAGTTGTCATTGAGATAATTCTGATTCCTGGGAATCTCATGTATGTCAGAGTAGAATTGTAATACTTAGGATTGTTATCCTTAGAAATACTTAGGTTTTTTCTTCTGAGGAGTCTCTGGATAGATTCAGGCCTTCAACATTTTAGTAAGCAGCCAATCATGTTAACCATTGTACCACCAAGGACTCTTAGTCTCAACAGAAAGATTCAATAAATCTATAGATTTTAACTATTAGGGAGGTAGATAAATGATAGGTAGACAGATCAGCAGAAATATAATGCTTTTGAATATACTCTATGTGTAAAGCTATTCAACATGGATAATGAAGAAAAAAATAAAATTACCATTAAGGAATTTATAATATTGTAAAGAAAATATGTCTATAACTAAAATGTAATGCAAAGTAATTAAATTTTACAGCATCTTATAATTTAAACAGCACATCCACAGAAATGATTGAGGAAATGATTGAAATAAAATCTACAAAGGGAAGAATATTTTAGAAAAATTAGTAGTTCATTTTGACTGAAATGGGAATACATCCAGGGGAATGGTGTGCAAGGCTTAACAAAATAAATAATTGGTTGATAAATTGAATAAGTTTCTGTTTCTGAATTTTAAAATAAGAAACATAAGATCAGTATTCTTGTGTACATCCATTCAGATTTGCTTGTTCTCAAAAAACCTTTATTAAACCAGATACCAATATTCTGAGGATTCTAAACCTCAAAGGATCCACACATCCTCAAGCATGTAAATAGCATTGTTGATAATCAATTCAGTAAGGTCAAATATGTAACTTCATAGAAAACTATGACAGTACTGCTCTGACCAGTCCATTATCTCCTATGAAAGGACCTGTGATGTTTGCAATCTGTCTCCATATATGCCTATTGTCTTGGTTATCTAACAAATTGTTCCAAGAGTTAATGGCCTAAAACAAAAGCAACATATGATTTCTCAAATGTTTGAGGGTACTGATATGTGTGGTAGTAGCTAAAGTGATGAGAAGACTGGAGGTCCAAAATGCCCTCACTTATATTGCTGGCAGTTGACTCTGAGTGTCCACTAAGAACTCACCTGGGATTATTCTAGAAGGATTTCAATTCTTGTTCATTTGTGCTTCTCTGTGGGGTGGCTTAGGCTTCCGTACAAAATGGTAATGAGGACCTGAGGAGTTTTCCAAGCAGCAAAGATGGAACTTACAGATCTCTAAGGTTCAGCTTTAGAAGTTGCAAAACATAACATTTGCCAGATCATTTTGGTCCAAACAGGTCATAGAGGTATTCTAATTTCAAGAAAATGGAAAATGAACTTTATGTGTTAGTAGGGAAGCAGTACATTGTTCATTGTAAAGTACATTGTAAAGAAGTGTATAGGATGAGAGTTATTGGTGTAATAACCTTTGGGAACACAATTTACCACTGGTCAAATCCTCTGGCTCTTGAACACTCTAAAGAGGTCTTGTGCAGCAGGTATGCATAATACAATACATCATTTGATTTCTTTACTGCTATGTTCATAAGTGTTGATTGTTGATCCAAACAAAATTAAGTCTTTTACAGCTTCAATCTTTTTTTCCATTTATCATGATGTTATTTATTGGTCCAGTTATGAGGATATTTGTTTTGTTTTTTTTACATTGAGGTGCAATCCATACTGAAGATTGTGCTCTTTGATCTTCTTTAGTAAGTATTTTAAGTCCTCTTCACTTCCAGCAAGCAGGGTTGTATCATCTACATACTGCAGTTTGTTTATGAGTTTTCCTCCAATACTGATATCATGTATTCTTTGTCTAATCCAAATTCTAAGATAATATGCTCAGCATACAGTTTGTGTAAGTATGGTGAAGGGATACAACCCTGAAGCATACCTTTCTTCATGTAAAATCATTCTGTGTCCTCTTGTTCTGTTTTAATGACTGCCTCTTGGTATACATACAGGTTCTACATGAGCATAATTAAGTATTCTGAAATGCCCATTATTTACAATGCTTTCCACAGGTTTTATGATCCATGCAGTTGAATACTTTTGCATAGTCAATAAAGCACACATTAACAAGTTTCTGGTAGTCTTTCCTCTCAGCCAAGATCCATTTGATGTCAGCAATGAGACCCTCTCATTTCATATCCTCTTCTGAATATGGTTTGAATTTCAAGCAGTTCTGTCTCAGTGTACAGCTACAACCACTTTTGAATGATCATAACCCAAATTTTACTTCCATGTAATATTAATGATATTATTCCATTATTTCTATATCCCATTGGGTCACTTCTCTTTGTAATGGGAACAAATAAGGATTTCTTCCAATCATTTGACCAGGCAGCTGCCTTACACATTTCTTGGTATATTTCATTGAGTGCCTCTAGGGCTATATCAGTTTGTTGAAAGATTTCAATTTGTATTCTTTCAATTCCTGGCCTAGTCTTACCTCAATGTATTCAATGCTACTTGGACTTTTTCGTCAGAACCATTGGTTCTTGATCATATGCCACCTCTTGAAATGGTTGAACAGAAACCATTCCTTTTCCTTTTTTTTTTTTTTTTTTTTTTTTTTTAACAATGACTCTCTGCAGTCCTTCCACATATCTGTATTGTTCAATATTTTGTCTGTAGAATCTTTCAGTATTTTAAGTAGGTGCTTGAAGTTTTTCTTCAGTCATTACAGCTTGGTAAGTGTTGAGCATGTTCTTCCCTTTTGACTTTGTAACTCCAGGAGCCTTCACATTTCATTATGCTACTTGACTTTGTCTTCTCAAGTTGCCCATTGAAATTTTCTATTAAGCTCTGTTATTTTTTTATTTCTTCCATTTGCTTTCGCTTCTCTACACTCAAGAGCAAGTTTCAGAGTCTCTTCTGAAATCTATTTTGTCTTTTCGGTATGTTTAATAATGTTCTCCTTTCTTCCTGTATGATGTTCTTGATGTCATCCCACAACTTCTTCTGGTCTTTTATCATTAATGTACAATTCATCAACTCTGTTCTTGAGATTGTCTCTTAATTCGGGTGAGAGATGTTGTTGTTCAGTGCCATAGAGTCGGTACCAAACTGACTAAGTACCTAAGCGACCCTATGCACGCAGAACGAAACATTGCCCAGTCCTGGGCCAACCTCACAATTTTTTCCACGCTTGAGTCCATCGATGCTGCTACTTTGCCAATCCATCTCATTGGAGGTCTTTTTCTTTTCCTCTGACTCTCCACCTTACCAAACATGATATCTTTCTCCAGTGACTGTCCCTCCTGACAATATGTTAGAAGTATGAGACAGGAAGTTTGGCCATCCTGGCCTCAAAGGAACACTCTGGTGTTGGACTTCTTACAACACAGATCTGTTGATTCTTTTGGCAGCCCATGGCACTTTCAATATTCTCCTCCAGCACCATAACTCAAATGTATCAATTCTTCTACGGTCTTCCTTATTCACTGTCCAGCTTTCACATGTGTATGAGATTATTGAAAATACCATGGGTTGGGTCAGGCACACCTTAGTCCTTAAGCTGACATCTTTGTTCTTCAACACTTTACAAAGGTCTTGTGCAGCAGATTTGCCTAATACAATATGTCAGTCATTTGATTTCTTGACTGCTGCTTCCATGAATGTTGATAGTTGATCTAAGAAGAATGGAGTCCTTAACAATTTCAGTATTTTCTCCACTGATAAGATGTTGTTTATTTGCAAGGTAATATTTGGCTTTCATGGACTTTTTCAATTTTTTCAGCTTCAACCTGAACTTTTGTAGGAGCAATCTATGGTCTTTCCATAACCAGATCGTGATCTTGTTTTGACTGGTAATATTGAGGTTTCCCCACAGTGTCTTCCTATAGATGTAGTCAATTTGATTCCTGTGTTCCCATCAGGTGAGGTCCATGGGATAGTCACCTTTCAAGGTTTTTAAATAAAGGTATTTGCAGTGAATAAGTAATTGTAGTTTTTGTTGTTAAGTGCTGTCGAGTCAGTTCCGACCCATAGCGACCCTGAACAGGGTTTCCAAGGCTATAAATCTTTACGGGAGCAGAAAGCATCATCTTTCTCCCATGGTGCAGCTGTTAGTTTCGAACTGCTGACCTTGTGGTTCGCAGCCCAATTTGTAACCACTACGCTACCAGAGCTCCATGAATAAGTAATTAATATTGCAAAATCCTACCATGCATTCCCCAGCATCATTTCTAACAGCATGTCAGTATTTTCTAGCTATTTATGAACTTTGTTTTCAACATTTGCATATTAATCAACCAGTAATTTTTAATGCATCTTGATTGCATGTTTGAACAATTTCAGGCTGAAAAAGTTGGTAGAATTCTTCAATTTCATCATCATTGGCTTTATTGGTTGGTCCTTAAGTTTGCGTAAGAATGGTGTTAACTGGTGTTCCTTCTTGTTGTTGTTAAGTGCCATCAAGTTAATTCTGATTTGTACAGCCTTGGTTAGGGTTTCTGACAAATGGCTGGTGGTTTTGAACAACCAACCTTGTGGTTAATAGTCCAGTGCTTATCGTATCACAGATAGCATTGTACTTCAAGATAAATCTTGAAATACTCTTTTGGAAGATGAATGCAATGTCATTTCTCTTCAGTTTCCAGCATAGTAGACTATATGACTTCAAGATTCAAAATGGCCAATATCAGCCCATTTCAGCTTACTAATGCCTAGGATGTAGATCTTTATGCTTTTCATTTCATTGTTGACAGCTTCTATTTTTCCTAGATTCATACTTTGTATATTTCATGTTCTGATGTTAAAGGATGTTTACAACTATTTCTTCTCAATTTGAGTTGTGTCCCATCAGTGAATGAAGGTCTCAAAAGCTTTGCTCCTCTCATGTCATTATTGTCAACTCTCCTTAGAGGGGGAGATCTTCCCCAGTTATAGTTTGAGTATTTTCTAATGTGAGGGATTAATCTTCCACTACTATATCTGACAGTGTTCTGCTGCTGTTCATAAGGTTTTTAGTGGTTAATTATTCAGAAGTGGTCTGTCTTACCTTCTTCTTAGTTGGTCTCTTATTCTGGAAGTTCTGCTGAAATGTATGATGGGTAACCTTGCATGCATTTAAAATAATAGTGGCATAGCTTCCAGTATCACAGCAACCAAAAGCTACCACAGTTCAACAAATTGACACATGGGCGATGGGAGCTTTTATGAGTACCGACTTAATATGTGGTATGAGGTAACTGAATATAAACCATATCCCAAACGCCAATGAGCTAACAGGCAAGGCAGGCACAGTTATAAAGGTAAAGATTATACTTCAATGTTACTTCAATAATACCAGCGATGCAAGCAGGTACAAGGAACAAAGGGAAACAAAAACAAAAACAAAAAAACAGATAACACTGAGGGAAATAACTACACATGTGCTGTCATTACACAAGGGCATGGATGTAATTACTAAAATAACAGCTATGGATACACATAAGAATGAGAATCCAAAGAAATAGCGGTAAGAAATTTCAAGAAGTGGAAAGAGAACAAGCCACAAAAGTCAATGGAAAAGAAAATCTCAAGAAAGTTATTCTAATTCTGGAAAAATCAATGACAGCTTAGTGGAATGAGGAGTTGAGAGGATAGAGACCAAGAAGAGATTGTTTTATTGAGCTTGAATTCAGTTCCTTGTTTTCTGTTTATATGGAACTCAGATAAACTATAATAATTCAGTCTTTCAAAGACATTAAAATGACTGCCAGACAAGCAAGTATATTGGTTATATAGCTGTAACATAATGAGTCATATCCCAGAAAAGATAAATGAACTATAAGTTGAATGGGAAAGAAACACTTAGCTAAGATAATTAAGTTGCTAGGCTTAATTGAGGGTTCAGGAGCTCCAAGATTTGGAATTGAAAATGATAGAGGATAAGCTGATTTCCAAATGTGGAGAGATAATTTCAGGTTAAGAACTAAGACTAAAGATTTAGTATTTGAACTGTCCCATTTCAAATTCTTGCTCTGCCTGAATTAAAGGGCCATCATAAAACTAGAAATAGCTAGATGTTTAGAAATTACAGGACAAATATTCATTTTTAAGACCTCTGTTTCTTCAAAAGGAGCTCTGGTAGCATAATGGTTATGAGTCGAGCTGCTAACCTCACAGCCAGCAGTTTAAAACTACCAATGGTTTCAAGGGAAAAAGGATAAGGCTTTCTGCTCCCATAAAGATTTATATCTTCATAAACCCTATCCAAGGTCTCTATTAGTTGGAATCGACTCCACGGCACACAACCACCACCACCACTTCTTTAAAAAAAGAGCTTTGGTAGTGGTTAAGAGTCAAGTTGCTAGACTGAAGGTCAGCAGTTCAAAACTGACAGCCAGTCTGTAGGAGAGAAGATGAGGCTTTCTGCTCCCATAAAGATTTTCAATTTTGGAAACCCTATGCAGGGTCACTATGAATAGGATCCAACTTCACAGCACACCACCACCACCACGTCTTAAAAAAGTCGTTTTGACCAAGGCTGTAAAATATTTAGAACAGAATGCAAAATGGGACTTTTGTGTCTCATTTTCAGTTAAGACTCCAAAAACTGAAGACAAAACAATAGGTTCCAACTACATGTACATTCAAAATGGGAAGACAGGCCATACATGCAGATCTTGTGAAATAAAGATTCCAGAAACTTGTTCTACCAATCTTAGAATATGATCTGCCTTGAGGATATTTAAGGGGTTAGAGAGTCTTAGAAAGCTGACTATTTGTAGGAAAAATGTCTTTGGAGAGAGTTGCTAAAATGTTATGGCACTCAGCATCAATACCCACTCAAATCCGTACACCCTTACCCCTTTTCTTAAACTAAGTAAGTGAATATGAAGAAAACTATTCAGAAAACTTGACTTTTGTTCCTGGAAGTCTGTGTGAAATACTTAGCATGATGCCATATCCTTTTTGAGAAACTTATAAATGTGGGAAATGGCGGGTAGAGGGCTGCCTCAGGATATTAGATATAGAAAAGGTTGAATCGATAAGCAGGTGTATTCACATCATGCCTCCTAAGGAGTAACTGGAAGGCTTAATTTGGAATCCATCCTGAATACTACCAACTATGACTGTCTACAGTAGAGACAAGAATTCAACAGAAGTGACAGACAATTGGATAGCCAGAGTCCTAGGAGGAAGTATAAGCTAATGTCTAGAAGAACTAAATTGTCTTCGCCTCAGGAAATATGGCAGAAGTTCGCCAATACGGGAGTTTTTTAATTACACATAAAATATCCCTAAGAGATAAAGAGTTCATTTAGGATATTTGTGAAGCCCAGAAATCAGCAAAATAAAATAATGACTACATGACAGGGCCAACCATGTCAAATATTTCCTGTTCCTTATATCTATCACTTCTTACCACCCCTTCCAACCATTTCACAACTTGAAGAGTTAGAGACAGCCTACTAAATATAGTAAGGTGCAATGGGGAGTTTAACCTAAGATGAGACTTGGAGACTTTTTTTTTTTTGGTACGTGTATTTTTTTTTTTTTTTTTAATGTTTTATGTGATAGTTTACATGGGAACATGGGAGAACATGGAGAACATTAGCTTTACATTCATTCTATCGTATATATTGTGTCATTGCCATGGTTACAATCCCCTCCATGCATCATCAACCAACCAAAGGGTATACCCTGCAAGCCTGCCCCCACCTGATCATCAGCACACAACCCCTCTCCCTCTCTGGGTCTAGAGTCCCCAGCTGCTCCATCTCTCCACATCATCATCTCTGCCTCCATCACCAGTATCCCTGCTTTTGTGGGTTAGATCTCGCACTCCGCTCTTTTCCCTTGATGGTCTCAGAGATCTCTGCTCCTGGACTGCAAAGTCAATCACTTCCCTCCTTTTGCTACACACCATCTACCTTTACATTTCCAACCCTCACAGTCATCCTGATAGCAATTATTTACTATTGTACCACAAAAGACCTATCTGCATTTTCTTTCATCAGCCCTGCCGAAACATATTGGATAATTATCAGTGGAGATTCTACCTTCCTCTGCACCCTTTGGATCTAGGCTCCCTGTTGAAAGCTTGTAAGCCAGTCACTTCTTGCCTTTGTAGCCCCCCATTTTGGGTAGCCAATGTCCAAGTTGTCCATTCCTCTCTACCCTGTGTATAGAGGGGGTGGGAATGATCCTTGCTGTAATGATTTGTTCCCTCTTTTGAGCTACTGCATCCATAGGTGTAGCTCACATTCACCAAATTGTATCAGATTACTCTTTTTTTTTCCTCTTCTAGTTGCGCTCTGATCATCCAGTCATTGAAGCCAAGTCAAATGGGTATTATCTGCAAGTGTGGATGTTCTTGTACATATGCCCTCTCTTCTTATCATCTGGATGCTTCACTCTCCACTCCAGTCCTCCGTGGCTATGTCATAGACTCTGGGCCGAAGAGTCCCCAGGTCTTTCCACATTGCTGGCCAACCAGGTCTCCACATGGGTTCACAGGAGTCTATTGAACTTTGTAGGGCTTAGCTTGCAGCTTCCTTGTTGTTTTTCCCTCACTTCCCCTTATCAGTGACAAACGTGGTCAACAATCAGAGTGTGTATTCCTATTGAGTCTTAGTCTTGGAAGAGGGTTTGCTCTGAGGGGACCCGACCACTTACCTTGATGTTTTCTGGGTGAGCCACTTATTTGTTCTTGTAGTAATCAGTCAGTCTGTCTATATTGGTTTGTATTTTTCCTGTAAGTCTTTCTTTCAAGAAATATTTTCTGTTCGTTTAGCCACTCCAGGCTGGTCTGCTTGTCCTTTCAAGTGGAAATTTCCCACCTCTGAAGATTCTGGATGTTCTTCAGAATTCTCGTTCATCTTCTTGAATGCATGTATTCTCATCCTTCAAGATGTTAGGGAAATTTTCTTCCAGAAGCTCCTCAACTATCTACTCTGTGGACTTCTGTGATTTATCCTGTTCTGGAATGCCAATAATTCTTAAGTTATTCTACTTCATGTTATCCAGCATGAATCTTAGACTCTCTTCTGATTTTTTTTTTTTTTTAATACTTTTTTTCTGCTTGCTCTTCTATCTTAGCAGTATTGAGAGATTTGTCTTTCAGCTCTCTGGTTCTGGCTTCCATCTCTTCAATTCTACTTCTTTGCCCTTTCAGTGTATTGTCCATTTCTGATATTTTATTATTAATCATCTATGCCTCATGTGCCAGACTGCAAAGCCATTTGAACTGCAAGGTTGGCGGTTCAAGCTCACCAACTACTCCTTGGAAACCCTATACAGGATCGCTGTGGGTTGGAATTGACTCGACAGCGCTCAACAACAACATACCTCTTTTTGCAGGTTTTTAACTGTTTCTAATGCTATATATATCTTGTTTGGTTGCTCCTATAGCACTTTCCTGACTTCTTCCTTATTTTCCTCCACCCCTTTGTGGAGCATTTGGATTTGTCTCCATATCATTCTTCTGCCTTCTCAGGCAGATCCAAAGCCTGCTCTTCTTCTAATGGAAATTTGATGTCTGCCTCCAGCTCATTTATCTCAGTTACTTTTTTTTCCATTTTGGGACACTTGTTGAGATCTTTTGTTATGTGTTCTTAGACATTGTCAATAGTTGGATGTGTTTTAAATGATTAAATGAATGTATGTTGCTGTGTTGTTAAGCTTACTGTGTGTTTCCTGGTCTATTAAGTCAATTCTGATTCATAACGACCCTGTATAGGGTTTCAAAGACAGTACATCTTTTAGAAGCAGAAAACCTCATATTTCTTCTGGGAACTGCTGTTGGACTTGAATTGCCAACTTTGAGGTTTGAAGTCCAGTGCTTATCTTACAAAACTGCCATGATCACTGGGAAATACTGTTATAAAAATACTATTATTTACTAAAAGGCCACCACCCATGTATTGTACTGCACCCCAATAACTGGCTGATTGATATTTATCTATACTAAAGACTATGGCTACTTTTACTAGCACTAATTTAATACATATTTGGGATATATTTTTATAATCCCCCTGTACAGCAGTCAGAATTAACTCAATAGTTTTACTGAAGCAAAAATCTGCAGCCTTAACCAGCAGGTGCAGCAACACCATTGCATGGGGAGTAGAAAGTACTACCATTGAATACTGTAGGAAAAACTTGAACAAGTAGAAAGAGATTAGTTTGGCATCTCTCCAGTTCCCTACAGGGTGAAAAATCCCCTGCATTCTTTGTAGCAATGACTTAGAATTTTGGAAGTCTCCCAGGATCATTAGAGTGATCTTCCTTTCTGGAGAGAATCACTTCTCTGATACTCTAGTTTCATTGGCACATGAAAACCTGATATTTTCAATTATCTCAACATATAAGGATGATTGTCACATTTCTTCTTACAGTAGCGAGGTACAGAGTCAGTATAATTTAAGCTGAATCCATTTGAAAATGAAAAGCCATCCATTTAAAAAAACAAACAAGCAAAAACATCAATCCCAGGCATTTTCTCTTTCTTTAAAATCTCCGTGAAGCAAATACCATACCTAGGACTACTAAAACGAAAACAAAATTTATAGGGAGTTATGTGCAAATAAAGCATTTTCTTCTAGCTGTGGAGGAACATCCATTGTGCTTCATCTAAAAGATGCATCCATTAGGGGTCATTTTCTCTAACCCTCTATCTCTTGAAACTCTGGCATTCTATCCATAACTCTCCTAACATGATGGCTGGCTTCTGCAATGACTTAGTTGCTTTCCTGCATATTTATTTTGTTTCACTAAATACCTTCTTTTAGAGCTTTAATTGGCTTGTAATTTAAGAGGCATAAAGGGTATACAATAAAAATGTGCATGTTACCTTTACTGGACTGCTAACCAGTGACCCTCCTCAAAGGGCCCTGCTACCACTTACTCTGCATCTTTCCAGAGTATACAGGATAGCGGTGAATTTATATGTACATAAATTCCTCTTTTTCCATTACAAAAGTTGCAATCTATTATATAGTATGCTTCATACCTTGACTTATAACCTAAAGACAGAGCTTAGGAATTACAGTAGTTACTTAGTATTACCATAATTAAAATACTGTAAATAGGTGTTTTTATAACACATACACTTATTTCCTCACAGTGCTAGAAGCTAAAAGTCTGACAACATGTCCAAAGTACTAGAGACAAAGTCTCACCAGCGCTGCTTCGAAGGAGCATTCTGATTATACTTATTCCAAGATAGATGTGTTTGTTCTTCTGGCAGTCTATGGATATTCAGTATTCCTAACCAGCACCATAATCTGAATACTTTAATTCTTCCTTTTTCATTGTCCAATTTTCACATGCAAATGATTAGGCTATTGAAAGTATTATGGCTTAGGTCAGGCACACTTTAGCTCTCAAAGTGCTATCTTTGTTCTTTAGTACTTGAATGAGTACTTTTGCAGCATATTTACCTAAAACAAAACATTATTGAATTTCTTGATCGCTGCTTCCATGAATGTTGATTGTAGATCCAGGCAAAATGAAGTATCTGACAACTTCAGTCATTTCTCCATTTATCATGATACTGTTTATAGGTCCAGTTTGTGAGGCTTTTTGTTTTCTATACATTAGGGTATAAACCATATTGAAGGCCATAGTCTTCAGCAGGGCTGTGCTCTCTCAAATTGTTAGCTCAGGGGAAGAATCTTGTATGTTTCAGCTTTTGCATCTCAGGAATTTTATAGAAGTTTCTTCATATAGCCTGTATGTATATGTATCTATATTGTTTTTATATGTATATAAGTACATATATATGTGTGTGTGTGTGTGTGTATATATATATGAATCTCTTATGAAGTACTAAAGGAATTAGCTTTAGAATCCACCCTACTCTGATATGACTTCATTGTTGTTGTTTGTTGTTATGTGCCATCGGGTCTGTTACGACACATAGCAATCCTGTACAGGGTTTCTGAGGAGCAGCAGGTGAGCTTAACCACTGACCTAATGGTTCAAACCAAGTTTGCGGTGTAGCGCATTAACCCACAGCACCACACCAGGACTCCATGACTTCAGTAACATACAAGAAAAGAAAACCTCTGTTTCCAAGCAAGGTCATGTTTATAGATACAGAGGTTAGAATCTTGACATAACTTTTCAGGAACACAATCCAATCCATAACATTGTTCCATATCAATACACTACACAAAGACCTCCCTCATTTATTTTAATGCTGCGTAATTTTCCATTGTATGCATGTACTATAGTTTAACTAGTTTCCTATGTATAAACATTTGGGTTGTTTCCAGTTCCTTGGGTGACACAAAAGGTTTGCATTCAACTACTAAACTAAAGGGCTTACCTACTACCCTACCCGGTGTCACCATGAAAGAAATACCTGGCAATTTGCTTCCATAAAAATTACACAGAGAAAGTCCTATGTAATTCAGTTCTACTCTGTTAACAGATGGGGCTGTCATGAGCCAGAACTGACTTGTTGTTTTAATGCAGGGTTTTAGATTATTTCTAATATTTTACAATTCCACATGCTGCTGTGATCATTAATCTTACTCAAAGGCATTTCATGATGGCATGAGTATATTTGTAGAACAATCCCCAGAAGTAAAATTATTAAATCAAAAAGATATGTGCACTAGTAATTTGTTTGTGTCTATACAAAAGTAATTGATGTGTATTTGCACAATGAAACTGGATATTTACTTGGTCTCATAAGCAAAATGCAAATTGCAGTTATTTAAAGATTTCAAAATGAACATCAGGATTTTAATATGTTGGCAGATAATATTGGAAATCATTATGTGACCTTAGGATGGAGAATTTTTTTTTTTTTTTAACTAGAAGAAAAAGTGTAAACCATGAAGAATAAAATTGATCAATTGAAGTATATTAAAAAATGAAAGGTAAATATAAGGCAAGAGAAAAAATTTCCAAACATAGATTGAAAAATTATAGACACCCAGGCTATAAATGAGTTGGAATCAACTCGATGGTCATGAGTTTTGGTTTTCAGCCTCATAGCTTCCCTTTTTAGGGTTTCTGAGGCTATAAATCTTTATAGGATCAGAAAACCTTATTGTTTTCCTTAGGAGCAGTTGGTCGGTTTGAACTGCAGATCTTGTGGCTGGTAGTCCACTGCTTATTCTACAGCAATACCAGAGTTTCTTAGACTACATAAAGACCTCTAAAATTTTTTTTAAATGTAAAAATTATTTAAAATGTTAATTTATAGAAGCAGAAACTTGAATGGTCATTATTTATATGACAAATAGTGAACTTCATTAGGAATCATGGAAGTATAAATTCAAACAACATACCATTTCAACAAATTGGAAAAATCAAAAGGCCTACTGGTAGTGTAGTGGTTATGAATCGGGCTTTGAACCACAAGGTCAGTAGTTTGAAACCACCAGCTGTTCCATGGGAGAAAGATGAGGCTTTCTACTCCCGTAAAGATTACAGCCTCGGAAACCCGGTACAGGGTCACTATGAGTCGGAACCGACTCCACGGCACATAACAACAACAACAACCCTACCTAGTTTGGTGAAGATGTGATACAAATATAACCTTTATGTATATATGCTAGAATACTTGTCTGTATCACACAAACATAAGCAATATGTGGTTGGAGTAAAACTTTAGTAAAGCTCCTTTTCCGTTTATTTGGTTTTGTTTTCTATATATTTACTGACAATACTATCACATATTTTTGAAGTGTTATGCTATTGTTTAGATTGTGTCCCCCAAAACATATGTGTTGGAATCCTAATGACCTACTGATATAGTCCCACTTGGGAATAAAGTTTGCTTCTTTATATAAAAACAATTCTCAGTGAAGGGTGTATGTTAAACCTTTTGAAATATAAAAAGAGCAGATTAGACACAAGCAAGCACAAAGGGAGGAAACAGAGATGCAACAGATCAACAAGGGCCCGAAGGATGCAGGAGCTAAGTATCTTCTCCTAGAGCCATCAGATAGAGAGACCTTTGCCCTAGAGCCAATGACCTGAATGAAGAATTACAGCATCATGAACTGTGAGAAAAGAAATTTCTGTTCTTCAGATTTGTCCATTTGTGGTATTTCTGTTATAGCAGTACTAATGAATTGATCTATGTAGAATGCTTAGAACAGTGCCTAGCAAAAAAATACCATGTATATAATAGCTAATTTGAATATTTACTACTCTAAAAACACTATCTGCTTCACTCATTTACATCACCTTCCCAGTGTCTGAAGACTCTCAAGTTTGCAAACATGGTCTAAACTTCCTTGAATATACTTTTTCTTCTTTTGGGAATTAAGACATTTATTCTTTTCTTTGCCACCTACCTGCCATTTTCATCATTCCTCTAAGAAAAGGTAAGCTGGTAGTTCTATAACTATATTCACAAGTTATTTCTGTATGCTGGAATATAAATCAATTGAGTAAAGGGTACTTCTCCAGGGTATGAAAATTAGAACTAATTTAAACCATGAGGAATTCTTTTAATCAAGTACTTACCCATCTCAGGTTTTAGCTCTTTTCCCTAATGATGTTTGTTTTTCTTTCTGAAATTTGAATGTCCTTCTCATTAACAGAATATAGAATACCATTTGGATTTTCCTTAGTGGTGGGCTTATTATTTCTCTGTCCTTTATGGATGAATCTGAGTTAAACTGTAGTAAGTCATTTATTTAACAGATATTTATTACTAATCTACTTATATAAAGTAGTAAGTCTATGTGCTTGAGATACAGCAGTGAACAACACATTTAAAAATGCCTGCCTTAGAGAAGGCTTTTTCTTTTTCCACCAAGTTAGTATCTTACCTATTGCCTATGTTTTGTTTTTACTTTTTATTATGATTTGATGCAAATTTATAGAACAAATCAATTTTCCATTCAATAATTCATACACATTTTGTTTCATGTCATTTATTGTAATCTTCATGTTTAAGCACTCATCCCATTTCCTCTTTCTGTTTCCTGGTTCCATTAGTCTTTCTTTCCTATCCTTTTCTGCCTTCTGAGCTGTATCACTTGGAAAATTCTACCCTTTTGATCTGACTTGGTTGATTGTCCTAAGAAGTATGTACTTCCCTGATGTTATTATTAACTTCATAGACCTGTCTGCTGTTTGGCTGAAAGTTGAGCCATGGAGGTGAATTGTTTCAGGCCTGAAGGGTGACTAAGGACCATAGTTTTGGGGATTCTACCAGTCTCTATCCAACCAGTAAGCTTCTTATTTTTAATGATTGAGTTTATTCCCCACATTTTGATCCCACACTATCTGAGACCTAATATGTTATCCTTTTCAGACTGGTCAGTCAGTAGTTGTAGCCTCTGAGAGCCATCAAGTCCTTTTGGTCTGAGTTGTAGAAGCTGAGGTTCTCATGGTCCTTTAGTGCTTTGAATTAGCTTTCCCTACATCTTTGATTCTCTTCACTCTTCTTTGCTCTATTGATAGCTTCTCACATGCTTTTGTGACCCCAGTAGTTACTCACCAAAGTAGATGTAGGACATTTTCTTTGTGGATTGTGTTGTATGACTAAGTTGTGGCTATCTCTTGATATCCCTCTAAGCCTATGGTTCTGAGTCCCCGCAGGCCTAGTAACTCATTCTCTCAAGGTATTTGGTTCTGGATAGAAGTTTTTATAAGCTTGTCCCATATTAAAAAAACAAACAAAACATACTTCCATGGAGTCAATTCTCATTCATAGTACCATTGTATAGGGTTTCTGAGACTGTAAATCTTTATGGACCAAAAGATGAGAAAGACCTCCTTGCCTTAGACGTCTTTCCAAAGTTCTGTTACCATCTTTGAATAGCCAATGAGCCTGGCCTACTAAAGGGTGCAGAAAGTGGACTGCATCAATTTGCAGTGAGTCCTAATTTTAGGGTACTTTCTGGACATGGTGAAGGAAATTTTGAGGATTGTGACAGAACTGTGAAGTTCTGAAGGTGCCCACTTTAGGTATTGAAGGCCTCACAGCAGGTCATAGAGTAGAGCATCAAAGACTGCTTCTTTGTTGTTTATAGAAGATACGTGGTCACTTTGGCATGACCACATAGCTTCTATAAAGGTCACAGAAAAGAACCAGCCCTGTCTCCCAGAGAGGTTCCCATGTCATCAGGTGGCTTCATAAAATGCACATTTGCCTTATCTTAATTCACAACAAGAGCACAAAGCAGGTCAAGGAACAGAAAGTTCCTATCTCCCTGCAGTACAAGATGACCCATAGGCATTCCAAAGAGTAATTTGAGAAGATTGAACAGGAGTACAATAGGTACTTCACAGGTGTTGTCCAGGAAGGAGTCCTGACTGAGACTTTGCATTCAAATCCTGGCAAAGGTCAGCAAGAGACCAAAAAGTCCTGTGGGATCCAGCCTGTCCATTAAAGGAGAGTGTGATGCTATGAAGGACTGCCCTGATTCCACCAGGAAAAATGCATGACCCTGTTCCTTTCACTGACTGAAAACAAAGCCAGGTCTGTATGTAAATTTGTAGTGAAAGACCCCAACAAGCAAGGACTGGCAAAGTTCCATGCGGTGGACAGAAGACAGTGACAAGGGGCTCCTGGCCTGGGCCTAAAAACTGCATTCCTCATACTTGTGTGCTTAAAGACACAACAAACAAACTAACAAAAACACAAAGCTTTTCCAGAAAGGGCCTCAACACCACCCTTTCTTTTGCCAGCCTACCACCCAGAGATGCTACAAAGAGAACCCTTCAAATACAAGTGTTTTGGTTGCTTATGTTTACCTGAACTTCTTTCTGCTCAGCACACAGCCCCTGCCTCCTTTGCCCACCTTTTCTGTTTCTTTGGCATTGCTTCTGTTGCTGTTTTCAGTGAAACACCTCTGAACCCTCATGACTGAATGGGATAGGGGGCGGTTCTCATCAGTGAGGTCAGAGCTTTGACTCATCAGTGCCTCCTCCTGGAAGAATGGTGTAGAGACTGCAATGGTTTAACCCATTGTGAGTTGCCAAACCAGTGCCTTTGTGGGTTGATGCAGCAGTGTTGTCTTCCTGCACAGGGACAGATGACTTTGGTAAGCTTAGAAACTTGTCTATTAGACATTATCTCCTGCCTTCCATGTTCTCTTGGTATTCTCTCCATGTTGTTGTTAAGAACTGTGAAGTCATAGTAACCTTGTACAGGGAGCAGCTAGTGGATTTGAACCACCAAACTTGTGATTCACAGTCTAGTGTTTATCCCTATGGCACCACACCAGAAGTCCTTTTCTCTATATTGTTGTTGTTATTGTTATGTACCTTGGACTCAGTTCTGACTCATAGTGACCCTGTACAGGGTTTCTGAGGCTGTAAATCTTTACAGGAGCAGACAGCCTCAACTTTCTCCCATGGAACAGCTGGTAGTTTCAAACTGCTGACTGTGAGATTAGCAGCCCGATTCACAACCACTACGCTACCAGAGCTACTTTTTCTATACATATGCACTTATTATTTAAGTGCTGCATCTGGTCCCTTGAGCTCCTTGGGTTGGTGATGACTTGTCTCCAGGCAGAGTGACCCATGCTATGGGGTCCTTTGTAGGTTCTGTAAATAGTGGCAACCTGGATCAGTGCATTTCATACACTGTAATTTGTAATCTTTATATTGATATAGTTCTTCCAACACAGATTTGTTTATTCTTCTGGCAATCTTTTAATATTCTCCTTTAACACCATAACTCAAATGGATCAATTATTCTACAGTTTTCTTTATTCACTGATTGACATTCACAGGCACATGAAGCTATTTAAAATACCATAGTTTGCATCAGGCTCATCTTAGAACTCACATTGATATCTTTGTTCTTGTACCCAGTAGAAAACCCAATAGGTTGTGTGCAGCTGATTTGCCTAATGCGATGTATTGCTTGATTTCTTTCTTTTTTCTTTTTTTTTAAAAGTTTTTATTGTGAACTGAGTGATAGTTTACATGGGAGAACATTGGTTTTACATTCATCGTTTCATTGTAATGCTTACAATCCCCTCCATGCATCATCATTCAATAGTATTTGCTTCTATTACCTCTGTTTTTTGGGGGGTTGGAGGGTGGAGGGAATGCACAGAAAAACACTCAGGAATATATAATCATTTAAACAACCAAAAGGGCACATTCTGCAAGCCTGCCTCCTGGCTGCCAGCACACAGTCTTTCTCTTTCCATGAGTCTAGAGTCCTTTGCTGCTCTATATCTCCATGTCATTATCTCTACTTCCATCTCTAGTGTCACTGCTTCTCTGGATAGGGTCCCACATTCCACTCATGTACTTCTGTCTTGATGGTCCTAGGGTCCTCTGTTCCTGGACTGTAAGATTAACTACTTCACCATATTTGTTACAAAATGTCTACCTTTACAGTTGTGACCATTGCAATTAGTCATGATAACAATTACTCACTATTGAATCATAAGAATCTTATCCCCATCTCCTCTCACCAGACCTGTCTAGACAAGATGAAAACTACTCAGTGGGGATTCTACCTTTCACTGCACATTCTGAATCTAAACTCCCTCTTGAAAACTTGTAAGCCAGTCACTTCGTGCCTTCATAGGCACCCTCCACCCCCAATTTATATAGCCAATGTCTAAGTTGCCCATCCGGGTCAACACTGTGTATAGAGGGGATGAGAATGGTCCTTGTTGTAAAGATTCCTTACTTCTCAGTTGGTATTTTGAGCTACTACTTCCATAAGTATAAGTCAAGTTCATCAAATTGTAACAATTTACACTTGTTTCCTTTATTATTATTATTATCATTATTATCTTCCTCTAGTTGAACTCTCATCATCCAACCATTGAAGCCAGTTCAATAGTTACTATATGCTAGTTTAGGCATTTTTGTGCATCTCCCCTCACTTTATATCAGCTGGATGCGTCACTCTCAGTTCTAGCCCTCCATGGCTATATACTTGTCCATGGGCCCAGGAGTCCCTAGGTCTCACTTCAGACCAACCACTCCTTCCTTTTCTCTCTCTCATCTTGAGGTTGACAGGAGTCTAATGAATATGGCTCAGCCCATATCTTCATTGCTGCTCTTCTCCCACTTCCACTCACCAGTAGACCAATATGATCACCAGCAAGCTTACATGTCTGCTTGTATATTCCTTTTGAGATTTGGTCTTGGAAGGGGGTTTGTCCTGAAGGGACTTAGTTGCTTGCCTTGATGGCTCCCAGGGAACAACTTCCTTGATCTTGTAATAACCAATCAGACTACCATTTTGGGGGAATTTTTTCCTGCTCATCTTTCTTTCAAGAAATATCTTCTCTTCCTGTAGCTTCTCCAGGCTGGTCTGCTTGTCCTTTGAAGTGGAAATGTCCCACCTCAGAAGGTTCTGTATTAGATTCAGGATTCCAATTAAGGTGTCATACACTACAAAGGCTCTGCAAGAAGCCTCAGCTACTGGGCAAGTTCTAGCAACCCTTTTAGATATTCCAATCAGTTATAGGCTGAAGATGGGCTTACAAGTTGTCTATCATGTTTCTGGGTATTCCTTTCTATCTCACTCAAGTGTCTATTTTACAGTAGTAGACAAGAGAAAGCAATATTCATAAAACAGTCAAGCATGTTAACATTATTTCCTCTTTTCAGACTATGTCTCGATCCCTCTATCACAGAGCCCTGTTGTTCCAAGGCTAAGCAGACATCGCTATTTACCGATGTCCCATTTAGCACATGCAAACCTGCTTAAGTGTTCTCCTACATACCTTGTT
>NW_006408588.1:10459384-10461212 GCF_000296735.1 Chrysochloris asiatica | reverse complement strand
AACAAATATACCAAGTAGAGGAATTACTGGAACATAAGATATTTCTATTTCCAACTTTCTGAAAAAGCACCATACTGTTTTGCAGAGTGGTTGGAACATTTTATATTCCCACCAGCAATATAGGAGGATCACAGTCGCTCTACATCTAATTTTTAATATGTTCCAATAATCTATTTTAACTTGTTTTGTTCATACAATTTTTACAAAATCGAGTAGATGTGTGACCTTTGGGAAGTGTCATCCACATCCATTGTTTTGTCACTATTAGTGGACATAAAGAAATGCCTCTACATCTAATCCCACAGTTAAAAATCTTTCCAAATATCCCCAGCTTTGGGTAGTATTGAAATTTTTTATGTATAGTCTGCAAATAGAGAGAGTTGAACTTTCCTCTTTGCCAATTTGCATGCCTTTAATTTCCCTATCTTGCCTTATAGTTCTGGCTAAAGACTTCCAACACAATATTAAATAGGAGTGGTGGCAAAGGGCATCCTTTTCTTTTTCCTATTCACAAAGGGAATGCTTTTATATTCTATCCATTGAGAGTGATGTTGGCTGTTGGTTTTTAAATATATGGTCTTAATTATGTTGAGGAATTTTCCTCAATTCCTACTTTCTTGAGTGTTTTTTATCAGGAATGGATGTTGAATTTTGTAAAATGCCTTTTCTACATCAATCATTATAATCGTGTTGTTCTTTTCCTTTTTAAAATTTATATGGTGAATTATATTGTTTGTGTTTCTAATGTTTGCACATCCCTGATACGAATCACACCTGGTCATGATATAGTATTTTTCGATGTGTTATTGAATTCTGTTGCCTAGAATTTTTTACAATCTTGTATCTATGTTCATGAGGGATATTGGTCTATAATTTTCTATCTTAGTGATGTCCTTCCCTGGTTTGGCATAAAGGTTATGCTTGATTCATAGAATGTATTAGGGAGTTTTCTGTTGTCTTTGTATTCTGAAATAATTTGTTTGGAATTGGTGAGAGCTCTTCCTTGAATGTTTGGTAAAATTCACAAGTGAAGTCATCTGGACCTGCAGTTTTTTAGGTTGGGAATTTTTGGATTACCTGGTCAGCTTCTTCCTTTGTTATAAGTGTGTTCAAGTTTTCTACTTAATTCTGTGTAAGTTGAGGTTTGTTGTTGTTAAGTGCCGTCAAGTTAGTGACCCTGTATAGGGTTTCCGAGGAGCAGCTGGTGAGCTTAAACCACCAACCTTGCAGTTCAAATTGCTTTCCAGTCTGGTGCATTAACACGCAGTGCCATGTGCTTTTTCAAAATGTATCCATCTCCTCTGTTGTTGTTGTTGTTGTTGTTAGGTGCCATTGAGTTGGTACAGACTCATAGCGAACCCTGTACAACAGAACAAAAACACTTCTTGGTCCTGGGCCAACCTGACAATTGTTGCCACACTTGAGCCCATTTATGCTGCCACTTTCCTAATCCATCTCGTTGAGAGTCTTCCTCTTTTTCTCTGACCCTCCGCTTTACCAAACATGATATCCTTCTCCAGAGACTTGTCCCTCCTGACAATATGTCTGAAGTATGAGAGATGAAGTTTGGTAATCCTGGCCTCCAAGGAGCACTCTGGCTGCACTTCTTCCAACACAGATCTGTTGGCTGTTTTGGCAGCGCATGGCACTTTCAATATTCTCCTCCACCACCATAACTCATAAGCATCAGTTCTTCTATGGTCTTCTCTATTCACTGTCCAGCTTTCATGTGCATATGATGTTATTGAAAATACCATGACTTGTGTCAGGTGCATCTTAATCCTCAAGCTGACATCTTTGTTCTTCAACACTTTAAAAAGATCTTGTA
>NW_006408588.1:10456904-10458209 GCF_000296735.1 Chrysochloris asiatica | reverse complement strand
TTGGTTTTGGTTCTTTCTTCTTTGTGGATGTGTGCATTTATTGCAATAAATTTTTCTCCCTGCACAGCTTTTTGTATACTTTGGTATGTTGTGTTTTCATTCTCATTTGTTTCTAGGAACTTTGTGAAGTCATGTTTTATTTCTTCTAATATCCAGTAGCTTTTAAGGAGGGTGCTATTCAGTTTCTATGTATTTTACTTTATTTCCTTGGTCTTCCTAGTGTTAATTTCCAATTTTATAGCATTGTGATCTGAGAGATGCTTTGTAGTGTTTTGTTATTTGTAAAGTTATGGAGGCTTGTTTTGTGGCTTAACACATGGTCTGTTCTGGAGAATGTTTCATTTGCACTGGGAAAGAATGTGTTTTATGTTGTTGTTCGGTTGAATGCTCTGTACATTCTATGTACAATTTATGAGGTCCAGTTGGCTGATTGTGTTGTTTAGTTCCTCTGTGTCTTTGTTGAGTTTCTTTCTGGTTGTTCTATCTTTTTTTGAAAGTGGTGTATTGAAATCTGTCACTATTATTGTAGATTTGTCTATTTCTCTCTTCAAGTCTATTAGAGTTTGCTTTATATATTTTGGAGCTCTTTAATTGGGACCATAGATATTTATTATGGCTATGTCATCTTGTTCAATTGACCCTTTAATCATGAGATAATGTCCATCTTTATCTATTATGCTGGTTTTTGGCTTGTAGATTTTTGATCAGAGATTAGTATTGCAATTAGCTTGGTATGTTTTTCCCCATCCTTTCACTTTTAGTCTGTTTTTGTCTTTCTGTGTCAGGTGTGTCTCTTGCAGACAGCATATTGAAGGATCTTATTTCTTATCCCTTCTGCCACTCTCTGTCTCTTAACTGGTGCATTTAATCTGTTGACATTCAGTGTAATTATTGATAGGTATGATTTAATTGCTATCATTATATTAGTTTTCTTTTGGTGCTGCTGGTTCCTTTTTTTCTGCATGCCTTCCTGTGCTGGGTTCATGTTTTTTGTGTTCATTCTTGTCAGTTTCTTCACAGTTTAAATGTTTCCATGTTTTTCTTGGATTCTCATTTTCTTGGTATATTGTAAAGTATATTAATTTTATTTGAGGTTACCCTATGTTGTATTAACTTTTCCCTCTATTTAAAATAGTATATTTCATCCTTCAATCTACCTGACCTCCTCACCATCTGGATCTTTGTTCCTTTGTATTTACCTTCTTTTATACTGTAATTGTTTTAATTATAAACTGACCTCCCAGATCCTTTGAATTCATTCTTACAGTTTTCTGTTCTGGCCTCTTCCATCTGCTGATTGAGTTC
>NW_006408588.1:10453689-10455617 GCF_000296735.1 Chrysochloris asiatica | reverse complement strand
TCTTGGGTAACATAGAGAGAGAAAGATCCCATTGGTGGTAAAAGGAGGAGAAAAAGCAATACAGCAACAGCCAAAAAAGAAAGCAGCCAGGTTGTATAATATAGTCTATAATTGCAGAAAAGAAAAAAAAAAAAATCTGTAACAAAATAATCTAGGCTTTACTCCTAGTGGGTGACAGTTCACAGCTGAGCAGATCCATGTGCTGGGGCAGTATAACCCTCCAGGGTTGGGAGGGGTGTCTGCTCACTCCAGCACTTCCTTTAGTCACCAGAGTGGTGATGCACAGAGAACGGGAAATGGACAGATGAAACATTATTTGAACTTTTATCTCTGAAGATCAGTCAGGTCTCTGTGATGGGATTTCTGTCCTATAGCAGTATTCCTCATTTGATTGACTGTTTGCTTCCATGAGTGTACGAACTAGTAAGCCAGTTGATGGTTGATCTGAGCAAAATGCAGTCTGCAACTACTTCAATGTTTTCTCCATTTATCCAATTGCTCCAATGGTGAGTATTTTTGTTTATGTTGAGGTGCAACCCATAATAAAGGGTGTGGTCTTTGGTCTTCATCAGTAAATATTTTGAATCCTCTTCACTTTCAGCAAACAAAGTTGTATCATCTGCATATCGTAGGTTTTTATGGAGTCCTCCTCCAATGTTGATGCCATGTTTTCCTTCATATAGTACAGTTTCTCTGATAATTTGCTCAGCATACAGATTGAATAAGTATGGTGAAAGAATACAACACTGGAGCACACCTTTCTTGATTGTAAACCATTTGGTGTGCCCTTGTTCCATTCAAGCATAATGTCCTCCACTTTTATTCATTCATGTAATGAGGTATTTTGCAGATCCATTATTTAGTTGAGTGTTCAGGTTCAGGATTGACTATTTTTACTGGCTTACTATTTTGTATTAATGTACAGGTTCCTCCTGAGCACAATTTAATGTTCTGGAATACTCACTGTCGACAGTGTTGTCTGTAACTTGTCATGGTCCACACAATCGAAAACCTTTGTGTAGTCAATACATTCTAGTAAACATATATATATTTTTTATTCTCTGCTTTCAGCCAAGATCCAACTTATGTCAACAGTGATATATCCTGTTCCATGCCTTGCCTGAATCTGACCTGAACCTTTGGCAATTTCTTGTCAGTGTACTGCTGTAGCCATTTTTGAATTATTTTTTGAAAAATCTTACTTGCATGAGGTATTAATGATATTGTATGATAATTTCCAATTTCACCTCTCTTGGGAATGGGCACAAATATAGATTTCTTCCTGTCAGTTGGCCAGGTAATTGTCTTCCTAATTTCTTGGCATAGAATGAGCGAGTGCTTCCAGTATTGCCTCAGTGTGTTGAAAGATTTCAGTTTGGCATCCAACAATTCCCAGAGCCTTGCTCTTTGCCATTACCTTCATTGCACCTTGGATTTCCTTCAGTATCATTGACTGTTGATTATATGCTGCCTGTTGAAATGGTTAAACATTGACCCATTTCTTTTTGGTACAATGATTCTGTGTAGTCTTTATTTGGTCGTTCGGCACTTTCTGCATCGTTCAATATTTTGCCATAGAATCCTTTAATATCACAAGTTGAGGCCTGAAATTTTTCTTCATTTATTTCAGCTTGAGAAATATCGAGCATGTTCTTCCCTTTTGATTTTCTGACCTCAAATCTTTGCACATTTCATTATAATATTTGACTCTGTCTTCTTGAACTGTCCTTTGAAATTTTCTATTCAACTCTTTTACCTCCTTATTTCTTCCATTTGCTTTAGCATCTCTACACTGGAGAACAAATTTCATAGTCTCTTCTGACATCCATTTTTTCTTTTTCTTCTTTATTTTCATAATGACCTTTTGCTTTCTTCCTGTATGATATTCTTGTTGTCAACCCACAACTATTCTGGTCTTCAGCCATTAG
>NW_006408588.1:10451071-10452794 GCF_000296735.1 Chrysochloris asiatica | reverse complement strand
CAGAATGGACTGGAGGCCACTTAACAACAACAAGAAACTTCACTTAGGAGACCTGATGTGAAGCTGTAAGATAAGCGCTAGACCTCAAGGTTGGTTTGAACTATAATGTGGCAGTTCAAACCCACCAGCCAATCCTCAGAAACCCTGTGAAGTGTTACTATGATTTGGGATCAACTCATTGGCTCCTAACAACAACAACAATTCCACTCAGTACAATGTCCTACAGGTTCATGTAATGAGTGGTTTGCAGATTCATCATTTAGAAAAGTGGACAGGATTGACTATTTTTGTTGGTTTGCTCTTTTGTTTCATTATGGTGTCTCATCTCTGTTGCTGAAAGCATCATAGAGTGACGCTTGTTGTCTTGATTTTGAGCTTGTTGGGAGATTTGCTTCCTCTAGGTCTCAGTGAAGGGAATCTCTAGTATCTTCCCCAGATTGGCTACTTCTTTATAGGATGGTTTCTGAGATTTTTACAGATATTGTGATAATTGCTTAGGATAGTAGATATAGCCAGTCTGTAACTATTGATAGCTTGAGGGCAAAATTAGAATCTTAATAGGCTCTCTGTAGTGGAGTTTAAGACAAATGGACTGCAAGACCAGTTTGAATCTAAGGTTAGCAGTTCAAACTCAACAGCTTTTGTTGTTAAATGCCATTAACTTGGTCTGACCCATAGTGACCATGCACAGGGTTTACTAGGAGCAACTGGTGAGATTGAACCACCTACCTTGCAGTTCAAACTGCCTTTGCAGTCCAGTGTATTAACCCATAGCATGATTCCAGGATTCCAAATTCAACAGTAGCTCCTCAGAAAACCCTTTGCAGGGTTGTTATGAGTTGGAACCAATTCGAAGGCACTTCACAACAGCAACAACCCCAACTGGTAATCTTCACATGGTGCTTATCTAAAAATTGTTTGTTTATGAACCATATTAGGATAAGTACAGAAATTTAGTAAGAATTTAAAACATTTTATGGGAATTTGACAATGCTCATTGAATTTCAAAAGCAATTTAAATACTCTGAAAAAATCAGGACTTAAGCATTGTATGTCTCTTTAAAATTTTATTTTTTCTTAGATTCATTGTTACTGTATTTCATAAGAGTAAATTTTCTGGAATAAATTTTAAAAATAAATAAATTTGACCCTGGACCATAGATTATTTGAGAAACAACAGTATAGGCAATTGTCTATTTACTATTTGTTGTTATAATAAGTCCTAATGAAATGTTCAAAGACCTACAGTTTTTGAGGAAGCTTTCTCAAGATGAAAGAATTGAAGAAAAATTTAAACCTCGAGTTACAATTTTGAGGAATTCTGAATAGGTTCTTGGTGTGGCACTGTAGGATGAGCATTGGAGTACTAACCACAAGGTCAGGAGTTCAATCTCACCAGCTGATCCTCAGAAACTCTATACAGGGTTGCTATGAGTCAGAATGACTCAATGGTATTTAACAATAACAACATATGCAAAATATTGAATGATGCAAGAAGCATCAAAAAGAAGACTGAAGGACATATTGGTTAGAAGGAGACCACAGGAACCCAAGAAGCTAGCCCTCAACCACCCTTCAAGTATGGAATGGAACTCACACTTGTGGCCCAATTTTAGCCAAGAAGCAGATAGGTATATAGAGGGGACAGTATTTGTTAGGCATGCTCATTAAGAAATAGCCAATAATTTAAGATTTTAAAAAGGCAACTTTACCTAAGGACAAA
>NW_006408588.1:10442555-10450476 GCF_000296735.1 Chrysochloris asiatica | reverse complement strand
ATTGGAACCATGGCAATGAAACAATATACGATAGAATGAATGTAAAACTAAAGTTCTCTCATGTAAACTATCATATAATTCACAATAAAACATTTTTTTAAAAAAGGCAGTTTTAGCTCAAGAACTGATAGTATTGAAGGAAGAAGTCCAAGCTGCACTGTAGACAATTGGCTAAAAGAAGCCTTTAGGAATTGATTACAGACCAATTGAAACGTTTTATTAAACTAATGCAATGCTGGAAGTGTTCACTAATCTTTGCCAAGAAATTTTGAAGACAGCTACGTAGGCAACCGACTGGAAGAGATCCATATTGGTGCCCATTACAAAGAAAGGCGACTCAAAAAATGCAAAGATCCTCAAACAATATCATTAATATCATCTGCAATTAAAATTTCACTGAGGATAATTCAAAAGTGGTTACAGCAGTACTTCCACAGGGAGTTGCCAGAAATTCAAGCAAGATTTAGAAGACAGTACAAAATGAGAGATATTGCTTATGTAAAATGGATTTTGGCTGAAACAGAGAATACCAGAAAGATATTTACTTAAGTTTTATTGACTATGCAAAGCCGCTCAACTGCGTGGAAAATAACTGGGATGGAAATTACAAAACACTGAATTATGCACATGTGGAACCTATAAATAGTCTAAGAGGCTGAGGCTCAAACAAAATAAGGGGATAGTGAACGTTTTAAAGTCAGGAAAGGTGTGCATCAAAGTTGTATTCTTTCACCTTATTTATTCAATCTGTATGCTGAGCAAATAATTTGAGAAGCTGGACTGTATTGAAGAACATGGATCAGTATTGGAGGAAGACTCATTAACAACCTGTTACATGCAGATGACACAACTTTGTTTGCTGAAAGTGAAGTAGAATCAAAGTACTTAACGATGAAGATAAAAGAATATTAGCATTCAGTATTGATTAGACCTTAACCTTAACGTAAAGAAAACAAAAATCCTCATAACTAGACCAGTAAATAACGTCATCATGAATGCAGAAAAGATTGAACTTGTCAGAGATTTCATTTTGCTTGGATCCACTCAAAAATCAATGCTCATGGAAGTGGCAGTCAAGAAATCAAGGTTGTGTTGTATTTGGCAAATCTGCTGCAAGCTGACTTCTTTAGTGTTAGAGAACAAAGAGATCAATTTGACAACTAAGGTGTGCCTGATCCAAGCCATGGCATTTTCAAGTGCTTCGTATACAGGTGAAAGCCATATAATGAATGAGGAATGAGACTATTTATGCCATTTCATGTGGTTGTTTTTGTTGTGGACCATCAAATCAGTTCCAACTCATAGCGACCCTGCATAGGGTTTCCACTAGGAACTGATGGGTTTGAACTGTCAACCTTGTGGTTAGCATGGTTAGCAGTTCAGTGCTTTTCCTACAGTGCCACACCGGTAAGTGATTTCTTTTTATTACTGAGTACTATACCACATTTCAAGTCCAGGATAATGTGCTGGACTAGAAGGTTAGTTTGAGTTACAAGATTGGTGGTTCAAACCAACCAGCTGCTCCTCAGAAACCAGGGTTGCCATGAGCTCTGGTAATGTAGTGGTTATGATTCGGGCTGCTAACATCACAGTCAGCAATTCGAAACTACTAGCCGCTTCACGGGAAAAAGATGAGGCTTTCTGCGCTCGTAAACATTTACAATCTCGAAAACCCTATGTGGGGTTTGTATGAGTCAGAACCTCAGAACCAATTCCATGGCACACCACCACCACCACCACCATCATTAGTCGGAACTGACTTGACAACACTTCACAATTAAAAAAAAAAATACCACATTTGAAAAAACCTTTTCTTCTGTTGATGGGCACCTCAACTGTTTCTAGTTTGCAGTTACTATTGACAAAATTTCTGTGAATATTTCTGTGCAAATCTTTTTTTTGTGTATATATAGTTTTAATTCTTGGATTTGTGTTTCTTTGTATGTCTCTGCTTTTTCTTGAGTGAGTTTTTGTGTGTGGTGCAAAGTAAGGTTGGAGATTCATGCATTCCATAAGAATATCTATTTGTTCAACATTAATTCTTGAAAAAAACTATCCTTTTTCTCCATTAAAGTATTCTGACACCTTTGTTATCCTGGAGTTTCCTTCTAGGATATTTATTCTACTTCACTGATTTATGTCTGCTGTTGTGGCACGGTGGGTTAATGCACCAGACTGCAAAGCCGTTTGAATTGCAAGGTTGGCAGTTCAAGCTCACCAGCTGCCCCTCGGAAACCTTATACAGAGTTGCTATGGGTCGGAGTCGACTCAATGGCACTTAGGAGCAAGGACAACAATTCTTACATTTCAACATTGTGTTGCTTATATTAAGTCCAATGTTTTTGCTCTTTTGGAAAATGGTGTTTTTCGTGTCCTGGGCCTTTTGCATTTCTAAATAAATTTTAGAATCAGGGTATTTATTGCTAAAATAAAAACCTGTTGAGATTCTGATTGACATTGCCTTAACTCTATAGAACTATGCATATTGGGGAATAAATGACATCTTAACAACATGGAATTTACATTCTTAATAAGGTCATACATTGATTTTTTTAAAAAATTAAAAATACTAATATTGTATTTTTCAATTCTAGAATTCCCATGATTGTTTTCTAGAATTATATTTATGTTTATATTTTCCTTCACTATGAGCATATTTTCCTATACTTTATTGAGCATCGTTTAAAAATATTTGTTAACTGCTTCAAATATCTGGGTCAGTCATCTTGGGATCAATCTCCATTTACATTTTTGTATCTTCATATGTTAAGTAATTTTGTACAGTGTCATGATATTAGGAAAGCTACATTGTGGAATCTTATGATTTAGTGATATTCCTCTATAAAATAGATAGCTTTGCTTTGTTTTTACAGGCAATATTTTTGTTAGATTTAATCTGCAAATGCTACCTCTTGGTCACCAATGCATATCTCATTTAATTTCCGGTGTGTGACACTGTAGTATAAGCAATGGACTGCTAAACCCAAGTTCAGTTGTTCACACTCACCAGCCACTCCTCTGAAACTCTATACAGGTTCACTATGAGTTGGACTGACTCACCAACACTTAACACAGTCTTCTTGATATCTCCTGTATGCATAAATTGCTCACATTGTCCATCAAAGACTTAGAGTTTATACTTAAAATGTGTTAGTCATCCTCTTTGTCTCTTTGCCATCTGTGATCTCCCTTCTCTCCTCCCACCATACCTGCTGTCCCAACCCTCAATTATTCAGAGAATGTGGTTGCCCCAACTCTGTCCTTTGGTTTCAAGGCCAGAAGAATTACTTTCTGTTAGGCTTTCATCTTCCCTTAATGACTAAGCAAGCCCCGGCCCTAAGACTAAAAGCTGTAAAAAATAAGAAGGAGAAGAGGTTTTATTCGAAATTTATAGTTGTTATTTTCCAGAGAACTAATTAGGTTGGAGCTACTTATTCATACCACAAGCAGGGAAAAACAACAAATTTAGAAGCTGGTTGTAATTAGGGCCTATTGATAAAAAGAGGGAGGTATTTCTCTTTAAAAAAAACAAAACAAAACAAAAAAATCTCTTGAGAAAACACTTTAATGAGCCTTTTGCTTATGTAAATATTAAGCCCAGGGCTAAAAAGGACAAGAGATATTACAACAAATGGGATTCAAAAAAATACTATGCATAATAATAAAAATCCCAAGAATATAGTTTTCCCTCAATAATAAGAGTGAGAAGTTGGCTGGTAGGAGTAGGGGTGGTTCAGAGATAAGAAGAGGGGACAGAAGAAAGGTCACAGTCCAGTAAGTGAGCCTGACTGAAGGAACACACTAAGAGGTTGTTATTGTTGTTGTGTTATTGTTTAGTGCCTTGAGTCACTTCTGACTCATAGTTCTGCATAGGGTGGCTGAGGAGCAGCTGGTGAGTTTGAACCACCAACCTTGCAGTTCAGTAGAACAGCTAATCTCCAGTGGGGGAGATATTTAGAGCCACAACTGTCTGATAATTCAAGTCTAAAATTTCCCCTGTTTTTTGTTTTAATTCTTATCTTTCTCCCAAGTCAACAGTATGAGGTTAAGTAAATAAATATTGCTACAAAATCAGAAGCTTTATATTTGGATATTTATTAAATTAAAATATGCATCATCCATCTAGGTATATACACCTCAGAAAGCAGTATTTCTCTCTCTCTAACCCTTCCACAGAGTCCTAGTGTTGCACTGTGGGCTAATGTGTCAGACTGCAAAGTCATTTGAAATGCAAGGTCAGTGGTTCAAGCTCACCAGCTGCTCCTTGGAAACCCTATACAGAATTATTATGGGTCGGAATAGACTTGACAGCACTTAACAACAACAACTACCCTTCCCCAGGACTTCTGTTGTGATCCTACAGCACTGTACTTTGAACCGTAATGTTGGTAGTTCAAACCCACCTTGACTGCAGTTAACAACACTTCCTTGAAGAATTTTGTGCTCTTCGATTTATTTCATGTCCAAAAGGCAAGTCTGACATCTCCATGGGATTCATCTGTGGTCCTTGTAAATATTCTTTGTGTTTGGAAAACGAAAAGATGTATGAAGAGTGGTAGAGTAAATGAGGTAAGATATTCCAATGGAAGGAGCTCCGGTACCGTAGTGGTTATGAATCAGGATGCTAACCTCAGGGTCAGCATTTTGAAACTACCAGCTGTTCCATGGGAAAAAGATGAGACTTTCTGCTTTCATAAAGGTTTACAGCCTTGAAAACCCTGTACAGGGTTGCTATGAGTGGGAACTAACTCCATGGCACATAACGACAACATCCCAATGGAATTCTTCTCAGATAGCCCTTGTTATCCGCAATGAATGAGCAGGTACATGGTCATGATGGAAAAATTTGCTCTGAGCAAATTTCCTGGATTTTTGTCACCAATACAGTTTTCAACTTTCTTAAATCTTCTTCAGAGTAAGTCCCCATGTTTGTACTATGTCCTTCAAAAAATTATATCAAGATACTTGTTGTTATCAGGAGTTGCCTAGTTATTTCCAACTGCGAGTGACACAACAGAACCAAACAGTGCCTGGTCATGTGCTATCCTCACAACTGCTGTTGTTTTTGAGCCCACTGCAACTGCCACTGTGTCAATTCAAGTTGCTGCAGGTTTTCCTCTTTTTATTGACCTTCAGCTGTACCAAGCATGATGTCCTTCTCCATGGACTGATTCCTCCTGATTCATGTCCAAAGTGTGAGAGACAGTCTTATTATCCCCACTTCTAAGAAACATTCTGGCCACACTTCTTCCAAAACAGAATTGTTTGTTCTTCTGACAGTTCATGTCCTATGTTCTTTACAAACACCATCATTCAAATGCATTGATTCTTCTTTGGTCTTCATTATTTGTTGACCAACTTTCACATGCATATGAGGAAATTGAAAATACTATGGATTAGGTCAGGCACACCTTAGTCCTCAAACTAAAGTCTTTGCTCTTGAACACTTTAAAGAGGTTTTATGCAGCAAATTTGCCTAATGCAATACGTTGTTTGATTTCTTGACTGCTGTTTCTGTGAGTGCTGATTGTGGATCCAAGCAAAATGAAGTCTTGGACAACTCCAGTCTTTTCTCCACCAGTTAGGATATCATTTATTTGTGCAATTGTGAGGATTTCTGTTTTCTATACATTAATTTGCAGTCCATACTGAATGCTGTAGTCTTTGTTCTTTTTCAGTAAGTATTTAAAGTCCTCTTCACTTCTAGCAAGCAAGATTGTGTCATCTGCATATCACAGGTTGCTAATGACTATTCCTACAATCCTGATGCCACATTCCTCTTCATATAATTCAGATTCTCAGATTATTTGCTCAGCGTACAAACTGACTAAGTATGGTGAAAAGATACAGCGCTGGTGCATACTTTTCCTGATTTTAAATCATTCAGTACCTCTTGTGTTCAAACAACTGTTTCTTTGTCTATGTACAGGTTCCTCATGAGCACAATGAAGTGTCCTGTAACACCCATTCTTCCTAATTTTATCCATAGTTTGTCATGATCCACACAGTCAAACATGAACAAAAACAAGTAAACATCTTTCTGATACTCTCTTCTTTCAGTCAAGATACATATGTCAGCAATGATATTCCTAGTTACATATCCTCTTCTGTATCTGGCTTGAATTTCTGACAGTTCCCTATCTATGTACAATACTGTTTTTAAATTATCTTCATTAAGACTGTACTTGAGAGATGCTGATTGTGTTCTTTCTCTTTGGTTTTCTAACTCCAGGTAATTTCACGCTTCATTTTAATGTTTATAATACTTTGTCTTCTCCAGCTGCCATTTGAAATATTCTGTTCAAGTCTTTTAATTGTTCATTTCTTCCATTCATTCTAGTGCCTGAATGCTCAAGAGAAAAATTCAGAGTCTGTTCTGACATCCATTTTAGTCTTTTCTTTCTTTTTTATGACCTTTTACTTTCCTCATGTATGATATTCTTGATGTTATTGTATAACTCTTTTGGTTTTGGATGATTAGTGTGTAATGAATCAAATCTGATCTTGAGATGGTCTTTAAATTCAGGTGGGATATATTCAATGTCATATTTTGGCTCTTGTGAACTTGTTTTAATTTTCTTCAACTTCAGACTGAACTTGTATAGGAGCAATTGATGGTCTGTTCCACAATCAGCTCCTGACTGTGTTTTGACTGATGATATTGAGCACCTCTGTTATCTCTTCCCATAGATGTAGTAGATTTGATTCCTGTGTATACTATCTGGCAATATCCACATGTTGTTGAAAACAGATTTTTGGAATGAATAAGTCATTGATCATTCAAAATTCTATCATGTGATCTCCAGCACTCTATCACCAACTTTCATATTCAAGTCATCAGTAATTATCAGTGCATCTGGATTATATATTTGGTCAATTTCAGACTGAAGAAATTAGTAGAATTCTTCAATTTATTCATCACTGGCTATGATAGTTAAGGTTTTGTATAAACATGACTTGGCCAGGATTCCCAGTGGTTTAGAAGTTGAGAATAGTTATCCCCTTGGTGAGATCTAATACAGGATAGTTAGTTCTGTGGTGATTGGATAAGAAAAGGCATAGTTATCTCTATGATGTTTTACTATGAATAGCCAATCAATTGAAAGAATATTTCCTTGGGGTTATGGCCTGATCCCTTATTCCTCAAGATAATGGACACTCAGGCAAAGCTTGTTCGCTTTCTGCCAGATCTGGATTTTACATCTGGGCCATCCTCCAACCTCAGGTTTTCTGCTCTATTGTTTTCCTGCCAGTCTGCCTACCCAGTCCACCTGCTGATCTTGGTTCATCTGACTTAGACTTGGGACACCTGTCTGTCTGCCTGTATTCCTGCCAGACCAGCCTGCCAATCTTGGTTCATCTGACCTGGAGTTGTGATTCTCCCACCTCTAAAAATTGTGATCCATTTCCTTGGAATAAACATATAAACTCCTCTTTATGTGTGTGTGTGTGTATAGCTATACCTATATCTGAATATAGATATAGATATATATTGTTGTTAAGTACCATCAAGTCATTTCTTACTCATAGCAACACTATACAGGGTTTCCAAGGTGGTTTTGAACTGCAAACCTTGTAGCTCATGGTACACACACACACGCACATGTAAGTTTCTTTGGTTTTGCTTCTCTAGAGAACTCAGCCTATGACACTGGCCATAGTGGTTAAACATAAATTTGATAGTAGTGATATTAACTAGTCTTACTTATAGGTATGTGTATATTATACTACTGCAGCCAGCATTGTACTTCTAGACAGATCTTGAGATGGTCTTTTTGGTGATGTCTGTGACTCTGTTCTCTTCAATCTGCCTTCTCAGCAAAGAAAACCATATGATTGTCCAATACAAAACAGCCAATACAATCAATTTCAGCACACTGGTGCTAAGATATTTACCTTTATGCCTTCCAATTCATTTTTT
>NW_006408588.1:10436954-10441553 GCF_000296735.1 Chrysochloris asiatica | reverse complement strand
GGTCCACAGAAGCCCACTGAACATTGTAAGACTTAGCTTGCCACTTCATTGCTGCTTTTACCCCACTTCCCCCTATCAGTGATGTGTGTGGTCACCGATCAGAGCGTGCATTTCTGTTGAGTCTTAGTCTTGGAAGGGGGTTTGTGTTGAGAGGACCCTACCACTTGCCTTGATGTTCCAATTCATTTTTTATGACTTTTAATTTTCTTATATTCATACATCATACATTGCACATTCTGATTATTAATGGATATTTGCAGCTGTGATGATTTGTACTACATCAGCAAATGAAGGTCCTGAAAACTTCGTTCCATTTGCATTATCAGGCCAGCTCTAGTTTGAGGAGGCAGCTCTTCCTCAGTCATATTTTGAGTGCATTCCTACTTGAAGGGCTCATCTTCCAGAACTATATATATATCAATGTTCTACTGCTATTCATGAGGTTTTCAATGGCTTCCCATTCATAAGCAGTATGCCTCTCTTTCTTCTAGTGTGTCTTAGTCTGGAAGCTCCACTGAAATCTGTCCACCATGAGTGACCCGCAATATAGCTGCCAGCATCATAGAAACACAGAAGTCACCATAGTTTATCAAACTAACAAATAGTGAATATGAAGAACCATATGTTCCTGAAATGAAAGATTAACTACTCTGCCCTTTTAGTTACACATTTTCTACAATTACAATTGTGACAATCACAATTAATCCTGTTAACAGTTACTCACAGTTGAATCATAAAATCCCATGAGCTTCATCCTGCATCCCCTTTCACCAGATCTATTTGGAGGAGAGGAAAACTATCCAGTGGGGATTCTACTTTAGCTCTCTCATTCTGAAACTAAACACACTGATGAAAGCTTGTAAGCCAACTACTTCTTGCCTTTATAATCCCACATTTTTGATAGCCAATATCTAGAATGCCTATCAACCCAATGCACTGAGGAAGCAATTCTTTGATATGAAGTGTCCTTCCATTTTGGTTGGAATTTTGAGTAATTGGATTCATAAGCCAAGGTCCAGTTTATCAAATGGTAGCAATTTACACTTGCTCACAGCATCAAGCACCTTTCTCTTCATCTGGTCGAGTTTTGGTCATCTCTCCATCCAAGTTATGTCAAATGAAAACTAGCTGCAAATTTGGTCATACACACACACCTCCACATACTTGAGACCTTCTGGTTACTTCATTCTCAGTTCTAGCCCCTGGCTAGGTCAGTGCCCTGGGCTCGGCAGTTCACACATCTCCCTAAACTTTTAGGCCAGCCTGGCCTTCATCCTCTATCTCTCATGTTGAGGTTAGCAGGTGTCAGTGTAACATGGCCAAACTCAACCCATGTCTTCATTGCTGCATTTCCTCAACTTCCACCCACAAGTGACCTAGGTCATCACCAGCAAGCATACTAGACTGCTCACAGGTTACATTTGAGTTTCAGTCTTAGAAGGGGGTTTTCCCTGATGGATTCCGACCGTCTTAAAAATGCTTGATCCATTTAAAAGCTATTCTTTTATGTGGGCAGCATTTCTTTAAACTTGTTGCAAAGCTTTAATAATTCGGAAAGATGTCTAAGTGAGTTTTGTTAAAATTTTGATACTTGCTTTAATCTCAAACCTACCCTCACATGGTGCTAAACTATCTCCCCACTTTTTTTGAAGGCACCATAATGATATTATGAAGTATATTATTGAGAACACTTGTATACAGCCATTCACTAATTGTAGAGTTGTGTCCAAACATTTTGTTGGGAATCAATTCGTGTATGTATGCATAGCCTAGTAGCATTATTATTTTTTTACTTACCCTCATATATTCCACTAATTTCATAAGCAAAAAAGGGGATGGTGGAGTATTTTCTGTGTCTTACCTGATTGCTTTCCTATATTGATTACACAGTACTTCCCTAGAAGGTATATTATCTGGAATAAAAAATCAGCACTAAATTAATTCTAGGACAACAGTCTCCTAGAAAGATTAATTATATATAATTTACCATTATGAAGGAAGCAGGCATCCAATAAATTAGAAAATGCATACCACCATCCAAGTAAACTGTTAAATATCCCAAGTGCTTATCTTACTGAGTGTTTGACAAATGGATTTCATATTCATTCAATTACATCAGTACTGTTTTCATGTCACCTACTCCATTGTTTACTTAAATGTATGTGTTATGTGCACTTAACTTCATTCATACTGTGTCTAGGAGGGATACTCAGGAAAGATAATAATTTTACAGTATTGAATAGGCCCCGCCATGTTATTAGTACTACAGCTTAAAATTCCTGGAGTTCAATGATACTCTAATAGTGTTTATATATGGTGCCAAAAGTGGATTTTTAAAAATGTTTTATTGTGAATTATGTGATAGTTTACATGGGAGAACATTAGTTTTACATTCATCCTATCCTATATCGTTTCATTGCCATGGTTGCAATCCTCTCCATGCATCATCAACCAACCAAAGGGTATACACTACAAGCCTGCCCCCCTGTTTGTCAGCATACAGCCCCTCTCCCTCTCTGGGTCTAGATTTCCCAGCGGTTCCATCTCTCGATGTCATTGTTGCTCCCTCCATCTCTGGCGTCACTGTTTCTCTGGGTAGAGTCCCGCACTTTGCTCTTCTCCCTTCTCAGAAACACTATACAGGGTTGCTATGACTTGGAACTGACTTGACGGCACTTAACGACAAGTATATTAGGGTATTTGCTTTCATGTTTCTTCACACTCCATCATCCATTCAATTCTTCTTCTGGTAAGCACTTTAATTTTCTCTTGATGTATCACTTTTCTACCATTGTAAGTCTTTAAGCTCTAGTGGCCCTACAGCTGAGTCAAGACAGGGGGCATGGACTAGGCATGTCATTCAAAGCATCAATCAGAACTATAAATTTATATCAGAGTGAATGAAATTCCATGGGACATTTGCTTGGATTCAGACAAATGGGCATTCAAGTTTTTGTTCTTTTAATTTCTATTTTTGTTTGTTTGTTTGTTTCATTTTGTTTCTGCTACAGCTACAGAGGCAGTCTGCTCCCATAAAGATTTATAGCCTTGGAAACCCTGTGTTGGGTCGCTATGAGTCGGAACTGACTCCACAGCACATAACGATGACAACGACAGCTACAGAACCAGTTGCTGTTAAGTCACTTCAAAGAGAAGTTGATCTCTTGTGTATTGGAGTAGAACTGTGCTCCACACGGTTTTCAGTGACTGATTTTTCAGAAATAGATCACTAGGCCTTTCTTCTGAGCTATTTAGGGGTGAACACAAAGCTCTGAACTTCTCTCTTACCATCAATTGGTGTTTGAGAATAAAGTCAATACACAGAGGAGAGTGGGGTCAACAGAGAGTGATATCAATTCTCTTTAACATGGCTTAGGTGGCTAAGTTTATCCTGTTGTTGTTAGGTGCTGTGGAGTTAGTTGTACTCACAGAAACCCTATATACAACAGAACAAAACACTACCTGGTCCTGTGCCAGCCTCACAATCATTGTTAAGCTTGAGCCCATTGCTGTTGCCACTGTGCTATTCCACCTCATTGGGGGTCTTCCTCTTTGTAGGTGATCTTAACACTTTACCTAGCATGATGTCCCAGGCCCTGGTCCCTCCTGATAATATGTCCAAAGTATGAGAGGCAGAGTCTCTGCATCCTGGCTTCAAAGGAGCATTCTTGCTGTACTTCTTCCAACACAGATTTGTTTGTTCTTCTAGAAGTTCAAGGCACCTCTCATATTCTTCTCCTACCCCATAACTCAAATGCAGCAATTCTCCTGCAGTCTTCTTAATTCATTGTCCAACTTTCTCATGAATATGAAGCTAAGGAAAATATCATGGCTTTAGCCCTCAAATTGACATCTTTTTTCTTGAACACTTTAAAGAGGTCTTGTGCAACAGATTTGTGTAATGCTATACCTTGTTTAAATTCTTGACTGCTGCTTCCAAGAGGGTTGATAGTTGATCCAAGCAAAATGAAGTCTTTGATAACTTCAGTCTTTTCTCCATTTATCATGATGTTATTTATTGGTCCAGAAATGAAGATTTCTGTTTTCTTTACATTGAGGTAAAACTCATATTGAAGACTGTGATCTTTGATCTTCATCAGGAACTATTTTAAGTCATCTCACATCCAGCAAGCAAGATTGTATTATCTGTATCTCACAGCTTGTTAATGAGTCTTCCTCCAATCCTGATGCCATATTCTGCCATATTCTTCTTTATATAACCCACCTTCTCAGATTATTTTCTCAATTTACAGAATGAATAAGTATGGTGAAAGAATGCTTCTCACATACACCCTAATTTTAAACCTTTAAGTGTTCTCTTGCTCTGTTCAAACAATTTCCTCTTGGTCTAAGTACAGGACCCTCATGAGTACAATTAGGTGTTTCAGAATACTCATTCTCTGCACTGTTGTCTATAGGTTGTCATGTTCTACACAATTGAAAACTTTTGCACAATAACACAGGTATTCTTTTTCTGATACTCTATGAGTTCAGCCAAGAAGATAAAACCAAATATTATAATAAAATATGCAAAGATTTAGAATTAGAAAACCAAAAAGGAAGAACACGGTCAGCATTTCTCAAGCTGGGAGAACTGAG
>NW_006408588.1:10429846-10435756 GCF_000296735.1 Chrysochloris asiatica | reverse complement strand
TGAGGACTAAGGTGCGCCTGACCCAAGCCATGGTATTTTCAATAACCTTATTGCAAAATAAGGTTGCGAAAGCTGGACAGTGAATAAGGAAGATGCCTTTGAATTGTGGTGTTGGAGGAGAATACTAACAGTGCCTTGGACTACCAAAAGAACCAATAGATCTGTTTTGGAAGAAGTGCAGCCAGAGTGATCCTTGGAGGCCAGGAGCACAATATGTCTCTCATACTTTGGACATATTGTCAGGAGGGAACAGTCACTGGAGAAGGATGTCATGCTAGATGAGGGTCAGAGAAAAAGAGGAAGACCCCCAACGAGATGGATCGGCCAGATGGCATCATTGATGGCATCAAGTGTGGTGGCGGTAGTGAGGTTGGCCCAGGATCGGACATTGTTTCGTTCTGCTGTGCACCTGACAACAACAACAACAATGATTTCAGCCAAGGTCTATCTGACATTGGCAGTGATATCCTTCATTCCACATCTGTGTCTGCATCCAACTTGAACCTCTGGCAGTTCCTTGTCAATGTACTGTTGCTGCTGTTTTTGAATTATGTTGAAAATTTTACTTGCAAGTGATGTTAATGATATTGTCCAGTTATTCCCTCATTCTGTTGTCATTCTAGTATTCATGAAATTCTATTGCTGTACTTTTCAGTTAATGACCAATGCATTCCTTATTTTTTAAGCTACGTTATGTAGTTGAACTTTTGTAATAGAATTCTCTATTATTGTTTTTATCATGATCCCTCAGGACCCAGATGGAGCCAAGTAGAAATCATGGATGAATAACTATTGCTGACATTATATACTTCATCCTTTACCATCTTAAAATCTAAAATCTTAAAACTTGCTAGAACAGGCCTTTTATTCATGCTTTCTTATATTTTTTCCTGGTTTTCAGAGTTAAATATGTCATTGATATGTTTCTAAACTAAAATATGCCATTGAGATATTAAAAACAAAATCAGCTAATAGTTCAAGAATGAAAATTACTTGGTGTGTTTACACATAGTATTCACATTCACACAACACTTAACAGATTAAATATTATCCACCATTTCATACAAGGGACTTCAAAAAGTTCACGCAAAAGTTATATTATCTTTTACTTCCATTTTTCCATGAACTTTTTGAAGCCCCCTTGTACAGTGTATAAATTGACATATATTTTTTTTTTGCCTCTGAGATCTCTGTATTTATGACTCTTTATAGAAAGTCAATCAGCTAGGTAATACAATCAGAGTGTTTTTTAACACTAGCTTTCTGTAAAGTTTTTTTTTTTTTTTTTTTTTTTATTGCAATGGCATATAACCATTAAAAAAAATCTATTTCTGCAAGACTGATACAATACCAATATAAAATAAATCATCTAAGGCAATGAGACTGCCAAGAGTTACTAAAAAGATTCATTTTCCTTAGAGAGTTTCTAATAGGTTTGTTTCCAAACTGCTTCACTTCATTCTGGATGCCTGCTTCTGTTCTTGCATGCTAGGTTAAACAGCATACAATGGGTTCAAACTGCTGCATCATGTGACCAGTGCTTACCCAGGCAAGCATATGTAGATGTTTCTGGAAAGTTGCATATAAATTGAATCAGTTCAGAGGCTTTCTAGAGGAAATTGGTATGTGTAGGACTATACAAGAAATCTGTTAAAAGTAGGTATCTATTTTTGGTAAAATGGATTTTCCTTACCAGATTTGATATTCATGTGTAAATTTGTTCTCTATTTTTAAAATTTATTATTTTAGATTTTCTTTAAGCAAAATATGTCTAGATTTCCATTTTTTAAAATTCATTACAAATTAGATAAAATGGAGTTATCAGAGCTACTCCAAAACAAGCAAAATCAAAAACAGTCTAGACTGAGTTAACTGAGGACAATGAATATATGAAATTAAAGTCTTCCTCTGTTCTCCTTTTGAGAGAGATTTGAAATATTAGGTTTTAAACTTATTGATATGTATAGGGATATTATATTTTAATTTTGACAAAGGAAAAAATATAAAGAACATTATAAAAAAAAGTAAAAATATTACCTGAACATTCTATACTCACTGTATTTCAAGTGATTGGAACCCAGTTCAAACTATCTGAAGAAATTAAAATAAAATAAAAAATAGGTAAATTTATCTATTCATGGAAATTTTAACTGAATAGGAACACCCAGTTTCTCAAACTAAGAGCTACTAATTTTTCATTAATTTGGTACATAAAAAAGATAGGTGTTGTTGATAAGTGTCGTTGGTTCAATACTGAGTCATAGCATCTCTCTGTAGGGTTTCTGAGGCTGTAAATCTTTTCAGGAGCAGAAAGTCACATCTTTGTCCCATGAGGTAGCTGGTGAGTTCCAACCACTAACCTGTGTTTCTCAATTCAGTGCTTATCCTACATAGCTACCGTGCTCCCCATAAAAAAGATACTTACTTTTAAAAATGTTTTTAAATTATTAGTAAAACTGGAGGGCTTTGCATGTATTTATTAACTATTTGATTCAGTTTCTTCAATTGTTGATAAAATATTTTATTGAAATGTTTTATCTTTTCTTATAATTATTAGGATTTTTAAAGAAATTACCGATATTAATTTTTTTGTTTATGAATATGTTTTCCTACCTTGTTTCCCGTTTCCTACCTTGTTGAACTGTCTCGATGGCATACAGCAACAACAGTCACACTCCTGAATGAAATATCAGTATGTTCTAGGTTATATGAGTTTTCTGTTGTGTGAGTTTTCTTCTGTCACCACATAACATTTTTACATAATTATCTGTGTGTCTTTTCCTTTATGAAATAATGGGTTACTTAACAAAATTCCACCTGGTGTGATGCTGGACTGTGAACCACAAGGTGTGTGGTTTAAACCCATCAGCTGCTCCTGAGGAACCTTGTATAGGGTTGCTGTGAGTCAAAAACAACTTGATAGCACTGTTGACAACAACGACATAATTCCAAAAATTATTTTTAAAATTTCCTTATTTCAAAATTAGTTTATTTTTTAGTAATTTCATTTTTTATCATTTAAATATTTTTCTTATCTATTTTTTTTTTATTGTGAACTGAGTGATAGTTTACATGGGAGAACATCGGCTTTGCACCATCGTTTCATTGCAATGATCACAATCTCCTCTGTGCATCATCATTCAACAATATTTGCTTCCATTCCCTCTGTTTTTCTTTCTTTTGGGGGTAGGGTTGGGGTGGGGAGATGGACACAAAATCAATCAGGAATAATTTAAACAACCAAAGGGCACATTCTGAAAGCCTGCCTCCTGGCCACCAGCACTCAGTCCCTCTCTTTCCATGAGTCTAGAGTCCTCAGCTGCTCCCTCTTTCCATGTCCTCATCTCTGCCCCCGTCTCTGGTGTTGCTGCCATTTTGTCTGGAATTTTGTTGTAAGAAATATCTCCCTGAAAAATACCATTTTTGTATTTCACATTTTTGATGCTGCAGTTGTTAAGCATACAAAGTACCAAGGCGACAAGGCCATAGGAAGGACTTATTTGACATGGAGGCAATGTTTCACTTGCTTATCTTATTTATTGTTATTAATTGTATTAACTAAGATACTTTTGTTTTAAGTGTAGCAATGATCTGTTATTCTGTAACAAACTACTCCACATAATTTAGTGACTTAAAACAGCAATAAAGCTTTGGTAGTGGTGGTTATGTGCCATGGAGTCAGTTCCAACTCACAGCGACCCTGTACAGCGTTTCCGAGGCTGTAAATCTTTACGGGAGCAGAAAGCCTTATCTTTCTCCCGTGGAGCAGCTGGGAGTTTCAAACTGCTGACTTTGTGGTTCGCAGCTCCATTCGTAACCAATACGCTACCAGCTTTAGTACCCTCACATTTCCTTTGGATCATGAAGTTTGGAGGGACTTATTTCTGGTGGTTTTTGCGTCAAAGTTACTCATGATTGTAGTAAAAATGCTGACTAGAGTTGCAGTCCTCTGAAGGGTATGGCTCCACTTCCCAGGTGATTCCTCATAGCTGGCGAACAAGTACTGATTGTTGGTGGAGAGTCTCAGTTTCATCCAACTTGGGCCTTTTCATAAAATTGTTTTTAACATGACTGCTGGTTTCAAATAGAATGTGTGTTGTAAGCCAGAGAAAGTTAAGTGGAAGATATCCTATAACCCTCGACTTAGATAGAAGTCAAACTTCATCAATTCCACCAAATTAACAAATTTAATTGGTTAGAAACAAGTTACTAAATCTCAAGTGAAGTTTTTGGAACTGTTTTAGGGTTACTCTTACTCTGTCTCCTAGCTCAATTTTCTGTGTGTGATTGCAAGTCGTCTTGAAATGCTGGGGTACTTAAACCTGGGTTACAAGGACTGCTGATGGAGCCACATCCACACACAGCACATTCACTGAGAGTGAGCAGATGCTCTATACTTAAAACAGAGATATTTTTGTTAAGAAGGTGGATTTGATATAGAAAGGTACAGAAAAGCCAAACCCTCTACCATCAAGTCGATTTTAACTCAGAGTCACCCTGTAGGACAGAGTAGAGCTGCCCCATAAGATTTCTAAGGCTGTAAATCTTTATGGAAACAGATTGCCACATCTTTGTCTTGCAAAGCAGCTAGTGAGATGGAAACACTGACTTTTATGTTAGCAGCCCAACACTGTAACCACTGGCCACCAGGGTTCCTTTGAAAGGTTTGTTGCTGTTGTTGTTGTTGTAAGGTGCCATCAAGTTGGTTCCAACTCATATGAACCCTATATAGGGTTTTTTGAGGCTGTGAATCTTTACTGAAGCAGAAATCCTCATCTTTCTCTCACTCAACAGCTGGTGGATTTGAAATACTTGTCTTGTGGTTAGCAGTCCATTGCTTATCCTATATAATTTACTATACTTGTACCTGAATGAGAGCCCTGGTGTAGCACTGTAGGATAAGCACTGGACTACTAACCACAAGTTTGGCAGTTCAAATGAACCTGGCACTCTCAGAAACCCTGGGATCACTAGAGTCAGAACTGCCTCGATGGTATATAGCAACAACCATCACACACCTGAATGAAATATCAGTATGTTCTAGGTTATACTTCTTATAGGGAAGAAATTGTATCTTAAATTCAGCTTATATTTGCTAATCCCAAGGGCCTTGGTGGTGCAGTAAGTTAAGATTTGTAATAGTAATGGAAAGGACAGTGATTCAAATACACCAGCTGCTCTGTATGAGAAAGATGTGGCAGTCTGCTTCACTAGAGATTTGTTGTTATTGTTGTTAGGTTTTGTTGAGTCCATTTTGACTCATAGCAACCCTATAGAGGGTTTTCTAAGGATCTTCTAGTGGGCTTGAACTGCTTATTTGTGGTTAACAATCCGTTGCTTATCCCACAGTGCCACTAGGAAGCAGTTCTCTGTCCTATTTGGTCAGAGTGGATCCAAATCAATTCCACAGCTCTTTTTAATGCTAATTACAGTATCATCTACAAGGTTGTACAGATATATTCTTTTTTTTTCTTCTTCAAGTTTTTATTGTGAGGTTTACATGGGAGAACATCAGTTCTACACTCATCCTATCATATTTCATTTCATTGCAATGATTAAAATACTCTCCATGCACCATCAAACAAGCAAAGTGTACACCCTACAAGCCTCTCCCCTGGCCACCAACAAACAGCCCTTCTCCCTCTCTGAGTCCAGTGTCCCCAGCTGCTCCATCTGTCTCCATCCCTGGTATCACTGCTTTTCAGGGTAGGGTCCTGCTCTCCATTCTTCTTACTTGATAGTCCCAGTGACCTCTGCTCCAGGGCTGCAACATCAATCACTCTCCTCCTTTTGTCAAAAAACATCTACCTCTATATTTCCTACCCACACAGTCAGTCCTGATGGTAATTATTCACTACTGTACCACAAGACTCATATCCCCATTTCCTTTGCCAGCCTGGTCCCAACTGA
>NW_006408588.1:10415307-10416961 GCF_000296735.1 Chrysochloris asiatica | reverse complement strand
GAAGAAGAATCAAGCCTACCGCCTCAGTACACAGAGTTGAAAGGAATGGGCAACTTAGATATTGGCTACCTAAAATGGTGGGGGGAGGAGGGGATAGTTGCAAAAGGCACAGAGTGGCTGGCTTTCAAGCTTTTAAGAGGGAGTTTAGTTTCAGAGTGAGGTGGGGATTGTAGAATCCCCACTGAATAGTTTTCATCTTTTCTAGATAGGTCTGGTGAAAGGAGATGGGGGTAGAATGCTTTTGATTCAATAGTGACTAGTTGCTATCATGACTAATTGTGATTGTAACAATTTTAAAGGTAGGAGATAAGTTAAAAAAAAAATGGGGGGAGTAGTTAATTTTACATTCCAGGAATAGAGGACCTTAGAACCATTAAGAGGGAGAGCATGAGTGGAACATAGGATCCTAACCAGAGAAGCAGTGACACAGGGACAGAGGCAGAAGTGATGGCATGGAGAAATAGAGCAACTGAGGACTCTAGACTCATGGAAAGAGAAAGGCTGTGTGCTACCAGGTAGGAGGCTGACTTGCAAATGTTTAAATGATTATATAATCTTACATGTTTTTGTGTACATTCGAAAAAGAAAGAGGGAATAGAGGATGGTGTGGGATTGTAATCATTGCAATGAAACATAATTTGACTGGTTGAGTGCAAAATTGATGTTCAGCCATATAAATTATCACTCAATTCACAATAAAAGCTTAAAAAAAAAAAAGTCAACCATCAGCTGGAAAATTGGTAACTACAGTTTTCTAGGATCCTTAAGGAATTGGAATACTATCAGGGAAAAGGTTTAACAATCAACAGTGCTTGTTTCTGTGAGATGTCCACTGAAGAGCTGAAACCTAAACTTTAGATTAAAGGCAGAGGACTGCTATCCAAGGAAGTTGAGATCTTGCATCACAATGCATGTCCACACACATCTGCCTACACTGTTGACACTCTGCAGAAGCTTGATTTTGAGGTGTTAAACCATTCTCCCTAAAGTCCTGATCTTGCTCCAAGTGGCTTTCACCTTTTTGGTCCCCTGAAACAGCCCTTCTAGTATAGAGATTCATTACTGTTGAAGATGTGAAGACAGCAGTCCATCCATGGCTCAGAGCTCAACCTAAAACATTTTAAATCAGGAAATACAAAAGCTTGTTCACAGATGGACAAAGTTTATTGAAAAGCAAGATTGTGGGAAAAAATAATGTATTTGTCTCTTCTAAAAGTTGATTAAAATAAATTCTACAGCCAGAGTATGGATAGCTTTTGACTTAGCCTTTATCATATATTTTGTGCTCATTCCAAAGGAAGGTCATACAATGGAATGTGGAAATAATTGAATAATATCATTAATATCACATGCAAGTAATATTTTTATATTAATTCAAAAACAGTTGCAACAATACATTGATAGAGATCTGTCAGAAACGCAAACTGGATTCAGAAGAAGACATGGGAACAGCATTATTGTTGTTGATGTCAAATAGATCTTGGCTGAAAGTTGTGAATAACAAAGTTGCATAATGTGATTTGTTGACTATGCTAAGGCTTTTGACCACATGGATCATAACAAACTATGGATAACATTACAAAGAATGAGTATTCCAGAAAATTTGATTGTGCTCATGAGGAAACTGTACATAGAACAAGAGGTTCAAACTGAG
>NW_006408588.1:10412417-10414302 GCF_000296735.1 Chrysochloris asiatica | reverse complement strand
GTTTAAACAGCTAAGTTTGCAGTTCAAACTCAACAGTGGCTCCTCAGAAGCCCTATAAAGTGTCTCTATGAGTCAAAATCACCAACTCAGTGGCAGCTATCAACTACACTGACTAATTATGTTTTCATATACTTTTTCGTAATTTACAGATCTTCTTTGGAGAAATGCCTATTCAAATCTTTTGACCATTTAAATTTTTTTTTTATTTTTATTGTCAGATTTTAGGAATGCTTTATATATTTTTGCATAAAAGTACCTTACCAGATATGATTTGCAAATATTTTCTCCCATCCCATGAATTATTTTTCAATGTCTTTATGGTGTTCTTTGAAGCTAAAAGGTTTTTAATTTGTTAAAGTTTAACTTACCCAAGTTTTCTTTTGTCACTTGCAACTTATGTTCAATTTTTGATATGTCAAAAGATAAGTTGAATTTCAGAAAAATCTTGTTTTGAATCCACATAGTCTGCTGTTAAAGATTAATATTGCCCTAAAGTCTTAGGGAAGTCAAAATGCAAGACTGGTCAAAGATCTCTTTGTAGTAGACTGTACCTGAGGAAATTATTTTTAATGGAAATTCTGCCTGGGAGAAAGAGGAGGAAGATACTGCATTTTTCTGAGTTGAACCAAAAGCATATCTTAATTTAGGTCAAGTTTAGATATGGATAAAGCTGTAGAATCCATAGGGCATTGGAGACCTACCCTATAGATATAAAATTGAAAGGGTTGGGTGAAATATGAATCAGAGAAGAGAGTTCATGAATAACGTATACTAAGCCACATAGAGAATCCATTAGCTATAATGAGGTAAAGTGAGAAGATCTTTTCCTGAGCTTCATGAATGCTAATCAGATTGTGTTATGGAGAATTGACTGCAAAGAGAGTATACATTCAAGAATCCCAGTGGAGAGACCATGTCAGACTATGGTAGTGGCCCTGGTAAGAGTTATTGTAAATTGAGCCTCAAAAGTAACATTTGTAGAGGGAAGAAAGATTTCACAGATATTGTGATAGATCTACAAGTCTTTAGCAGTTTATTGGATACAAGGTGGGAGCTGACAAGTGCATAAAAAAACATAAGTTATTGCAATGAGAATCATCTTCCTCATCAATTAGATAAAGAGCCATTGTGGAGTAATTGTGGTGCATTGTTCTGATGTTCCAAGGGTTTGTACCGTCCATGATGAAAAGTAATCTAAATTACGTTGTTTTTGAAAAATATTCCTACAAATTTTCTTTCCATTCCAAAGACAAGACACTTGAAAAAGATTATTCATGTTGCCATTTTGACTCTTGCTCTAGTGGAGAAATCAGCTTGAACACTATTTTCGGTTCTTCATGAAAATGTCTTAAAATGCTCATTTCTTTTTGAAAATTAGTGTACCTTTAATGACTGTATGTGTTCATTTCTGAAAGAAACAAAAATAGTTGTATATGTGTGAATATAATAGCATATGTAGTATATTTCTATACTTATATATTGTTATACTGTAGTCCTGGGATTTGTAACAAACACTAAATGTATAACATCCTTTATATCTAAAAGTTTGAGAGGAAGTTCATTTAAAAAAAAAAAAAAATTCTCCTATAAGCCCTGAAAGTAACTAATTTCTGAGTAGCAAACACACGTACACACGCATGCACACACACACCTGGGGGCTTCATAAAGTTCTTAAACAAATTTCACTATCTTTTAAACTTTTGATTCCATTTTTCCATGAATTGTTTAAATTATCCTGCCCCGTGTGTGTGTATATATATGTATATGGTCTCTCAGATTTGCCGTGGGCTCAGTTCTGATTCATAGCAAACCTATGTAGGGTTTCTGAGGCTGAAAATCTTTACAGGAGCAGAATGCCTCTTCTTTCTCCTTCTGAATGCCTGGT
>NW_006408588.1:10410435-10411757 GCF_000296735.1 Chrysochloris asiatica | reverse complement strand
CAGTATTCTCCTCCAACACCATAACTCAAAGGCATCAATTATTCTACAGTCTTCCTTATTCACTGTCCAGCTTTCACATGCATATGAGGTTATTTGAAATACCATGGTTTGGGTCAGGCGCACCTTAGTCCTCAAGCTGACATCTTTGCTCTTCAACACTCTAAAAAGGTCTTATGTAACAGATTTGCCTAATACAATACGTCATTTGATCTCTTGACTGCTGCTTCCATGAGTGTTGATAGTTGATCCAAGAAGAATGAAGTCCTTGACAACTTCAGTCTTTTCTCGGTTCATAGGAATGTTGTTTATTGGTCTAGTGGTAAGGATTTTTGTTTTCTTTACATTGCGATGTAATCCATACCAAAGGCTGTGCTCTTTGATTTTCATCAAAGTCCTCTTCACTTTCAGCAAGCAAGGTTGTATCAACTGCATATCGCAGGTTGTTAATGAGGCTTCCTCCAATCCTGATGCCACATTTTTCTTCATAGAACTCAGCTTCTTAGATTATTTGTTCAGCATACGGGTTGAATAACTATGGTGAAAGAATACACCCTTGTACCACACCTTTCTTAATTTTAAAACATTCAGTGTTCCCATGTTCTGTTCGAACAACTGCCTCTTGCTCCAGGTACAGATTCCTCAAGAGCACAATTAAGTATTCCAGAATACTCATACTTTGCAATGTTGTCCATAGCTTGTCATGATCCACACAAGCGAAAGCCTTTGTGTATTCAATAAAGCACAGGTTAACATCTTTCTGATAGTCTCTGCTTTCAGCCAAGATCCAATGGACATCAGCAATGATATCCCTTGTTCCATGGCCTCTTCTGAATCTGGCTTGAACCACTGGAAGTTATTGGTCAATGTATGATTGTAGCCATTTCTGTATTACCTTTAGCAAAACTTTGCTTGCGTGAGATATCAAAGAGATTGTCCGATGATTTCCGCATTCCGTTGGGTCACCTCTCTTTGGAATGGACACAAAATATGGATCTCTTCCAATCAATTGGCCAGATAGTTGTCTTCCAAATTTCTTGGCATAGATGAGTGAATGCCTCTTGTGCCACCTCACTTTCTTGAAAAATTTCAATTTTTATTCCATCAATTCCTGGTGCCTTGTTGTTTGCCATTTCCTTCAGTGCACCTTGGACTTCCTCCTTCAGTATCATTGGCTCTTGATCATATGTTACCTCTTGAAATGGTTGAACATTAACCACTTCCTTTTGGTATAGTGACTCTGTGTATTCTTTCCATCTTCTCTTGATGCTTTCTGCATCATTCAATAATTTTCCCAGAGAATCTTTCAATAACGAAAGTCAAGG
>NW_006408588.1:10405565-10407360 GCF_000296735.1 Chrysochloris asiatica | reverse complement strand
TCTCTTCATGTATGATGTTCTTGATGTCATCCCACAATTCTTCTGGTCTTCGATCTTTAGTGTTTAATTCATCAAATCTGTTCTTCAGATGATCTCTAAATTGGAAACCATATACAATACATATATGTGTGTGTTTATGTATATACATATATGCACACATATACTTATATATATGGTTTCTTTATAATATATGTATATAACCTACATTAGAGATTTTTATATAATATATGTACATATATAATATAGAAACCCTATATAGGCATATATGTGTATATAGATATAGATATATACTATATATGGTTTCCAAAGCTTTAAATCTTCACGGGAGCAGAAAGCCTCATCTTTCTCCTGTGGAGAGGTTGGTGAGCTCAAACTATGGACCTTATGGTTCTCAGTCCAGTGCTTCTCATATGGAGACACTGCAATCCCCATTCCCTTCCACATGTATGTGTTATTGTTATTAGGTCTTGTAGTATTGGTTCCAATTCACAGCAATACCATGCACAACTTTAGGAAACACTGCCCTGTCTTGAGCCATCCTCATAATTGTTATGTTTGAGCCTGCTGTTGCTATCACTGTGTAAATGCTTTTACTTAGAGTTGTTTTTTTGTTTTGTTTTGTTTTGTTTTTTAGCTGATCCTCAACTTTTCAAAGCTTGATGTCCTTCTCCAAGGACTAGAGCATACTAACAACATATCCAAAGCCCTCCATAGTATGAGAGATGAAATCTTGCCATCTTCACTTTTAAGAAGTGTCTGGCTGTGCTTCTTCAAAGATATAGTTGTTTTGTTTTTCTTCTGCCAGTCCATGATACTTTCAGTAATCTTTTCTAACATCATAATGCAAAGGACTTGATTCTTCTCCCATCATTATTATTCATCATCAACTGAAAATACAATGGTTTTGGTCAGGTATACCAACATTTTTATTAATCGTCAACTGCAAATACCATGGTTTTGGGTATTTAGTGCACCTTAGTTCTCAAAGTGACATATTTGCTCTTGAACACGTCAAAGAGGTCTTTTGTAGCAGATTTGCCCAATGCAATATGTCTTTGATTTCGTGACTGCTGCTTTTATGAGCATTGATTATGGATCCAAACAAAATGAAGTCCTCAACAACTTCAGTCTTTTCTACTGTTATCATGATGTTATTTCTTTTTCCTGTTGTGAGGATCTTTGTTACACTGAGTTGCAATCCATAATGAAGGCTATCATCTTTGATCAAATGCTAAGTATTTGAAATCCTTTTCACTTGCACCAAGCAAGTTGTGTCATCTGCATATTGCAGGTTGTTAAAGAATCTTCCTCCAATTCTGATGCAATATTCTTCTTCATATAATCCAGCCTTTTGAATTACTTCCTCTGATTGAATAAGTATGTGAAAGTATGCAACCCTGATGTGCATTTTTTTTTTCTGATTTTAAATCATTCAGTATCTCCTTATTCTGTTTGAATGACTTCCTCTTTTTCTATGCATATGCTCCTAATGAGCATAATTAAGTCTTCTGAAATACCCATTCTTCTCAATGTTATAAATAGGTTGTTATGATCTACACTGTCAAGTGCCTTTGTACAGTCAATAAAGCACAAGTAAACATCTTTCTGGTATTTTTTGCAAGGTTCATCTGATGTTAAGTATGATATCTCAAGTTCACATCCTCTCCTGAATCTGGCTTGAATTTCTGGCAGTTCCTTAAGGTCAGTGGTTCGAAATTACCAGCCACTCCACAGGAGAAAGATGAGGCTTTCTGCTCCCATAAAGATTTACAGCCTGGAAACCCTGTACAGGGTC
>NW_006408588.1:10402529-10405180 GCF_000296735.1 Chrysochloris asiatica | reverse complement strand
ATTCTGGCTATACTTCTTCCAACACAAATTAGTTTGTTCTTTTGGAAGTCCATGGGACTTTTTATATTCTCCTCCAATATCATAACTCAAATGAATCAATTCTTCTATTGATATGGGTGCAAATATAAATCTATTCCAATCAGTTGACAAGGTAGCTGCCTTCCATATTTCTTGAGTCAGTATTTCGGGTGCTGCATTAGTTTGCCAAAACATTTCAGTTTGTATTCTGTAATTTCCTGAAGAATTCCTTGTATTCTTTCAATCCCTGAGGAATTGCCAATGCCTTCAGTTTTGCTTGGACTTATGATAGCAAGCTATGCTACTAGTATTTTAAATATCAGTAGGGTCACCCTAGTAGGTAGACAGGTTTCAGTGGAGTTTCCAGATTAGGAAGAACACTTCAGAAAAGATAAATGACTGAAAACCTCATAAATAGCAGTGGAACATTATGAGCTTTTAAGGCTGGAAGGCACTCAAAATATGAAAGGGTAAGCACTGCCTCCTCAAAGTTGAGTTGACCTTAAAGATGTCAATGTTTTTAAGCTTTTGGGACCCTCATTTAATGATGTAGCATAAATCAAAATGAGAAGAAATCACTGCAAATATCCATTAATAATGAAAACAGGCATTGTGTGAAGTATGAATCAAGGAAAATTAGAAGTCATCAAAAATGAAATAGAATACATGAAGATTGATAAATGTATCAATCCTGTGTGTTAATATCAATTCTATGCACTAGTGAACTAAATTGAACTGGGAGTCGCCATCTAGAATCTGATAATCTTATGTTTTATGATGCCAGAAATAAAACTGAAGAGAAATGATGTTGTATAAATTGTCAAAAAGAACACTGACAGATCTATTTTGAATTAAAAGACTGTCTGTGATAGGATAATATCCATATGACTATAAGGAATATCAGTTAATACCACAGTTATTCAAATGACACACCACTGCTAAAACCAGTGTTGATGAAATTTAAGAAATCTACCAACTTCCTCAGTCTGAAATTGATAAAACCTGAAACCAAGATACATTGATAAATACTGAAACCAAGATACATTGATAAATACTGATACATTGACAAAACATGAAACCAAGATACGTTGAAATGTCAACACTGGGAAGAAAGAAATGATCTGTAGTTGGAAAATATGGCCTTGCTATTAGTAACAATGCTGGAGACACATGATAAGATTTTGCAAGACCAATGACTTATTCATTACATAAACCTTTTTTCAACAATGTAAATACAGTAACTATACACCTGGACCTCACCAGATGTAATACACAGGAATCAAATTTACTACATCTGTGGGAAGAGACAATGGAGAAGCTCAATATCATCTGCCAAAACAACAGGAATACATGGTGGAATAGACCATCAATTGCTCATATGCAAGTTTAGGGTGAAACTGAAGAAAATTTTAAAAGTCCATGGGAGCCATAATATGACCTTGAGCATATCTCATCTGAATTTAAAAACCATCTCCAGAAAATATTTGATGTAATAGACACCAGACTGAATACCAGAAGAGTTGTGGGTTGATATCAAGAATATCATCCATAAGAAAGCAAAAGTTCATTAAAAAGATAGGAGAAAAGAGAAAAGACCAAACTGGATGTCAAAATAGACTCCAAAACTTGCTCATGAGCATACCAAAGCAAAAGCAACTAGAAGAAATGATGAATTAAAAGAGTTGAGCAGAAATTTTGAAAGACAGCTAGAGGAGACAAAGTAAAATATTATAATAAAATGTGCAAAGACTTTTAGTTAGAGGACCCAAAGGGAAGAAGACTATCAACATATTTCAAACTGAAAGAACTGAAGAAAAATTCAAACCTCAGGTTGAAATATTGAAGGATGATTCTAGTTGTGGTGTGGTGCTATCGGATAATGTGCTGTACCAAAAGGTTAGTTTGAATGAAAAGGTTGGTGATTCAACCTCAACAGCCGCTTTTTGGAAACCCTTAAAGGGACCACTGTGAGTCAGAACTCACTCAACAACAACTACAGGACAAAAATGGAGTCTGGTGTGGCCCTGTGGGATAAGAACTGGACTGCTAACCACAAGATTGGTGGTCCAAATCCTCCAGTTGTTCCTTGGAAAGCCAACTCAGTGTTGCTCTGAGTCTTGTATTATTTGATGGCACTTAACAACAACAAGAACAAAATGGACAAAATATTGGATAATAGTTGTTGTTAGGTGCCTTCAACATGATACCAACTCAGAGTGACTCTGTGTACAACAGAACGAAACACTGCTTGGTCCTGGCCCAACCTCACTATTCTTGCCATGCTTGAGCCCACAGATGCTGCCACTTGGCCAATCCGTCTCACTGGGGGTCTTCCTCTATTTCTCAGAGCTCCACCTTACCAAACATGATATCCTTTTCCAGTGACTGGTCCCTCCTGAAAATATGTCCAAAGTATGAGAGATGAAGTTTGACCATGCTGGCCTCCAAGGAGCGCTCTGGCTGCACTTCTTCCGACACAGATCTGTTAGTTCTTTTGGCAGCCCTTGGCACTTTCAGTATTTTCCTCCAACACCATAACTCAAATGCATAAATTATTCTATGATCTTCCTTATTCACTGTCCAACTTTCACATGCATATGAGGTTACTGAATATAGCATAGGTTGGGTCAGGT
>NW_006408588.1:10400601-10402211 GCF_000296735.1 Chrysochloris asiatica | reverse complement strand
TTTTTCTTCATATAACCCAGCTTCTCAGATTATTTGCTCAGCATACAGGTTGAATAAGTATGGTGAAAGAATCCAACCCTGTTGCACACAGTTCTTAATTTTAAACTATTCAGTGTTCCCATTTTTAGTTTGAACTACTCCCTGGTTTTTGTTTTTGTTTTTTAATGTTTTATTGTGAATTATGTGACCGTTTACATGGGAGAACATTAGCTTTACATTCATCCTATCATATATTATTTCATTGCCATGATTACAGTCCTCTCCATGCATCATCAACCAACCACTAGTTGTCAGCACACAGCTTCTCTCCCTCTCTGTGTCTAAAGTCCTCAGCCGCTCCATCTTTCCATGTCATCTTCTCTGCCTCCATCTCTGGCGTCACTGTTTCTGTAGGTAGGGTCCCGCTCTCCACTCTTCTCCCTTGATGGTCCCAGGGAACTCCGCTCCTAGACTTCAAAGTCAATCACTCCCCTCCTTTTGCTACAAAATGCCTGCCACTACATTTGCAACCCTCACAGTCAGTCCTGATAACAATTATTCACTACTGTATCACAAGAGACCTATCCACATCTCCTTTCATCAGCTCTGCACAAACAGATTGGATACTACTCAGTGGAGATTCTACCTTCTTCCACGCCCTCTGGATCTAGGCTCCCTCTTGAAAGCTTGTAAGCCAGTCACGTCTTGCCTTTGTAGCCCCTCACCCCCATTTTGGTTAGCCAATGTCCAAGTTGCCCATCCCTGTTTACTCTGTGAGTGGAGGGGGTGGGAATGATCCTCTCTGTAAAGACTTGTTCCTCTTTTGAGCTACTGCATCCATAGGTGTAGATCAAGTTCATTAAATTGTATCAGATTGCTCTCTTTTTCCTCTTCTTTCTTCTTCTACTTGAGCTCTGATCATCCAGTCATTTAAGCCAGGTCTAGTGGGTATTATCTGTAAGTGTGGGTGTTCTTATGCACATGCCATCTCTTCTTATCAGCCTGACACTTCACTCTCCACTCTAGTCCTCTGTGGCTATATCAGTGATTCTGGGCCCAGGAGTCCCCAGGTCTTGCTGGACAACTGGGTCTCCACCCGAGTTCACAGGAGTTTATTGAACATTGTAGGGCTTAGCTCGCAGCTTCATTGCTGTTTTTCCCTCATTTCCTCTTATCGGTCACGAACATGGTCACCAATCAGAGTGTGCATATCCATTAAGTCTTAGTCTTGCAAGATGGTTTGGCCTGAATGAACCCAATGAATTGGCTTGATGTCTCCTGGTGAGCAACTTGCTTGTTCTTGCAGTAATCAGTCAGACTGCCATTGTTATTTTGTATTTCTCCTCTCGGTCTTTCTTTCTAGAAGTATCTTCTGTTTTGCAAGCCACTCCAGGCTGGTCTGTTTGTCCTTTCAAGTGGAATTTTCCCACCTCAGAAGATTCTGGATGGAGTTCAGGATTCCACCAATGGACTTATGTAATGCAGAGGCTCCACAGGAAGCCTCCTTCACTGGGCACGTTGTAGCCCCATTTTAGGTATTCCAATCAGTTTGAGGAAGAAGACAGACTTACAAGCTTTCTATGGTGATATTTCTGGCTACTCCTTCTCTCCCCCTCAAGTGTCTATTTTAT
>NW_006408588.1:10387652-10392082 GCF_000296735.1 Chrysochloris asiatica | reverse complement strand
TGGCTCTCCCTGTTTGAGACTCTCCGCTACTGGAGGCTCCGCATGAGCTGGTTCCCGCCCCGCCTCCTCAAGCCCAAAGGAGCTGGGGCTGCCACCGCGCAATTTTAAAAAGCCTGTAATTCCTCGCACAGTGATTTCTCAAAGAAGCGGGTCTAAGGCTCTGGTGCACTGAGATTCACGCGGGCTGTGAGACTGTGAGTTCCTACCTGGGAGGTTTAACTCACGAATTGCCCGCCCCCAGATCCCAGAGCCCCCACTCACCTGTACCGCCTGGCTGCCCTGGCAAACCGGAAGTTTTTTCTCAGTCTTTTACAGTAGTTGTACTATGGACTATTTCTCCTTTTGTGACTGACTAATTTCATTGAACATAAAGTCCTCAAGGTTCATCTAATTTATGTGGTGGCTTGCAGCTTCCTTGTTATTCTTTAAGGTAGCATAATTTTCCATTGTGTGTATGCAACACAGTTTGTTTATCCATTCTTCAGTTGATGGGCACTTAGGTTTTCTTCATCTTTTTGCTATTGTCAATAGTGCTGCTATAAACATTGGTGTAGGTATATCTACTTGTGTTATGGGTCATATTTCTTGTGGGTAAATACCAAGTAGAGGAATTGCTGGATCATAAGGTATTTCTATTTCCAACATTCTAAGGAAGCACTATATTGCTTTCCAGAGAGGTTGGATCATTTTTCAGTCCCACCAGCAATGTAGGAGTGTCCCAGTTTCTCCACAACCTCACCAACATTTACTGTCCTCTACTTTTTTGATCTTTGCTATTATTGCTGCTATGAGATGAGATCTCATTGTTGTTTTGATTTTCATCTCTCTGATAGCTAGTGTTTGTGAACATATGTTTGTTGGCTGCCTGGATCTCCTCCTTGGTGAAGTGTCTGTTCATATCCTGGGCCCATTTTTTAAATGGGTTATTTGTCTTTTTCTTGTAGTGTTGTGGTTCCCTATATATTATGATTCCATTGTCTGTTGTGTCATTGCAAAAGATTTTTTTCCCATTCTGTAGGTTCCCATTTTACTCTTCTGGTGAAGTGTTTTGATGCACATAAGTTATTAATATTTAGTATGTCCCATTGATCTATTCTGTCTACTTTTGTTTGTGTAGTTTTCTTTGTATAGGTGTTTGTTTCTCTGGTTACATTTATTCCTAGATATTTCATTTGGGCAGCTATTATAAATGGTATTGCTTTCCTAATGTCCTTTTCAGTGCTGTCATTTTTGGTATAGAGGAAGCCAAGTGATTTTTGTATGTTGATCTTATATCCTGCCACTTTGCCGAATCTTCCAATGAGGTCAAGTAGCTTTTTTACTGACTCTTTGGGGTTTTCTATGTGTAGGATCATATCATCTGCAAATACAGAAGGTTTTACTTCTTTTTTGCCTATTTGGATGCCTTTAATTTCCCTGTCTTGCCGAATAACTCTTGTTAAGGCTTCCAGCACAATATTGAATAGGACTGGTGACAAAGGTCATCCTTGTCTGGTTCCTGTTTCCAGAGGGAAGGTTTTCAGTTTCTCTCCATTGAGAGTAATGTAGGCTGTTGGTTTTGTATATATGCTCTTAATTATGTTGAGGATTTTCCCTTCAATTCCTATTTTGTTGAGTGTTTTTATCAGGAATGGATGTTGGATTTTGTCAAATGCCTTTTCTGCATCAATCGATATGATCACGTGGTTCTTTTCTTTTCTCTTATATATATTGTTGATTGCAGTGATCATTTTTCTAATGTTGAACCATCCTTGCAACCCTGATATGAATCCCATTTGATCATGATGTATTATCTTTTTGATGTGCTGCTGGATTCTCTTGGCTAGGATTTTGTTGAGAATTGTTACATCTATGTTCATGACGGATATTGGTCTGTAGTTTTCTTTCTTAGTGATATCCTTCCCGGGTTTTTGTATGAAGGTTATGCTTGCTTCATAAAATGTATTAGCAAGTTTTCCATCCTCCTGTTTTCTGGCATAATTTGAGTAGAATTGGTGACAGCTCTTCCCTGAATGTTTGGTAGAGCTCACCAGTGAAGCCATCTGTGCCTAGACTTCTTTTGTTGAGTTTTTTTGATGACCTGATCAGTTCCTTCTTTTCCTATGGATCTGCTCAGGTTTTTTCTAGGTCACTTTGTGTAAATTTAGGTAGGTCGTGTTTTGCTAAAAATGTATCCATCTCTTCTAAATTTTCAAATTTGTTGGAGTACAAATTTTCATAGTATTCTGTTATTATCCTTTTGATTTCTTTGGTTCCTTTTTGACATCACCCATGTGGTTTCTAATGTGTGTTATTTGTGTCTTCTCCCTCTTTTCTTTTGGTCTGTCAATTTTGTTAATCTTTTCAAAGAACCAGCTTCTTGTCCTGTTAATTCTTTCTATAGTTTTTTGTTTGTTTGTTTTCTATCTCATTTATTTGTGCTCTAATCTTTATTATTTCTTTTCTGAACTATTGCCTCTTGATTCATGTACAGATTCCTCATGAGCACAATTAAGTGTTCTGAATACACATATTTTACAATTTTGTCCATAGCTTGTCAATGTCCACACAACCAAATTCCTTTGTGTAGTCAACAAAGCACAGGCAAACATCTTTCTGATATTCTCTGCTTTCAGCCAAGATCCATCGGATATCAGCAATGATAGCCCTAATTCCACATCCTCTTCTGAATCCAGCTTGAACCTCTGGAAGTTCTTTGTCAACATAGCCATTTCTGTATTACCTTTAGTAAAACTTTAATCTCATGGGATATCAAAGATATTGTCTAATGATTTCCAAATCCTTTGGGTCACCTCTTTTTGGAATGGGCACAAATATGGATCTCTTCAAATTAGCTGGCTAGATAATTGTCTTCCATATTTTTTGGCATAAATGAATGAGTGCCTCCAGAAAGTACCCCTTCACTTTCTTGAAAATTTTCTGTTTTTATCCCATCAATTCCTGGTGACTTATTCTTTGCCAATTCCTTCAATGCACATTGGACTTCTTCCAATGCACATTGCACTTCTTCAGTGCACATTGGACAGTATCATTGGCTCTTGATCATATGCTACTTCTTGAAGTGGTTGATCAGTAACCATTTCCTTTGGTGCAGTGAATCTGTGCATTCCTTCCATCTTCTTTTGATGTTTTCTACACCATTCAATAATTTGCTTTGGGAATCCTTCAATAACAGATGTCGAGGCTTGCATTTTTTCTTCAGTTCCCCCAGCTTGAGAAACACTGAGCATGTTCTTCCCTTTTGGCTTTCTGACTCCAGATCTTTGCACATTTCATTGTAATATTTGACCTTGTGTTCTTGAGCTAACCTTTGAAATTTTCTGTTCAGTTCTTGTACCTCCTCATTTCTTACATTTGCTTTAGCATCTCTACACTGGAGAGCAAGTTTCAGTGTCATTTCTGACATCCATGTTGATCTTTCTTTCTTGTCTTCTCAATGACTTTTTGCTTTCTTCTTGTATGCTGTTCTTGATGTCATCCCTCAACTTCTAGTCTTCGGTCTTTAGTGTTTAATGTATCAAATCTGTTCTTTAGAAGATCCCTAAATTCAGGTGGGATATATTCAAGGTCATATTTGGCTTTCATGGACTTGTTTTCATTTTCTTCATCTTCAGTCTGAATTTGTATATGAGCAATTGGTAGTCTTTCCCACAATCTGCCCTTGGCCTTGTTTTGGCTGATGATATATAGCTTTCCACCATCTCTTTCCTCAGATGTAGTCATTTTGATTTCTGTGTATTCAATCTGGTGAGGATTCCAATCACCAGTAAAGATCAATACATCTTGATTGCATGCTTGATCAATTTCAGATTGAAGAAGTTGGAGAATTCGTCTATTTCATCCTTACTGACTTTGTTGGTTGGTGCATAAATTTGAATAATAGTGATATTAACTAGTCTTCCCTGCAGACACATGGATATTATCCTATCACAGACAGCATTGTACCTCATTACTTGATATGTTCTTTTTGACAGTTAATGCAACACCATTCCTCTTCAATTTGTCATTCCTGGCATAGTAAACCATGTTGTTGGCAGATTCAAAATGGCCAATACCAGTCCATTTCAACTCATTAATAAGTAAGAATGTTTATACATTCCATTTCATTTTTGACAATACCCAATTTTCCTAGATTCATACTTTGTATATTCCCTGTTCTGATTATTAATGGATGTTTACAGCTGTTTTTCTACTTTTTGAGTTGTGCTCCATCAGCAAATGAAGGTCCCAAGGGCTTTACTCCCATGAGCTTTACTCCATTAAAGTCATCACAGTCTACTCTACTTTGAGGAGGCAGCTCTTCCTCAGTCACATTTTGAGTGCCTTCCAACACGAGGGACTCATTTTCTGGCACTATATCTGACAGTGTTTCTCTGCTTTTCATAAGGTTTTCAGTGTCTAAATATTCAGAAGTAGTTCATCTCTCCTTC
>NW_006408588.1:10376605-10386553 GCF_000296735.1 Chrysochloris asiatica | reverse complement strand
GGTCAGACCCCGGCAGAATGATAGTGAAAACACCAGAAGAAAATTGGAGGAATACACAGAGTAATTGTAACAAAAATAAAAGTTCAATGTTGAGTCATTTCTAGAGGTATCATATGATCAAATACCAATTGTATTGAAGGAATAAGGCTGAGCAGCACTGAAGATATTGCCAAAAAACAATGCACAGGACTTGATGGAATACAAGTTGAAATCTTTCAATAAACTGATTCAGAATTAGAAGCACTCACTTATCCATCTAAGGAAAATTTTAAGCCAACTACCTACCCAACTGATTGAAAGAGATACATGTTTGTACCCATGCCAAAGAAAGTTGATCCAACAGAAATCTGAAATCATCAAACAATATCATTAATAACACATTCAAATAAAATGTTACTGAAAATAATTGAAAATTATTGCAGCGGCATATCCACAGGGAGATGCTGATATCAAAGTTATCATAGCTGGCATCAGATGGATTTGGCTGAAAACAGAGAATACCTGAAATAGGCTTACTTGTGCTTTATTGACTGTGAAGAGACATTTGACTGTGTGAATGTTGACACACTATGAATAATAGTGAGAAAAATGAGTATTCCAAGAAATTTAGTTATGCTCATGAGGACCTGTACATAGACAAACAGGCAGTTGTTTGAACAGAACAAGGGGATACTCAGTGGTGAAATATAAAGAAAGCTATGCATCAAGGTTGGATCATTTCTTCATAACTATTCAGTCTGTATGCTGAGCAAATAACCTGAGTAAATGACATCAGGATTTGAAGAAGAGTTCTATCATTCTGAGACATTCAGATGACACAGCCTTGTTTGCTGAAGGTTAAGAGGGCTTGAAATACTTGTTGATAAAGATTAAAGAAATCCTTATGTTTGGATTGTACCTAAATGTAAAGAAAATAAAAATTCTCGTACTTGTGTCAATAAATTGTTGTTGTTAAGTGCTGTCGAGTCAGTTCCAAACCATTACGATCCTCTAGAGGGTTTCCAAGGAGCAGCTGGTGAGTTTGAACCACCAACCTTGCAGTTCAATCTGACTTTGCAGTCTAGTGCATTAACCCATGGCGCCACACCAGGACTGATAAAAGATCAAAAACATCCTTCTGTTTGTATTGTACCTAAATGTAAAGAAAACAAAAACACTCATAATTGTGTCAATAAATAACATCATGGTAAATGGAGAAAAAAAATGATGTCAACAATTTCATTTTGCTTAGATCCACTATCAATACTCATAAAAGCAGCAGTCAAGAAATCAAATCTGCACAAAAGACTTCTTTAAAGTTTTCAAGAGCAAAGATGTCAGTTTGAAAACTAATATGCCCCTGATCCATAGCATTCACCATGGAGAAATATGAGGACAAAGTAAAAAGCTTCTGCCCTCTATCCACAAAACATTAATTTGTTTATGCAACAAATATATAAATCGCAAGGCAAAAGTACCCAGTAGAATTGCTTAAAAGGACATTTTAAGACCATTTAAAACTGAACATTGAAAATCGGTGAGGGAAAAAAAGACAGAAGAGTTGTACCAAGGAAATTTTTTTCCATCACAACAATGCATCTACACATTCTTTGAGGGTATCAAGGGCTTTTCTATAAGAACTCCATTGGGAAATCTTGCCCATTCACCATACAGCTCTGATTTTGCCCTTTCATTCTTCCTTTTGTTCTCAAAATCAACGAACATTTAAAAGTAACATGATTTGAGTCCCTTCAGGATGCCCAAACTGTTATTTTGACATGGTGTAAATAAAAATCTTCAGGGAAGGGATGTTGTCATTGTTGTTAGGTAGCATCAAGTTGGTTCCAACTCATAGCTACCGTTAAGTACAACAGAATGAAACACTACCTAGTCCTACAACATCCTCACAATTGCTGCTGCTATTGTGTGGATCCATTTTTTCACTGACCCCATTTTACCAAGCTGGATGATCCCTCCTAATAATATGTGTAAAGTATGAGAGACAAAGTTTAGCCATCTTGGTTTCTAAAGAGCATTTTGGTTGTGTTTCTTCTAACACAGATTTGTTTTCTAGCAAGGTGTAGTATTTTCAATATTCTTCTCCAACACAAATGCATTAATTATTTTATGCTCTTCCTGATTCAATGTTTAACTTTACAGGCATATGAGGCTATTGAAAATACCCTGGCTTGGGTCTGGTGTACTTTAACACTCAAACTGACATTTTTGCTCTTCAACACTTTAAAGAGGTGTTGTGCAGCAGAATTGCTGAACGCAATGCTTCATTTGATTTCTTGACTGCTGCTTCCATGAGTGTTGATGGTGAGTCCAAGAAAAATGAAGTCTTTGACAGTTTAGATCTTTCCTCCATTTTTCATGATATTATTTATTGGTCCAGTGGTGAGGATTTTTGTTTTCTTTATATTGAGGCGTAACCTATATTAAAGACTGTGGTCTTTGGTCATCATCAGTAAGTATTTTAAGTCTTCTTCTCTTTCAGCAAGCAAGGTTGTGTCATCTGTATATCACAGGTTGTTAATGAGGCTTCCATTAATCCTGATGCCACATTCTTCATATAATCCAACTTCTGGGACTTTGTGCTCAGAATACTGATTGAATAAATATGGTGAAAAATACAAACCTGAAGCATACCTTTCCTAATATTAAACCATTCAATTCCCTTATCCTGTTTTAATAACTACCTCATGGTCTATTTTTTAACAAGTTCCTCTTGAGTGCAATTAAGTGTTCCAGAATACTCATTGTTCACAATGTCGTCCACAGTTTGTCATGAAAAACACAGTCAAAAGCCTCTGCATAGTCAATACAGCACAGATAGACATCTTTCTGGTATGTCTACTTTCAGCCAAGATCCATATGAATCCAGCAACCTCGTGCAGTTCAGTGGCAGTGTACTGTTGCAATCATTATGGAATTATCTTTAACAAAAATACTTGCATGTGATATTAATGATATTGTCTGATGATTTCCACATTCCATTGGGTCATCTCTCTTTTTGATTTGGATCCCTTCCAGTCATTTGGCTAGGTAGCTTTCTTCCATACTTCTTGGCATAGATGACCGAGTGTTCCCAGTGCTGTCTCAGATGTTGAAGGATTTAATTTTGTGTTCTATCAATTCCCAGAAACTTGTTCTTTGTCGTTGCCTTCAGTGGACTTTAAGTACCATTGAATCTTGATTATATGCTAGCTCTTGAAACGATTGACCATTGAGCATTTACTTTTGGTGCAGTAACTTTGTATTCCTTCCATCGTCTTTTGATGCTTTCTACATTATTCATTATTTTACCCACTGTTGTTTTTGTTAAGTGTCATTGAATCTGTTATGACCCATAATGATCCTGTATAGGATTTCCAAGGAGTGGCTTGTGAGCTTGAACTTTCTCTTCCCACAGATGTAGTCAGTTTGATTTCTGTGTATTCCATTGGGTGTGATCCATGTATATAGTTATCTTTTGTGTTGTTTTAAAAAAGGTATTTGCAGTGAAGAAGTCATTGGTCTTGAAAAATTCTATCATGCAATCTCCATCATTGTTTCTGTCACCAAGGCCATATTTTCCAACAACTGATCCTTTCTCTGTGTTTCCAATCTTTACATTTCAATTGCCAGTAATTATCAAGACAGCTTGGTTGCATGTTTTATCAATTTCAGAATGAATAAACTGGTAGAATTCTTTAATCTTATCATCACTGACTCTGGTAGTTGGTGTGTAATTTTGAATAATAGTTGTATTATCTAGTCTTCCTTGTAGGTACATGGATATTATCCTGTCACAGACAGCGTTGTACTTCAAGACACATCTTGAAATGTTCTTTTTGGTGATGTATGCCCATACCATTCCTTTTCAATTTTTCATTACTGGCATAGTAAATCATATGATTGCCAGATTCAAAATGGCCAATACCTGTCCATTTCAGCTCACTTATACCTAGGATATAGATTTTTATGTGTTCCATTTCATTTTTGACAATTTCAATTTTCCTAGATTCATACTTCTTCATACATTCCATGTTTTGACTATTAATTATGTTTACATCAGTTTCTCTTCATTTTGAGTTGTGCCTCATCAGAAAATGAAGGTCCCAAAACATTGCTCCATTTGTGTCATCATGGTCAACTCTACTTTGGGGAGGCAGTTTTACCCCTGTCATATTTTGAGTGACTTCCAACCTGGGGGCTCATCTTCCGGTGCTATATGTGATGATATTCTGGTGTTCTTCATCATGTTTCAATTTTCAAGTGCTATCTAACTGTGTTCCACTACTATTCATAAGGTGTTCAGTGGCTAAATATAATCTGTCTCTCCTTCTTCCTAGACTCTTAGTCTAGAAGCTAGCTGGAACCTGTCCACCACACCAGGGTGGCCATGCTAGTATTTAAAATACCAGTGGTGTAGCATACAGAATCATAGCAACACACAAGCCATCATATATGGCAAACTGACAGACAAGTGGTGGATTTACGTGACTAGGAAGTGGTAAATAGGTGGAGCATGGGGCATATTTAGGACAGTGAAACTATTCTGTATGATACTGTATTGTTTGTTGTTGTTGCTAAGTGTCATTGAGTCAATTCTGACTCATGGAGACCCTGTATATGGTTTCCAAGGAGCAGCTGGTGGGTTTGAACTGCCGACCTTGTAGTTCAAAGTCCAGTGCTGATCCTACAGTGCCACACTGTAATGGTAGACTGATGATATTGTGGATTTATTAAAGCCCATAGGATTTCACAACACAACAAATGAACACTAATGTGAACTATTATTGTTATTTGTATCTATCTATTCAGTTTTGAGTCATAGCAACCTTATGAACAACAGAATGAAACTCTTTTGGACCTCACCATCATTGCTATGCTTGAACCCATTACTGATGCCACTGTATCAATCCATCTCATGGAGGTCTTCCTCTTTTTTTTTTGCCTGATTCTCCACTTTACCAAGCATAATGTCCTTTTCCACAGATTGTTCCTTCCTCAAGTGCATCTCAGTCCTCAAACTGACATTTTTGCTCTTGAACACTATGAAGAGGTCCTGTGCAACATATTTGCCTAATTTTTTATTTCTTGACTGCTATTTCCAAGAGTTTTCATAGTGGATCCAAGCAAAATGAAGTCTTTGACAACTTTAATCTTTTCTCCATTTTTTTTCATGATGTTGTTTATTGGTTCAATGGTGAGGATTTTTGTTTTCTTTTCATTGGGTACAACTTATGCTGAAGGTTGTGGTCTTTGATCTTCATCAGTAAGTATTTTAAATCCTCTTTGCTTTCAATAAGTAAGGTTGTATCATCTGTGTATCACACGTTGTTAATGAGTATTACTCCAATCCTGATGTCATCTTCTTCTTCGTATAATCCATTTTATGAGATTATATGCTCAGCATATATATTGAATAAGAATGATGAAAGACTATAACTCTGATGATCACCTTTCCTTATTTTACATGATTCAGTGTCCCCTTGTTCTGTTTGAACAACTATGTCTTTGTATATAGGTTTTGCATGGGCACAATTAAGTGTTCCAGAAACCCATTTTCCACAGTATTGTCCATAGTTTGTCATGATTCATACAGTCAAAAGCCTTTGCATAATTTATAATGCACAGGTAGACAACTTTCTGGTATCCTCTGCCTTTAGCAAAATTTTTCTTGGATGTGATATTAATGATATTTTCTGATGATTTCCACATTCTGTTAAGTCACACCTCCTTAGAATGGGCATAAATAATCATCTCTTCCAATCAGTTGGCCAAGTAGCTGTCTTCCAAATTCCTTGCCATGCCTTGAACTTTTTCCTTCAGTACTTTTGGCTCTTGACCACATGCTACCTCTTGAAGTGGTTGAACATCAACCATATCTGTTTGATACAGTAATTCCTTCCACCTTCTTTTGATATTTTCTGCATCATTCAATATTTTTATTCTGACAATCATATGGGTTACTATGCCAAGAATGACAATTTGAAGAGTCGTGGTGCTGCCTTCATTATCTAAAAGAACATTTCAAGATCTGTCTTGAAATATAATGCTACCGGTGGTGATAGGATAATATGCATTTGCCTGCAAAGAAGATCAGTTAATACCACTATTACTAAAAGTTACACAACAAATCACTGAAGCAATTGATCATGCTACTGAAGAATTCTTTCAGATTTTTCAGTCTGAAATTGATCAACCATGTAGTTAAATTGTTTTTATATTTACTGGTGATTGGCATTCAGAGGTTGTAAACAAAAAGGAATGATTCATCATTGTCAAATTTGGCCTTGGTGATGGAAACAATGCTGGAAATCGCATGATGAAATTTGGTAAGACCAATGACTTCTTCATTACAAATACCTTTTTTAAACAATAAAGGAGCTCTGGTAGCGTAGTGGTTACGAATCGGGCTGCGAACCTTAAGGTCAGCGGTTCGAAACTACCAGCCGCTCCGCGGGAGAAAGATGAGGCTTTCTACTCCCGTAAAGATTTACACCCTCGGAAACCCTGTACAGGGTCACTATGGGTCGGACCCGACTCGATGGCACTTAACAACAACAACAACAACAACACTTGGACCTAAACAGACGGCATACACAGAAATCAAATTGACTATATCTGTGGGAGAAGACTGTGGCCAGAGGCAGAATGTGGAACAAACCATTAATTGCTCATATGCAAGTTCAAGCTGTAACTGAAGGAAATTAAAACTAGCCAACATGATCAAAACTTTGTCTTTGAATATACCCCACCTGAAGTGAGAAATCATCTCAAGAACACATTTGATGCATTAGACACTAATGACCAAAGATCAGAAGAATTGTGGAGTGAGGTCAAGAACTTCATAGAGGAAGAAAGCAAAATGTCATTAAGAAAATAAGAAATAAGTAAAAGACAAAAATGGATGTCAGAAGGGATTTTAAAATTGGCTTGCTGGCATAAAGACAGTAAAGCAAATAGAAAAGAGGAAGAACTGAAAGGCCTGAACAGAAAATTTCAAAGGCAGCTTGAGTAGTATAATGAAATGTTCAAAGATCTGGAGTTACAAAATCAAAAGAGAAGAACATGTCCAGTATTTCTGAAGCTGAAAGAACTAAACAAAAAATTCAAGACTTGAGTTCCAATATGTAAATATTCTATGGGCAAATTATTGAATGATACAGAAAGTATCAAAAGAAGATGGAAGCAATACACAGAGTCACTATACCAAAAAGAAACAGATGATGTTCAATCATATCAAGAGATAGTATATGATCAAGATTCAATGATTCTGAAGGAAGAAGTCCAAGCTGTACTTAAGGCATTGGCAAAGAACAAGTCCCAGGAGTTGATGCAATACGAATTGAAATCTTTCAACAAATTGCTGCAGAACTGGAGATGCTCACTTATCTATACCAAGACATTTGGAAGACAACTACCTGGACAACTCATTGGGAAATATCCTCACACCCTTGGTATCCCTAAAAGAATTATTCTTTCAGTGTGGAAATATTTTCTTTAGTTTTTACCAAAATGGTCTTATGCAGTATCTGCCCTTTTGTGACTGACTAATTTCACTAAGCATTGTGTCCTCAAGGTTATCCATATTATGAGATGTTTTCAGCTTCATCGTAATTCTTTAAGGTAGCATGTTGTTGTTGTTAAGTGCCTTAGAGTCTGTTCTGACCCATAGCGACCCTGTACAGGGTTTCCAAGGGTGTAAATCTTTATGGGAGTAGAAAGCCTCATCTTTCTCCCGCGGAGCGGCTGGTAGTTTCGAACCGCTGACCTTAAGGTTCGCAGCCTGATTCGTAACCATTACGCTACCAGAGCTGCAGGTAGCATAGTAGTCCATTATGTGTATGTTCCAGAGTTTGCTTATCCATTCTTCCACTGAAGGGCACTTAGGTTGTCTCCAACATTTTGCTATTGTGAATAGTGCTACAATGAGCATTATTGTGCATATATCTACTCATGTTTTAACTCATATTTCTTGTGGATGTACAGCAAGTAGAGGAATTTCTGGATCATAAAGTATTTCTGTTTTGAACTTTCTAAGGAAGCACCATACCATTTTCCAGAGTGGTGGGGCCAATATATAGTGTCACCAGCAATATAAGATTTACCTAGTCTTTCCACACCCTTGCCAGCATTTGTTGTCCTCTACCTTTATGAACGTCACTGTTACTGTTGGTGTGAGTTGATATCTCATTGCTGTTTTGATTTGCATCTCTCTCAATGTAAAGAAAATAAAAATCCTCAACACTGGACCAATAAACAAAACTCTTATCTATGGAGAAAAGATTGAAGTTGCCAAGAACTTCATTCTTTTGGATCAACTGTCAACGCTCATGGAAGCAGCAGTCAAGAAATCAAACGATGTATTGCATTAGGCAAATCTGCTGCACAAGACCTTTATAAAGTGTTGAAGAGCCAAGATGCCAGCTTGAGGACTCTGATGCACCTGGCCCAAGTCATGGTATTTTTCAGTAACCTCATAGGCTTGCAAAAGCTGGACAGTGGGAAGGAAGACTGTAAAAGAATTGATGCTTCTGAGTTATGGTGTTAGAGGAGAATATTGAAAGTGCCATGGGCTGCCAAAAGAACCAACACATCTGTGTTGGAAGTGCAGCCAGAGTGCTCCTTGGAGGCCAGGATGGCCAAACTTCGTCTCTGATACTTTGGACATATTGTCAGGAGGGACCAGTCACTGGAGAAGGATATCATGTTTGCTAGGGTGGAGGGTCACAGCAAAAGAGGAAGACCCCCAGCGAGATAGATTGGCAAAGTGGCAGCATCAGTGGGCTCAAGCGTGGCAACAATTATGAGGTTGGCCCAGGATTGGGCAGTGTTTCATTCTGTTGTTCATAGGTCGCTATGAGTTAGTGCCGACTCAATGGCACCTAACAACAACAACAATAACAATGGCTAATGGAGTCCTAGTGTGGTGCTGTGGATTAATGTGCCAGACTGCAAAGTCATTTGAACTGCAAGCTCAGCAGTTCAAGAAGCTCACCAACTGCTCCTCGGAAATGCTACACAGGATCGCTATGGGTCAGAACAGACTTGACAGCACTTAACAACAACAACAACAACAACAATAAAAATGGCTAATGATTGTGAACATTTCTTCATATGTGTGTTTGCTGCCATAATGTATTTCTTGGTGAAGTGTCTGTTTAGGTCTTGTACCCATTTTTCAAGTGGGTTTTTTGTCTTTTTCTTGTAGATGTGTTAAAATTTCTTATAAATTTAGAGATAAGTCCCTTGTATAATATATTGTGGCAAAAATATTTTCCCAGTCTGTGGTCTCCTTTTTTATTCTTTTGGTGAAACTTTTGATTCATATAAATTTTTAATTTTTAGTATGTTCCAGTCATCTATTTTGTCTTATTTTGTTTGTGTGTTTTAAAATGTTTAATAGCCTATGTGTGCCATGTATTAGAGCCCTTAAAATTTCCCCTACTTTTTCACTGATGATCTTTATAGTTCTTGGATTTACTTTTAGATCTTTAATCCATATTGAGCTAGTTTATGTATATGGTGTGAAAAATAGTAGTCTTATTTCAGTCTTTTGAAAATCAGTTTCCAGTTTTGCCAGCAAGATTTAATGGAATTTGGCTCTTTGACGAAGATCAGTTGACTATATGTGGATGGAATTACTTCAGGGATCTCAAATCTGTACCACTAATCTATGTATCTTTCATTGTATCAGTACTAGGCTGTTATGACCACTGTGACCCTGTAGTAAGTTTTGAAGCAGGAAGTGAGAGGCCTCCCACTTTGTTCCTTTTCTGAAGCAGCACTTAGCTTATTTGAGGTTTCTTTCCCTTCCAAATAAAGCATATGAGCACTTTTTCCATCTCCTCAAAGAATGTTGTTGGAATCTGGATTAGGATTGCTCCATTATATCTGTAGATTACTTTAGGTAGTATTGACATTTACACAATATTGTCTTTCTGTCCATGAGTATGGTATATTCTTCCATTTTTT
>NW_006408588.1:10342451-10344256 GCF_000296735.1 Chrysochloris asiatica | reverse complement strand
ATCTAGAGTCCTCAGCTGCTCCCTCTCTCCATGTCTTCATCTATGCCTCCATCTCTGGTGTCGCTGCTTCTCTGGATAGAGTCCCACATTCCACTTGTGCTCTTCTCCCTTGATGGTCCCAGGGTCCTCTGTTTCTGGACTGCAAGATTAACCACTCCTCTATTTTTGTTACAAAACAACCTTTGTAAGTTTTTTTTGTGACAGTCACAAGTAGTCATGATAACAATTATTCAGTATTGAATCATAAGAATCTTACCCCCATCTCTTTTTTCAAGCCCCATCTAAATAAAATGAAAACTATTCAGTTGGAACTCTATCTTCCCCACCACACTCTTAAACTAAACTCCCTCTTGAAACTTTATAAGCCAGTCACTTCGTACCCTTATTGCCCCCTCATTTTAAATAACCAATGTCTAAGTTGCCTGTCACTATCTTCCCTGTATACAGAGGGTAGAGCATTGATACTTGATGTGAATACTCCTTCCTTCTCTCTTGGTATTTTGAGCTACTACCTCCATGATTATAGGTCAAGTTCATCAAATTGTAGCAATTTACCCTTCTTTCCTTTAGCAAAAAAATGTTTGCTTTTATTTTTATCTTCCTCTTCTCAAGTTCTGATTATCAAGTCACCGAGGCTAGATCAAATGGATACTATCTGTAAGTTTGAGTATTCTTGTGTATCTCACGTCATATCACCTGGATTCTTCACTTTCAGCTCTAGTGCTTTGTGGCTATGTCCTTGTCCATGGGCTCAAGTGTCCTGAGATCTCACCACACATTGTACCAACCAGCCTTCCTCTTATTTCTCTCATCTCCAGGTCAATGGGAGTCTATGGAATGTGGTTACATTCAGCCCATTTTTTTATTGCTGCCTTTCCCCCATCTTCCATCAGTAGACCAATGTGGTTGCCAGTAAGCTTACATGCCTGCTCTTGTGTTCTCTCTGAGTTTCAGTCTTAGAAGGGGGCCTTCCACCTTCTTTTGATACTTTGTATATCATTCAATATTTGGCCTTCAGTATTTCAAGAAACAACTGAATTGTTTCTTCAGGTCCCTCAGATTGAGAAATGCTGAGTGTCTTCTTCCCTTTTGGTTTTCAAACTCAGATCTCTGCACATTTCATTGTAATACTTGACTCAGTCTTCTTGAGCTATCTTTTGGAATTTTCTATTTAGCTCTTTTACCTCCTCAGTTTGTTTTAGCATATCTGTTCTGGAGAGCAAGTTTCAGAGTCTCTTCTGACATCCATTTTAGTCTTTTCCTTCTTTTTTTTTTTTTTTTTTCTTCTTAATGACCTTTTGCTTTCTTCCTGTATGATGTTCTTGATGTTATCACACAACTCTTCTGATCTAGGCCATTAGTGTCTAATGTGTTAAATTTGTCCTTGAGATGTTCTCTAAATTCAGGTTAGGTATGTTCAAGTTCATAGTTTGCCTCTCATAGACTTGTTTTTAATTTTCGTAAGCTTCAATCTGAACTTGCATATGATCAATTGGTGGTTTTTCCACAGTCTGCCCCTGGTCTTGTTTTAGCTGATGATATGGAGCTTTTCAATCATCTCTTCCCACAGATGTCTCCAATTTAATTTCTGTATATTCTGTCTGGTGAGGACCATGTGTATAGTCATCTTGTATGTTGTTCAGTAAAGATATTTGCAACAAATAAGTCACATTGTTGTTTTGTTAAGTGCCATGGAGTCAATACTGACCTATAGCAACCTTATGTACAGCAGAACGAAACACTGCCCGATCCTGGGCCAACCTCACTACTGTTGCCATGCTTGAGTCCATCAATGCTGCCACTTG
>NW_006408588.1:10335432-10342277 GCF_000296735.1 Chrysochloris asiatica | reverse complement strand
AATATTCTCCTCCCAACACCATTACTCAAAATCATCAGTTATTCTATGGTCTTCCTTATTTATTCACTGTCCAGCTTTCACATGCATACAAGGTTACTGAAAATACCATGGCTTGGGTCAGGTGCACCTTAATCCTCAAGCTGACATCTTTGCTCTTCAACACTTTAAAAAAGTCTTGTGCAGCACATTTGCCTAATGCAATACATCATTTAATTTCTTGGCTGCTGCTTCCATGACTGTTGATAGTTGATCCAAGACGAATGAAGCCCTTGACAACTTCAGTCTTTTCTCCGTTGATAAGAATGTTGTTTATTGGTCCAGTGGTGAGGATTTTTGTTTTCTTTACAATGAAATGTAATCCATACCAAAGGCTGTGCTGTTTGATCCTCATCAGTAAATGCTTTAAGTCCTCTTCACTTTTAGCAAGCAAGGTTGTATCATCTGAGTATCGCAGGTTATTAATGAGTCTTCCTGCAATCCTGATACCACGTTTTTCTTCATATAACCCAGCTTCTCAAAATTATTTGCTCAGCATACAGGTTGAATACGTATGGTCACACACATGAGCTTAGCAAAATTCTCTCATGCTATCTGTAGATTGTTTCTATCAGAAAGGCCATATTTTCCAACTACTGCTCCTTCCTTTTTGTTTTCAACCTTTGCATTCTAATTGCCAGTAATTATCAATGCATTTTAATTGTATGTTTGACCAATTTCAGACTAAAGTTGGTAGAATTATTCAATTTCATAATTACTGGCATTCATAATTGGTGTGTAAATTTGAAAAACAGTGTCCTTAATTTTTGTTAAGTGCCATTGAGTGAATTCTGACTCATAGTGACCCTGCATAGGATTTACAAGGAGTGGCTGGTGGGTTTATGCCGCTAACTTTGTGGTTAGCAGTCCAATGCTGATCTTACGGCACCTCATCAGGACTTATTTGTAGGTATATGGATTTTATCCTATCATAGACAGCATTATACTTTAAGATCAATCTTGAAATTTTCTTTTTTATGATAAATGTGATACCGTTCCTCTTCAATTTGTCATTCCTGGCATAGTAAATCATATGATTATCATATTCAAAATGGCCAATACCAGTCCATTTCATGCCATTAATGCCTAGGATATCAGTGTTTATGCATTCTACTTCATTTCTGACAGCTTCCAATTTTCCTAGATTCATACTTTATACAGATCATATTCTGGTTATTAATGGATATTTATAGCTGTTTCTACTCATTTTGAGTTACTCTCCATCAGAAAATGAATGTTCCCAAAGCTTTACTCCATTCATGTCATACTGGCCCATTCTACTTTGATGAGGCAGTTCTTTCCCAGTTATATTTTCAGTACCTTTCAACCTGAGGAACTCATATTCCAGCACTAGTCTGACAACAATGTCACACTACATTTCTTTCAATAGTCTATATTCTGGTGCAATCTGACAGTGTTCAACTGCTATTCATAAAGTTTTCAGTGGCTAAGCATTCAGAAATATTTTACTTCTCCTTCTTCCTAATCTGTCTTAGCCTGGAAGCTCAGTTGAAACCTGTCCACTATGGGTGTACCCTGCTTGTATTTAAAATATTGGTGGCATAGATTCCAAAAAAACAGCAACACACCAGCCACCAAAGTATGACAGACTGACAGATGAGTATTGGGATGGATGCATGGTGAATATTAATGAGTATATTTGTTAATACTGTTAATACTCATCACTTAAGTTTAAGAGTCTCTTTTGAAACCCATTTTGGTATTTTCCTTCTGTCTTTTCTTCTTAATGACCTTTTGATTTCTTCCTGTATGATGTTCTTGATGTCATCCCACAAGTCTTCTGGACCATGGTATTTAGTGTCTAGTGCATTAAACCTCTTCTTGGATGATTGTGCTCATATTTTCTAACTTTAACCATAATGGTGTCTATTAGAATCACCTGGAGAGCTTGTAAAACACAGAATGCCAGGCCCTACCCTCAAATTTTCTAATCATTAGCTTTAGAGCACAGCTAAGAATCGTTTGGCTAACATGATACCAGGTGATGCTGATTGGGAGATGATACTTTAATTAAAAAAACTTTTGTTAGATATGAGGAGGTACCTTTTGACAAAAATCAAACTTTTGAAATCTTTAGTAGTTATTTTGTTGATGACTTAGTACTCATGACAATTTCTTTCCAAGTGCTGGGCACCCTTTTCTCTTCATGCTAGACTTTCTAGAAACTTGAGTCATATTATTATGATTCGACATATCATGATTACAGATGGCTTACCCGCCATTGTGTATTGTGTCTCTGCCCCAATTAATATCTTTCTCTGTAATATTGTTTTTAACTTGAGACCAAAAAAAAAAAAAAAAAAAGGTGCTTTTTTTTCTCCCTCATTCTAGTATGAGAATCCTTATAGAAAGTGCTACACACACTTCTGCCTTTAAAGAGAGGGGTCTTGAAGGATCTAATTAAGAATACTCAGGTGAGGTACAGTTTCCATAAGAGAAAAGGCTTATTATAGGAAAGAGGCCTGCAAGAGGTTACTGGGAGGTTAAATGCAAAGCTTCATCTCCATCTCCCCTAGTGAAGTTTTCTAGGGTTTAAAAATGTGTTGGGTATGGAAAAGACATCATGTTTATTCATAGGGATAGGCAAGGATTCCTGGAAAATGGCCCTAAATGGAGGGGTGACTCACATGCAGTCAACAACAACACAGCATGCTAGTTGATTATATGCACAGCATTTCTTCAAAATGGATTCCACCATGGTTGTTGTGGTAGTTGCATGCCATGGAGTTGGTTCCTACTCATAACCACCCTGTATAGGGTTTTCAAGGCTGCAAATCTTTATAAGAGCAGGACATTTCATCTTTCTCCCATGGGGTAACAGGTAGATTTGAACTGCCAATGTTGCAGTTAGCAGTTCAGCTATGCTACCAGGGCACTTTAAAGGTTTCTGATAGGAGCAAACAAACTGTATTATGGGATGTTGTTCTTCAGCACTCCATTTCCAGCCACTCCCAGGACCTGGTTTTCTCTTCCACCCCCAAGGAAAGGTCATCCTTCAAGGTAGAGTCCTGGTGTGGCATTGTTTTTCATCAGGACCTTCCATGCATCTTGGACTTCATTTATAGCACATTCTGTTTTGACCATATGCTACCTCCTAAAATGTCTGAATGTTGACCATTTCTTTTTGGTGTATTCCTTCCATTTTGTACACCAAGCCCAATCTGGGTTAAAAGTCAACAGACATGCAAGAATATGAAATTGGTCTTCAAGGATATATTGGGAGTTATGTTCCTTTAAAGGTAATCTCATATTTATGGTTAACATATTACATTTGCACTCTTAACTTTCGCCTACTGAAGCAATGAAGAGTCTGGATACAAAAAAAAAACAACACCTGGGTTTGAATATCTATCACTCCCTAGATCATTGGTTCTCAACTGGAGATGATTTTGTTACAACAGATGTTTTAAAATGTTTGAAATACTTTTGACTGTCACAACTTTCAGGGAGGGGGAAATGATACAGCATCTGGTTAATAGTGGAAAGGGGTTCTGCAAACCATAATATAACTGATAGAAAGTTCCTACAACAGTGAAATCTGACCCAAAATATCAATAATGCTGAGCATGAGAAATCCTATAGTAGATGAATAGCTTGGTGTTAGTTACTTTCCATTGCTAAATGTATTAGCTTCTCATTGCAGCTGTAACAAATTTGGGTCTTATAACAACTTTAATGTAGTCTCTTGCTGTTCTGGCAGGCAGAAGTACAAAATCAATTTCACTTGGCTAAAGTTAATATGTTGATAAGGATGGTTCCTTCTGGAATGTCTGGGAAAGAACAACTCTGTATCTCTTCCAGCTTTTAGAGGTCACCTGCATCATCTCCCCTTTATTCAGTTACTTCTAAATCTACTTTCACTGTTACATCTCCTACTCTGTTTATCTTATTTACCCTCGGGCAGTGTTTCGTTCTGCTGTGCATAAGGTCGCTATGAGTTGGTACTGACTTGATGGCACCTAACAACAACAACAACAACAACAACCGTGATTACCTAAGTCTCACCTGGGTAATATAGGATAATCTTCCCATTTTAAGATCTATAACTCAATCACAGCAGCAAAATCCCTTTTGCCATGTAAGGTTATGTATTTGTGAGTTTCAGGGATTAGGATATTGTTACGGGGGGGGGGGGGGTGCGGGGAGGGCCATCATTTTCTGTCTACCACACTAAGTCTGAATTTCCACATCTGTAATATGGAGATAATGATATTAACTATCTCCCATGGTTGTTATGGGGATAAGAAGAGTGATTATATTCATATGTTCAAGTTTTAAAAATATGTTGCACATAATAATGGCTAACATTGCTGCGCCCTTACAAATATTATTTAACTACACTATTTATATAAGTATTTGTGGCTTAGATTTTTGCCCAAACCACCAGAGTTTTATCTACAATGGGAAATGCAGAAAGTGCTTCCATATTTCTAGGATGCTTCTAGCATGCCTCTTGCTGTGGCAGAGTGAAAGATTTCATCTGGTACATCTTATTACATGGGTGGTCGAGTTATTGAACTCTATTGACAAAGGGTTGAATTTTCCAGCAAGATGGAGCTTCATTAAAATTCTGCAGAGAGTGAAAATTCAATAATCTTTTTCACAAAGCTGCATGAGCAGGGCTGATTAGGCAATTTCTTTCTCATTCCATTTCTTTTGCTAAAAGCATTGTTACTTCGTGTTTGGTACAAAAGACAATCATTAAATGAGCATTCGCTATAGGTGATTAAGCGCAAAGTTTTAAAGGTGCACTGACTCCTTTCTCGAGGTCTAATTGAAGGCTTGAAAGGGGGTGAGAAAAAAATGAAAACATTACAGTGTTCTGGCCTGAAATATGTAAATCATGATGTTAATATATTCCACCTTGTTTCTTTGGATCTCATTCTTGTTCACTCAGACACTTCTGAACCATCCTGTTGCCTTTGCTCTTCTTTTTTCTACTACCAAACTCTCTTCTACACTGCCATATCTCTAGAAAAATTAACTTATTCTGAACAGAATATAAAATTATACCTAATGATCCTCAATTTTTCCTGATTATCCTCACAATAACTAGAGCTTATTTTATCAGCGATCCTATACCTAGTTACATTACTGCTACAGCTCTAGAAATTTGAATTGCCACATATGTGTTAGTTACCATGTGCTTCCATAGCAGAAGTGCCAAAAGTGGATGTCTTTTTCCATAAATTTTTATTGTTAATTGAGTGATAGTTTACATGACAGAATATCAGTTTTACATTCATCATTTCATTGCAATGATTACAATCTCCTCCATGCATCATCATTCAACATTCTTTGCTTCTATTACCTCTACCTTTTTCTTTGCTGAAATATTTCAATTTGTATTTCCTCAATTACAGGAGTCTTGACCTTTTCTGATGCCTTCAGTGTACGATGAACTTCAGTATCATTGGCTCTTCATCAACCTCTTGAAATGTTGAACATCAACCATTTCTTTTTGGTATAATAACTCTGTTTATTCCATCTCATTTGGTGCTTTCTGCATCATTTGATATTTTACCCATTTTGTGAAGTGCTGTCAAGTCAGTTCCGACCCATAGTGACCCTGTATAGGGTTTCCAAGGAGCAGCTGGTGAGCTTGAACTGCCAACCTTGCAGTTCAAATGGCTTTGCAGTCTGGTGCATTAGCCTACAGTGCCACACCAGGACTCCCATAGAAACCTTTGCCCATAGAAACCTTCAATATTGCAGGTCAAGGCTTGAATGTTTTCTTTAATTCACTCAGCTTGAAAAATGCTGAGTGTGTTCTCCTCTTTTAGTTTTCTATCTCCAGATATTTGTACTTTTCATTAAAATACTTGATTTGTCTTCTCAAGCTGTCCTTTTGAAATTTTCTATTCAGCTCTTTTACCTATCGTTTTTTTTTTGTTTTGTTTTGTTTTGTTTTTTTTTTTCTATTTTGGATCATGTGTACTTGTTTTAATTTTCTTTAGCTTTAGCTTAAACTTGCATATGAACACTTAATTGTCTGTTTCACATTCTGCCCATGGCCTTCTTTTGGCTGATGATATGGAGCTTTTCCACCATTTCTTCCCACAGATGTAGTTAATTTTATTTCTGTGCATTCCATCTGGTGAGCTCCATGTGTGTAGTCATCTTTTTTTATATTGTTTTAAAAAGGTATTTGCAATGAACAAATCATTGGTCTTGCAAAATTCTATGTGATTGCCAGCATTGTTTCTATCTCCAAGATCATATTTTCCAAGGATTGATCCTTCCTTTTGTTTTCAGTCTTTCATTCCAATCCTCAGTAATTATCTATACATCTTGATTGCATGTTTGATCAGTTTCAGACTGAAAAAGTTAATAGAATTCTTCAGTTTTATCACCAGTGACTTTAGTGGTTGGTGCATAAATTTGAATAATAGATGTATTAACTAATCTTCTTTGTTATTGTTGTTGAAGTGCCCTCAAGTTGTTTCTGACCTATAGCAACCCTATGTAGGGTTTCTGAGGAGTGGCCGGTGAGCTTGAATAACTGATCTTGAGGTTCAAACTAACTTTGCAGTCCAGCGCATTAATTCATAATGCCACACCAGATCTCCACTCTTCCTCTAGGTATATGGGTATTATCATATAACAAACAGTATTGTACTTCAAGACAGATAACAGAATGTTCTTTTTAATGATGACTATGATGCCATATACTTCCTCAATTTATTATTCCCTGCATATTACACTACGTGGTTGTCACATTCTTAATGACCAACACTAGTACATTTCAGTTCACTAATACGCGTAGTGGTTACGAATCAGGCTGCGAA
>NW_006408588.1:10334820-10335332 GCF_000296735.1 Chrysochloris asiatica | reverse complement strand
TTCTACTCCCGTAAGGATTTACACCCTCGGAAACCCTGTACAGGGTCGCTATGGGTCGGAACCGACTCGACGGCACTTAACAACAACAACAATACCTAGGATATCAATGTTTTTGTATCAATTTTTTTTTACAACTTCCAATTTTTCTAGATTCATACTTCATATATTCCATGTTCAGAATATTAATGGATGTTTACACCTGTTTCCCCTTATTTTTAGTTGTGCCCATCATCAATGAAGGTCTTGAAAGCTCTGCTGCATTCCCACCATCATGGTTAACTCTAACCTGATAAGGCAGCTCTTCCCAAATGATATTTTGAGCACCTTCCAACCTGAGGGGCTCATTTTCTGTTGCTACATCTGACAATATTCTGGTGCACTTCATTGTATTTTAGTATTCAGTATTCTGGTGCTCTCTGACAGTGTTCCACTGCTATTTATAAGATTTTTCGGTGACTAAATATTAAAAGTTGCCTGTCTCTTCTCCTTCCTTGTCTATCTTAGTCTGGAAG
>NW_006408588.1:10324107-10334302 GCF_000296735.1 Chrysochloris asiatica | reverse complement strand
CAGGAGCAGAGAGCCTCATCTTTTTCCCACGAAACAGCTGGTAGTTTAGAACTGCTGACCTTGAAATTCGCTGCCTGATTCGTAACCACTACGCTACCAGAGCTCCTTTCAAAAAGGTTAGGACACCACAAATTTGTTCTTCAGCCTGAGCATTCTCTATGTATGGGTGTCTATGTTTAGCTTGATAAACTCACTCTAATGTGCCAATTTCCCTAAGACTTGGGGAACCTTCTACTACCCTACACCAAGGCAGATCTAATATTCATCTTGATTTAATATAGGTCACTGAGCAATCCATGTTTCAAAAACCCAACCAATAAGCATTTGGATCCTCTGCTAATTTCTTGATCTTAAACATTGAGTGAAAAATCTGTGTTTACAGGGCACATATCAATAAACTCAGATCCATCTAATTTTATGTCCCTCTCACTATTTTCCAAAATTCTTAATAGCCATGCCCACAGATATTCTCCATGCTTCTGTTTGTACATAGTGGAAAAATCAAGCAGTTATTTTATAGTATAGAATACCTCTTTTTGTGTCACAATTTTACTTTACCTTTTGGGACTCACTGAGACTTGAATCTAGTTATAAATCTAGAAGTAATAACAGGTGGTAGTTTTGTTTCTTGGGATTGTTTCAGCAATGTTGTGTGATGCCCCAGATAATTTCCGAAGTACTGCACCAGGTGATATATCAGACAATGGGTCATCAGTCACACCCTGGTTGATCTCAGCACCAGAGGTTACTATTTCTCTTGGCAGTACAAATTCAATGGAATTTAGGGGCTGTGTGCCCCTAGCTTCCAGATTATTTGCTCATATGTCCCAATTTCAAGTTTCAGGATCCCATTTCTTTCCAATCAATGCCTTCACTTTAATATCAGATATCATTTGAGATTAGGAATTCAACTGGCATTGTAATTCAGCCATTCTTAGAGTAAGACTCTGGTTTGAATTTCAGCAATATGAGCTCTGCTACTACCTAGGAAATCCTATGAAGGGTTGCTATTGGTCAGAACTGACTTCAGGGCACCCAACTCCAATAACTACAAGAAATAATCCTCTCAAGGGCAGGGTTTGATGGTGGATAGGGTACAGGTGCAGTGAAATTCTCTGACAGCAGTACCACGTGAAGCAGGTTCAGGGCAGAGCTCCAAAACTCTGAACCACATAGGTAGGAACATTTAAAAAGTTAGAAAGAAGTCCAAACGATCAATAATAGAATATCAGAAATAGAAAAAATACTGAAAGGACAAAGAAGTAGAATAGAAGAGATGGAAGGCAGAACTAGTGAGCTGGAAGACAAATCTCTCAATACCAGTAAGATAGAAGAACAAAAAGAACAAAGCATAAAAAAAATCTGAAGAAGGTGTAAGATTCATGTTAAACAACATGAAGAGCAATAACTTAATTATCAGCATTCCAGAACAAGAAGAATCACACAAGTCCACAGAGGAAATAGTTGAAGAACTGGTGGAAGAAATTTTCTCTAACATCCTGAAAAATGAAAAGATAAACATTCAAGAAGCTCAACAAACCCCAGGAAGGATAGACCTCAAAAGAAAGTGACTGAGACATGATAATCAAGCTCTCCAAAATCAAAGATAAGGAAACAATCCTGAAAGCAGCTAGGGAAAAGAGAAGCATTACATACAAAGGCAAGAAAGTCAGATTAAGCTCAGATCTCTCAGAAGAAACCATGCAAGCAAGAAGGCAATGGGGAGACATATATAAAACCCTGAAAGAAATAAAACTGCCAACCAAGAATCCTTTAATCAGGCAAGCTAGCAATCAAATACAATGGTGTAATCAAAACATTCCAGGATAAACAGAAGCTAAGGGGTTTTGCCAAAGCCAACCCTGTGCTACAAAATATCCTAAAGGGAATTCTGTGGACTGAGAACCAGCAAAACCTGAAAACAACCAGAGATTGACATATGTGACAGAGATTGACAGAACTAAATCAACAGAAGGAAGAGTCGAGAACAGAACAAAACTGTAAGAACAAACTCAGAGAAACTGGGAGGTCGATCTATGATCAAACAATTACAATGTGTAAGAAAGTAAACATGTGGGAACAGAGATCAAGATGGTGATAAGGTCAGGTAGATTGCAGGATAAAATAGACTGCACTAAATGGAGGGAAAAGTTAATAGTGTATAAGTTAACCTCAAAGAAAATGAACACTTCACAACATACCAAGAAAATGAAAATCCAAGAAGAACATGGAAGCATTAAAACTATGAGGAAACTCACAAGAAAGAGCACAAAAACCATGAACAAAAAAACCACGCTGAACAAAGAAAGCAACACCAAAAAAAAAAACCAAAAAACAAAATGGCAGCAATTAATCCATACATATCTATAATTACACTGAATGTACACAGATTAAAAACACCAGCTGAGAGACAGAGGGTGATAGAATGGATAAGAAAACAAGATACTTCAGTATGCTATCTGCAAGAGACACATCCTACAAGCAGAGACAAAAACAAATTAAAAGTCAAAGGATGGGGAAGAGCTAATTGCAATAAAAAATGAACAGGAGTGGCAGTACTAATCTGTGATAAAATAAACTTTAAGGCAAAAACCAGCATAATAGACAAAGATGGAAGGAGCTCTCGTAGCGTAGTGGTTATGAATTGGGCTGCCAACCTCATGGTCAACAGTTCGAAACTACCAGCTGTTCTGCAGGAGAAAGATGAGGCTTTCTGCTCCTGTAAAGATTTACAGCCTTGGAAACCCTGTGTAGGGCCTTATGGGTCAGAACCAACTCCACGGTACTTACCAACAATAACAGACAAAAATGTGTATTATCTCATGATTAAAGGGACAATTGAACAAGATGACATAACCATAATATCTATGCTCCCAGTGAAGAGCTCCAAAATATATAAAGCAAACTCTAATAGATTTGAAGAAAGAATAGATTTTAATACACCACTTTCAAAAATGGATAGAACAACCAGAAAGATACTTGACAAAGACACAGAAGAACTATACAACACAATCAGCCAATTGGACTTATCACATAATTCACAATAAAACTTAAAGAAAAAAAAAATCCTCTCACCTAAATAATAAGTGAGAACTATATAAACATCAATTAAATATAAATATGATACCATAATGTCTCAGAGTAAACAGCTTCATCTTACAAAAATAAATAAGACACAGTCCTCAAACAAGCGACCAAAATGGAGTCCGAAAATGTAACACCAGACATGATATGGTGACTACCTGATAAGGAATTTAAAAAAAAAGAAGATAATTAAGCAAATTGAACAGATTGTGAAAAGTGATTTTGAAAACTTCAGATGAAACCTAGGAAAACATAGGGGAAGAAATGAATCAATGGAAGGCCGCATTACTGAGCTTGAAGAAAATTCTCTCAATATTCATCTGTTAGTGGAAAATTGGGAGAAAAAAAATCTGAAGAAAGCCTAGGATTTCTGTGGAACACTATCATTAGGAATAACTTACGTGTGACTAGAATTATAGCACAAGAAAAGAGTTTTAAAAATTCATACAGAATATTGCCCAATTGTTGTTGGGTAAAAACCTTCCCTAAATTCACTAAAAGAAGTTGAATAAACTCCAAGCAAGATAGACGCTAAAAGAAAAACACAAAGACATATTATAATCACACTTTTTAAACCCATAAACAGAAATGAAAAGTTACCTATAAAAGAGAACTATAATGACCAGGCTCTCATTTCTCAACAGAAACCATGCAGGAAAGTAGACAATAGACTGATTTATATAAAATTCTGTAAGAAAAATATTGCCTACCACAAATCATATATCCAGCAAAATTGTCTATCATATAAGACAGAAAAATTAGGTCATTATCCCATTATTGTAAAAGCTTAAGAAAAAGTACCCACACTAAAAGGAAAAAAAAAATTCTTTGTTGGTTGGTTACTAGGGTGTATGGGTGGGGCAAGAAGAAGGAGGGGAGGTGGAGTACAAGGTAGGGAATAGACGAGAGATAGTTTGGGTGCTGGGGGCGGGGGGATACACTAGAAGTGGGAATTGAATGGAAGAACAAAGCAAATGGTAGAACATTTAGGCAGGTTTGCATGGGCTAAGTGGGACAGAGGTAAATAGTGATGTATGCACAAACTTGGAACAACAGAGCTCTGGAATACAGGGATTGAGGTATGGTTTGAATGTGTAAAAGAGGAGAAATAATGTTAATGTGTGTGGCTGTCTTTTGAATCTTGGTTTCCTTTGCATACTACTGTAAAATAGACACTTGAGGGGGAGAGAAAGGAATAGCCAGAGACATCACCATAGAGAGCTTGTAAGTCTGTCTTCTGCCTATAAATGATTGGAATACCTAAAATGGGACTAGAACTTGTCCAGTGAAGGAGGCTTCTTGCGGAGCCTTTGCATTGCATAAGACCACAGGTGGAATCCGGATCTTCATCCAGAATTTTCTGAGGTGGAAAATTTCCACTGAAAGGACAAGCAGAGCAGCTTGGAGCTGCTAGAACAGAAGATACATCTTGAAAGAAAGACCAGCGGGAAAAATAAAAAACAATATTGGCAGTCCAATTGATTACTATAAGAACAAGCAAGGTATTCACCAGGGAGCCATCAAGGCAAGTGGTCGGGTCCCCTCAAGGCAAACTCCCTTCCAAGACTTAGACTCAAAGGGAATACATGATCAGGCATGTGGTCTTGCTGGTGACCACATTGGTCTACCAATAAGTGGAAGTGGGGGAGAACAGCAATGAAGTTGTGAGTTAAGTCTGACCATGTTCGACAGACTTCTGTCCATCTTGATTGAGACCTGGTTGGCCAGCAGTATGACAAGACCTGGGGACTCCTGGACCTTGGGACAGGGACATTACCACAGAGTACTAGAATGGAGAGTGAAGCGTCCAGCTGATGTGAAGTGAGGGAGATGCACAAGAACATCCGTACTTGCAGATAGCACTCATTTGACTTGGCTTCAATGACTGGATGATCAGAACTTGACTAGAGGAAGATAGAAGAGGAAAAAAGAGTAATCTGCTATAATTTGATGAACTTGACCTATACTTATAGATGTAGTAACTCAAAAGGGGAATGAATCTTTATAGCGAGGATCATTCCCATCCACTCAGTACAAGAGTGGGCAATCTAGACATTGGCTATCCAAAATTGGGGGACTAAAAAGACACAAAGTAACTGACTTTCAAGAGGGAGCCTAGTTCCAGAGGGTACGGGGAAAGGTAGACTTTCCACTGAATAGTATCTAATCTGTTTGGATGGGGCTGGTGAAAGGAGATGGGGATAAGACTCTTGTGGTTCAGCAGTAAATAATTACTATCAGGACTGATTGTGAGTGTTGCAAATGTAAAAGTAGTCATTTTGTATCAAAAGGAGGGGAGTAGTTGGTCTTGCAGTCCAGGAGTGGAGGATCCTGGGACCATCAAGGGAGAAGAGCAGAGTTTGGGACCCTATCCAGAGAAACAGTGATACCAGAGATGGAGGTAGTGACGATGACAAGGAGAAACAGAGCAGCTGGGGACCCTGGATTCTGGGAGGAATAGAGGCTGTGTGCTGACAGCTGGGGGACAGGCTTTCAGGGAATGGAAACAAAGACTGGTGACTGATGATGCATGGAGGGGATTGTAATCATTGCAATGAAATGAAATATAATAGGATGAATGTAAAACTGATGATGTAAGCTATCACCCAATTGAAATAAAAACTTAAAAAGATGCAATTTTAAAGGATTCTATGGGCAAAATGGGAAAAAAAAGAAAAGAAAAATTGGGTCATTATCATATGAATAAACTTTAAAATAATTTGTAAAAGCCAGATCAATCTTGCAAAAAAATTATAAATAGAATTCTTTGGTCATAGAACCAACAACAGCTGACAACAGTCTGAGACTATCAAACAGTACAGTATCACCTAGATTCAACCCAGATATAGAACTATCCAAAGTATATGACTGAAAATAGAGAACCAGAGATACAGTTGTAATAATAACAAAACAAAACAAATCATAAAGTAAAAAGAGAATAATAGTAGTTACAAAACTTCCAAATGAAGAGGAAATAAAATAGATTTCAGGAAAAAATAATACAAAGATAAACCTCAGTGTAATCCTAAACACTAGATTAAGTTTTACATCTAGCCCTACCACAACATTTATCCCTAATAGTAACGCTAGTATTACTAATAACCTTATGACTATACAAAGTCCTAGGGCTAGCCTACCTACCTCTAGCCATAGTCCTAACCCTCATTCTTTACTCCTACATACCTCCTGAAAAAAAATAACTAAAAATAAAAATAAAGTTCTATTTTAAAAGGCCAATACTGGTCCATTTCAGCTAAGTAATATCTTAAAGCCCTGGTGTGGCACTGTAGGCTAAAGCACTATATTGCAAGGTTGGTTTGAACCAGAAGGTTGGCATTTTAAACTCACCAACTGCTCCTTGAAAACCCTATACAGGGTTACTCTGAGTCAGAAGGGACTCGGTGGCACTTAACAGCAACAACAATGTCTTAGATATAGAGTTTTGTACTCTACTTCATTTGGTACAACTTCTAATTTTCCTAGATTCATAGTTTGTACATTCCATATTCTGATTATTAATGTATTTTTGAAGTTGTTTCTTCTCATTTTGAGTTGTATGTACCCTATCAGCAATTTAAGGTCCTAAAAGCTTTACTCCATTCATGTTATTAGGTTAATTCTCCTTTTAGGAGGCAGCTCTCCCCAAGTTGAATTATGAGTGCCTTTCAAGATGAAGGACTCTTCTAACCCTATATCAGAATTCCACTGCTGTTCCTAAGAATTTCATTGACTTAGCCATTCAAATTGGTCTGCCTCTTCTTCCTCGTCTTCTTAGTCTAAAAGCTCTGCTGAAACCTTTTCACCCTGGGTGGCCCTGTTGGTATTTTAAAAACTGGTGGCATTGCTTCCAAGAGCACACAAGGCCATCACTGTATCGTAAACTGAATGACAAATGACAGTCCTGTGTCTGCAATGTGTCTTTCACCATTGTCTGTCTTCCTTTTTATGTCTATTATGTTCTTTTTATAAAGAAATTATTTGGTTTAGGGCCTCTTTGACACACAAAATAACCCCCTTTTTCCAAACAAGGTCATATTTATTGATGCAGAATTTAGGATTTCAACACATATTTAATGTATGAAGGGGACACAATTCAATTCATAACAGCATGTAAGTAAAATGCTAGGATATGACTGTAACTTTTCTTTCATATAAGTATTATCTCAAATTCTTTCTTTTTCTTTCTCTATCTCTGGCTAGGTTTACATCCTAGCTGAAATAGAATTGGCTTTATCATAATGACAAAGTATGTTACAACCTTTATAGTATATCACTAGCCTGGTTTACCATTAATGCAAAGATGTTTTTGTTTGGTTAGTGAAGTGCCTAGAGGAGTGTCAAGTGCATAGAGTTTCTCATTACATATTGGCTAAGTAGATGAATGAATAATTGACTGTAAAAACAGGTAGAATTTGCCCTGTTCAGTACTCATATAGTATCTAGAAGACTGTCAAACACATATACACTATATACATATTTTCTGAATGAATGAATAAATATTGACTGAAAAAGTAGATAATACCTCTCTTGTTCAGATATATAGCTAAAATAATAAATTAGTGGACTTCTATAACTTGAATCCTTATGAAAATAAGAAATGGCATTGATTGAAAATATAATCTATATTTGAGAAAACAAAGCCAAGTATGTGTTGGATTTCTGATGGAAATCTTTCCCCTCTCTTACTTAAGGAACTCTTGCAACATCTTCATTAGATAATTCTAAGAATCTCCATTCTAGACTAGTTCAGATTCCTCAGTCTAGATTTAGGAAGAAGTGTCTAGATTAAGAGCTTCCCCTATCTTTTACAGCTTCTGGTAACCTGAAACCTTCTTTTGCTTTGTAGCAACTTACCTCCAATTTCTGCTTCCTTTATCACATGATCATCTTCCCTCTCCATGTGTACCTCCACATCTCTTCTACATTTTTTTTTAAATATATAAAGACACCAGTCATACTCAGTTGTGTCCACTCTACTCCAATAAGACACCATGTAAACTTAGCTAATTACATTTCCAAGATAATACTTTCAAATAAATTCAAATATCAGCACAGTTCAACCCATTACATGCTTTATGGCTGATTTGAGGGAGTGAATGAGGCATACAGTATAAAATGATAAGTAAAAGGAACAGTGCTTTCCTTGTGGTGAAAAGGATAAAAGCATGTTGCAGGACAACTACACTGTGAGCCAAGACAGTAAGATCATAGGCAGGGAAGACAGACATTGCACCTCAAGACTCCAGGGACTGCTTCAAGTGCTAAGATGGCACTAGAGGCATCTGGGAAATCACCATGGCTGAGAGACCCTGACAAGCCATCATGGTCCACTGCTGCTAGAGTGAACTTGCTGTCTTTGAACAAAGGCTCCAATCCATTCATAACTACAGAAGACTATGACGAAAACAATAATGTGAATTGTGGGTAGTACCTGAGCCAGACCTAAAATATAACAAATGTTTATTAAGTTTTAGTACTGAAAAACATGAGTTTAAGGAACTTAACTCTATAAATTCTACTCCACTTGGCTCATCTTTCTTCATAACTGTGATGCTCTATGCACAATCGTAAAATAGGCAATTATTGTATTCCTCTCACACAGCCTGGTGTTCCACATTTATTGACCCATCTTCCTTTTTCACTTTGGAACCTCATTCCTTCATTAAGTTTAATTCTTTGCCTTCCTGGAAAGACCCCACTTTCAGATTATTTTTATGAAAGTATCAATTATCATTCTTCATGTGAATGGAAGTTGATTGTTTTCCCTAACTTTAGGGGATCTGAATCTTAAACTGTATATTAATTAGCTCCTGGTGTAAGAGGAATGATCTATCACAAAATAAAAAATTCTAGAATCAGAAAGAACTTAGAGGTTTCCTGTTCTAGGAATTTTAGGTGACAAGGATCTAGCAGAAAAATGAGAAAAAATTCTGTGGAGAGAAGGCAAGTTTTCCTACAGGCACGCAAGATCCACCACAGTCAGTCATCCAAGGTTGCATTTCATGATTGTGATTGTGTAGAGGATTGCTGATCCATCTTCAGTCTTGTTAGCTACCCTTTCATACCAAGATTTAATGAAATGTTGATGGTCTCAAACTTAAAAATATAGACAAAACATTTTGAATTCCTCTGCTCTGTCCCTTGTTGGTCATATGTCAAGTCTCCCAATGGAATCTGAACTTGTCAAGGGAGTTTGGGAGACAAGGGTATCTACAAATTATTTACTTTTTTACCCCATGGGCAGACACTGAACTTGCTACCTGTTGCTGCATGCCATAAATTAATTCTGAATTATAATGACCCTGTAGGACAGAGTTGGACTGCTCTTTAGGCTTTCCTAGGTTATAAATCCTTAAAATTAATTTAACAACCCTATACAGGGTTGTTATGCATCGGAATCGAGTTGACTGCTCTTAACAACAAGAACAGCAATGTAATCCCTATCAAGAGAGTTGGTAGCAGTAGCCAGGCACTATACAGTTCTGGTCTCAGGGTCTTTTTATGTTAGTTCACTAGACTAATTGATTCCAGACACCTTCAGTTTTCTTTCCTTACTGCACAGGGAGAAACCAATAGTTGCACAGTAGATGATCATTCATTTGCTTTTAAGATCTAAGTCACTACTCACAGAAGTAGAACGTCTTTGCCTTTAAGAGCTATTTGTAATGCCAGTTGACCATTATGTCCTCCACGACTATGGTTCTGAGGCCCCAGGTCCAGCAACTCATTCTTCAAAGAGCTTGGTAATGTCTAAGATGTTTTCAGTCAGAGTAAATACCCATTTCCAAATAGCCTGTTAAGCTTTTACATATTTGTGGATATACTCCCACTCTACCTCCCATACCCATTCAGCCCATGTATCTATCTACCCATGTTGTTGTTGTTAGGTGCCATTGAGTCGGTATCAACTCATAGTGACCCTGTGCACAATAGAACAAAACACTGTCCAATCCAGGGCCAACCTCACAATTGTTGCAACACTTGAGCCCATTGATGTGGCCAATTTGCCATGTCGCTGGGGGTCTTTCTCTTTTTCTCTGACCTTCCACCTTACCAAACATGATATCCTTCTCCAGTGACTGGTCCCTCCTGACAATATGTCCGAAGTATG
>NW_006408588.1:10295577-10297014 GCF_000296735.1 Chrysochloris asiatica | reverse complement strand
CTCCTTAGTTGGAATCCAACATGGCTAGACCTTGTCTCTCATACTACAAACACATTATCAGTAGGGATAGTCCCTGAGGAAGGACACCATGTTTGGTAAAATGGCGGGTTAGAGAAAAAGAGGGAGACCCCAATGAGATGGATTGGCACAGAGGCAGTAGTGAAGTAACATGCTCAAGCATATAAGCAACTGTGAGAATAGTGCAGGAATGGGCAGTGTTTTGTTCTGTTGAACATAGGGTTACTATGAGTTGGAACTGACTTGAGGGTACCTAACAAAAGCAACACCACCAAATAGGTAATTTTCATCACTACTGAGAGTTTATTTTATGAGATTGCTCAACCATTGATGGCAAATGTTGAAGAAGAATGTTGAAAATGACGGTGCAGGAGAATAGAAGATGAGTATATATGGATTCTATCAATGATTGCCTGGTGTGATTATTGTCACTTTAGAGCATCTATTCATGTAAAGGAGTCCTGGTGTGGTGCTGTAGATTAATGCACTGGATTGCAAGTTTGGTTTGAACTGCAGCAACATTTATTTAAAAGGTGGTTTATGAACACTGCTCACAGTCATTATAATTTCACTTCTAAACATGAATTCACAATGAAAATGTAATGCCAAATCTATTTTATTTGATATATTTTTTTAAACAACTTCTAGCCTGGTAGACTAGAGTACAACTCTGTGTAAAAGTAATTTTTCTGAATTTTAGCTCAGCATTTGACTAGGTGTCTCTCAGAAAATGCTTGTGGATGAAAAGATATGCTGGGATAGTGGTAAAATTAGATGATTTCATAACCTGTTTAGCGAATATCATCATAAATGACAATAGGCTGATATAAATGTAGAAGGAGATGTCTTATGTTATCTTTGGATTTGTTCTGTTCAATGTTTACATGTAAACAAAAATTAACTAGTTAATTCATGTAATATAAAAGAGTTTGAAAGGCAAATATATACTTAATAGTACTTATCAGCTCATCACCATATGAGCCCTTGTGTGGTGCTCTAGGATAAATATTGGACTGCTAACTGTAAGATTGCTAAATGCACCAACAGAGTTTGGAAACCCTATACACACAACAACAACAATCACTGTATATAAAATGTGCCTTATTGGGATTCTGAGTAAAACATTTTGAACAAAAAAAATATAAGATATTTAGGGAAATATAGGCAAGAACTGAATTGATGTTTGTTACTTTTAAGATATTGAGACATTATTGTTGTTTTTTTAAATTGTGTGATAGTTTATATAATGAAATACACAAAGATGAGGAGTTAGAAAACCAAAAGGGAAGAACTCATTCAGAATTTTTCAAGGTGAAAGAACTGGAGAAAAAATTCAAGTCGTGACTTGAAATACTGAAGGATTCTATGAACAAAATATTGAATGACGCAGAAAGCATTAGTAGAAGATGGAAGGAATAA
>NW_006408588.1:10287899-10295092 GCF_000296735.1 Chrysochloris asiatica | reverse complement strand
ATGTTAGGAGGAATGAGTATCCCAAGACACTTCCTTGTGCTCATGAAGAACCTGTACACAGATGAAGAGACAGTTTTTTGAACAGAACAAGGAAATAATGAATGGATTAATATCAGGAAAGGTGAGCACTAGGGTTGTATCTTTTTGCCATACTTAGTCAATCTGTATGCTGAACAAATACACAAAGCTGGATTATAAGGAGCTCTGGTAGTATAGTGGTTATGAATCGGGCTGCTAATCTTAGGGTCAGCAGTTTGAAACTACCAGCTGTTCCATGGGAGAAAGATGAGGCTTTCTGCTCCCATAAAGATTTACAGCCTTGGAAACGCTGTACAGGGTCGTTATGAGTTGGAACCAACTGCATTTGAATTATGTTTGAGAAGAATATTAAAAGCACAATTGATGGCCAGAGAAACAGACATCTGTGTTGAAAGAAGTACAGCTAGAACTAATACTTAGAAATCAGAACTGTGAGACTTTGCCTTTCATACTTGGCCATGTTATCATGGCGATGTTATCTCCAGTTCCTGGAGAAGCATATCATAATGCTTAGTAAAAGTAGAGGGTCAGTGAAAATAAGGAAGACCCTCAGAAAAATGAAATGGCACACTGGCAGCAGCAATGTGCTGAAGAGTAACAATTGTGAGGATGGTGCCAGACCAGGCAGCATTTTGTTCTGTTGTTCATAGGGTTGCTATGAGTCAAAGCCGACACTACGATACCTAACAACAACAACTGAGATATTTGTGAATGGAATGTCATGTTGATTGAGAATTTGCTTCAGTATTCCAGTATAGGCATAAATTGATAAGGATAGTTTGTTGTTTTTAGGTGCTGTCGAGTCCGCTTCAACTCATAGCAACCCAATGCACAACAGAACAAAACATTATTTGGTCTTGCCCTATCCTTATAGTCACGCTTGAGCCCAGTGTTGCTTCCACTGTGTCTATCCATCTCATTGGGGTTTTGTTCTTTCCTAGATCCCATGTAACCAGAGCACCCTGTATTTATAGAACATTTCAAACAAAGATGCTCTATCACAGATCTACAGTAGAGAAATTGGGGAAATTCATGGAATTTTGGGTTATACTAGTACAAGCTGAATGTGAAGGATGATCAGTGAGTGTCCTGGTTTTGTACTGGCTACGTTATTCTCTTTGAAACTCTGTGTTTTAAAGTAAGAGAGAGCAATTGGGATAATGAGGACATGTGAAATCAAATCACCCGAGGAATTAAGAATAATTAAACTGGAGAAGAGGAGCATTAGGGAGAACAGGCTAAGAGTCTCCAAGGATCTGAAGGGCAATCTTATGGGAGAAGTTTAGATTGGTTATATAACCACAAAGGCTAGACCAAAAACTGATGTGTAGAAGTTAAAGAATGTATTTAGCTAAACAGAGAGATTTTGCTAATCAAAAAGAAGAGGTATGTGTAAGCAGAGTTGTCCAAAGATGGAACAGATTGCGTGAAAAATAGTAACGTCCTCATTACAGGTAAGATCCTAACTCAGGGATTAGATGACCTCACACACAAAATATTGAGGAGAACTTTGGATATAATGGCAGTATATTAGATAATTCCTAAGGTCCCTTTTGGGCTCCTGGTGTGGCACTGTAGGAGCAGCAAACCCATTAGTTGCTCTTTGGAAACCCTATACAGGGTCACTATGAGTTGGAACTGACTTGACAGCCTTTAATAACAACAACAAGTTCCCTCTCAGTCCTCTGATGATCTAATTCTAAATGGATTTTATCCATGTGCCAATAATCTTGAAAGTAAGAACCACTCCTGGGTTCATTGGGCCTTCAAATAACTTTTCCACCCTCTAGCTTATGTTATGTGTTTCAGAGTGTTTCAAATAGTGAAGAAATTATTTTCTAGAAAAGAACTTCCTACCTTAGAATCTCCTGTCTTCTCTGTAATGTTGTGAAAGCAAAGAAAGTTTGAGAATAAGGTGTGCAGACCTGTGTCTTGGCCCATCTGAAATTAACAATTTCCAGCAGGTCATGAAGTATCTCTAGGCCTCAGTTTACTTATCTAAGAAATGGGATGTCTGGCCAAGATGATTTCTAAATTGCCTTCCTAGGATTAGCAGAAATACTATAAGAAATGTCCAGATTTGATCTACAGAAAGCCAAAGCACTGTGACTCTCTATGATAAGAACCAGACTGCTAACCACAAGTGTTTAGTGATTAGTGGTTCAAGTCCAGCAGCCATTCCACATGAGAAACATAAGGGTTTCTGTTCCCATAAAGACTTAAAGCCTCAGAAATCCTATGCAGCATTGCTCTGAGTCAGAACCAACTCAATAGCACTCACTTTTCAACATCAACATCAACAAAATCCAAAGCAGGTGCCTTTTAATGGAGGGAAAAGGGGTGTAGCACTGTGGGTTAATGTGCTAGACTGCAAAGTCAGTTTGAACCACAAGGCTGGTGGTTCAAGCTCGTCAGCTGCTGCTTGGAAACCCAAGTCCACTGTGAGTCGGAACTCAACGGCACTTAACAGCAACAAAAACAAGGACCAGGCACTGTTTTAGATATCTCAGGACAATAAGGAGTTTCTGGACATTCCCATTCCAAAGAGAAGTGACCCAATGGAATATGGAAATTATCAGACAATGCCATTAATATCACATGAAGTAAACTTTTGCTACGGATAATTTTTAAATGGCTGCAACAGTACATTGACAGGAAACTGCCAGGCATTCAAGCTGGATTCAAACAAGAATGTGGAACGAGGGATTTATTACTGATGTTAGGTCATTCTTAGCTGAAAGCAGAGAATACCAGAGAGATGTTTACTGTGCTTTCTTCACTATGCAAAGGCTTTCAACTCTGTGGATCATAGCAAGCTATGAATAACATTGTGAAGAATGGGTATTCCAGAACACTAAATTCTACTCATGAGAAACCTGTACGTAGACCAAGAGGCAGTCATTCAAACAGAACAAGGGGGCACTGAATGTTTTAAAATCAGGGAAGGTGTGTGTGAGGGTTGTGCTCTTTCACCATACTTATTTGATCTATATACTGAGTAAATAATCTGAGTATTATATGAAGAAAATCATGGCATCAGGATTGGAGGAAGACTCATTAACAACCTGTGATTTTCAGATGAGGCAACTTTGCTAGTTGAAAGTGAGAAGGACTTAAAATACTTACTGATGAAGGTCAAAGACAGCCACCTTACTATGAGTTTCACCTCATGTAAGGAAAAAAAAAAAAAAATCCTTACCACTAGACCAATAAATAATGTCATGATAATGGAGAAAAGATAGATGTTGTCAAAGACTTCATTTTGCTTGGATCCACTATCAGCACTCATGGAAGCAGTAGTCAATAAATTAAATGACATACTACATTGGGCAAATCTGCATAAAACCTCTTTAAAGTGTTCAATAGCAAAGATACCAGTTTAAGGACAAAGATGTGCCTGACCCAAGCCTTGGTATTTTTCAGTAGCCTCATATGCACATGAAAGTTTGGCAATGAATAAGGAATACAATAGAAGAATTCATACATTTGAGATATGGTGTTGAAGAGGAATATTAAAAGTACCATGAACCTTCAGAAGAACAAGGAAATCTGTGTCAGAAGAAGTACAGCCAGAAAGCTCCTTAGAAGCCAGATGACAAGACTTCATCTCTAGTACTTCTGACATATTGTGAGGAGGGGCTAGTCCCTGGAGAGTGACATCATGCTTGGTAAAGGTTCAGCAAAAAAGAGGAAGACCCTCAATATGATGGAATGGAATCATGGCAGCAGCAATGAATGAGCTCAAGTGTAACAACTTGGCACACGACCGGACATGGTTTGTTTTGTTATGTATCAGGTTTTTATGAGTAGAAACGGACTTGATGGTACCTAACAACAATACAAAGATTAAATAAATTGGTCATGGTCACATAACTTATAAAAAGGCATTTTCTTTACATCAGACTGAAATTCTTTTGACCTTTTTTTTAACAAAACTTTGACCTATTGGGTTACATTTATTGATTGTATTACATTCTGGTAAGTATATTATTTTTTATATTATTGTTATTCATTTTATTATTGTTGGTGTAAGTATTTGTATGTTTCTTAGAATTGGACCCATGTTTTTGAATCACATTTAAATATAAATCAATGATACTTTCTGTTTGCTGCTGAAACTTCAAATTTGTATAACTGATATTTTGAGATGTAACCATCTTTCAAATAAGGATTTTGTGGTGTCCTTTGTTCAAGGATCATGATTATTTTCCCAGGTATATGGTTTTTTAAAGCGAGTTCAAGCTGTTTAGTAAGAACTTCATATCAGCCAATTCCCTTAATAATCTCAGATATCTGTCTAGCTGATTTATAAATGTGCAAATTTTCCAAGTTCTGTATTCCCTCACCTGAGTTTTGCCAATAGCTGTTTTGGCAAGAGTTTCATTATATCCTAATAGTCCAAATTTGTTTGCTTCATTTTTACTGTTAAAACTAGATTAAAAAAATGAATTCAGTCTCTCAGCCATTTTAGAATCATCATCAATTTCTTACACATCTTCACAGATTAGCAGTCTTCATTTCCCCTGGTCTCTTGATTTCCCTGGGCATATTTACAAAAGTCTTCTTTTGCAGTTCACAACCTATTTTAACTTTAGTTATTTCACTATGTTAACTTTTCTCACCAAGTCTTAATGGATATGGAATATTTTTGCTTCATGCTCTGCTTTGTAGGCATGGTTAGTAAGAATCTTGGTTTTCCATGCTCTCTCATCAGTCCTCTGTGACACTGTGTTGGAGGTGTCATGCCATTAGCATTGCCATTTTTAAGAGAAACTGAAGCATTATCATAGCAATTTTGGTTCCAGCTCTACTTCTTCCTGAAATGTCTAGAAAATTTCAGAAAATGTGGGTGTTGTGGGTTTCTTTTCTGATTGAGCTATTCATAGAATTGCTTTAATCCTCCACTTTCCATTGTATATGGAGATGCTCAAAGAGCGCAAATCTAGAAAGTGGAATAACCAAGAGAATGTCATCTAAGATCGCTATTATTTCAGAGCTATGATCTTAGTGTCTCGTCTTCTGAAAGGGTGGGACTTCTGGTTGCCAATATGCCACTTGTTCTAAGTCTTGTATTTTACGTATTATTCTCTGTGTGGACTGATGTGTAGGTAGCTAGGACTTAAGTAGATTTCCATATTATTTAGGTTATTTCCTTCCATTCTCTTCCACATTGGTCTTTGCCAAGTCATTATATCCAGAAAATGTCAGAAAGCAAAAGATCCCAAAATACCAACCCACCTCCCCAGGTAATGCACCACCATTTTATACATTGATAGCTGAGTCCTAAATGGATGAAGTAATTTATATAAATTTGGATAGAAAATCAGTGGTAAAGGCAGGTATATGTTGACTGCTGGTAAAACAAAAGAAATAAAACAAAAAGAAAACCCTGATTTTGCTTTATTATCTTCTCTTCAAATGCTTCTAAAACTCAAAACAGTAGCTTCATAACATTAAAAAAAAAAATGTGATTGTGGTACAACACAGGGATGAAGAGGCAGTGTAAACCCCTTTCTCTTCCTCATTAATTGCTGTTGTTGCTGTCACTGTCATTGAGAAGGTTCCAACCCATCGCAACCCTGTATAGCGTTTCTGAGGAGTGGCTGGTGAGCTTGAACTGTCAAACTTGCAGTTCACACCAACCTTGCAGTCCAGAGCATTAATCCACAGCACCACACCAAGACTTATTATCTGCAGGGTCTTACAAAAAGCCAGCTTCAAGGAAAAGCTAAAACTATGAAGCCAATACAGCCCCACTTTTGTAAATGACCATTATCTAAAATTAGGTTGAACATCAACAAATAGGATGAGTCCTTCCTATGGATATTCCCAATCACTATAGAAAAAGGAAGGTAAGCATAGTGTGCAGAACTCTTAAGTCTCTATTTCCCTCTTCTTTCTTCTTACACATTTCCTGATGTCCCATTAAGGACTCCATATTTTCTAGCTCCATTTCTGTTTGCCATTTAAAGTAATCTTCTGTCCTATTTTTTTCTTCAAAGCTTGTGGCCTGTGTATGCTTATGCACACATATATGCACACTTTAGAAAGTGCTTAGGTTTTTCCATTTTGTCCTTCAGCTTGGAATCCCTGTGGAAGGAAAGACAGTGAACACTACCCACCACTAGGGAGCAGCCAAAGCCAACATTTTTCTGGACAAAAACCTGTAGAGTTGTTTTCAAAAGAATCAGGTTCTCTTGGTCTTCTCTTCCTTTCTTTCACCCCTGACTTTCTCAGAGCAAACCACCCCATCAGTTTCCTTCACAAGGGGCTATTCTAAATGTCCATTCATATTTTATAGAAGCAATGATACTAGCTGTGCCAGAGAACCATTGTCAAAACATTTTTTTCCTTGAATTCTTTCTTTCACTTCATCAGCACATAAAATTCAGCTGACCTATGTAAATCATAAAACGTTGGAAACAATTTTGCAGTAAAAATTGAGTTATACCCATAAATCCATGAGGAAACAAAATACGACCCTGGTCAATATTCCCTGAACCTCCCCAGAAGAACTGAAATGAAAAAATATATATAACCAAGGTTCATCAGTATATCTTTGTTGTTGTTAAGTGCCTTTGAGTCAGTTCCAATCCATAGTGACCCTGTATAGGGTTTCCAAGGAGCAGCTGGTGAGTGTGAACCACCAACCTTGCAATTCAAATGACTTTGTAGTCTGACGCATTAGCTCACAGTGCCACACCAGGACTCCATTAGATGTAAGTTATTCCTATGGAGAACTTCTTGATTTCTACAACATTAATGAAGACAGCAATTATACATCATAGACTGACACTAGAGTTTCAGTAGGTCATCCAGGATGTTAGTTACTGTGCTTTAATGAACAGTACAACAAAATAATGATTGCTGATTGACTTGTCTTATGCAGGAAGAATCCTCTGGTCTACTACATGGAAAGGTGAAAAGGAGGAGAAAGGACTTCTGGGAACTAACTGAATTACTCAGGTTTGTGGAGTTTGGATTCAGTTTTAGATTGCTTTCCAATCTTCTGTCTGTTCTCTCTAAATCTCAATGTCTTCTTCTTTAAGGTGGAGGTTTATTTTTCTAAAATAGGGCAGTTGTGAGAATTAAAGGACATAATGTATGCAAAACACTAAGTAAAGATGAGCTACTGTTGTTCAAAGGTTTACTAT
>NW_006408588.1:10278193-10285831 GCF_000296735.1 Chrysochloris asiatica | reverse complement strand
GAATTTGCATATCAGTAATTGATGGTCTGTTCCACAGTCTGCCCCTGGCCTTGTCTTCACTGATGATATGGAGCTTTTCCATCTTCTCTTTCCACAGAAGTAGTCTATTTGATTTCTATGTGTTCCATCTGGCAAGGTCCATGTTGACTTACTTCTGTTTTATTTCAAAACTATTTTATCTCCACACATTCTATATCAATATTAATTTTGTTAAATATTCATTAAACATGTGTTTTAGGTACAGTATAATTCTGAGCCTCAAGAGTTTATAATGTAGTTTACCATTACTTTTTTTTAAAAAACTTTTTTTTTTTTTTTAGGAAAAATACATGAAGGAATGAAATGCAAAAAAGATATATCATAGCATCAGATTGTAAAGATAACATGTAATACATTTTCAAAATTATTCTCAAGTCCTAATTTATCATAAAGTGCAGTTCTGCATATATGTGTCTCTTTAACTCTTTTTTTGTCAGTTTTTCATGATCTTCATTAGTTCGCTAATGTCTTCCTTGATATTAGTATCACCAGCTGCTTGTTTGACCCCTTGAATAATGCATTTCATGTCGCAGTCATTGATGGAGAACCTTTAGAGATTTTCAAACATTCTTTCCATGGGTTTTACCAACAGACATTGACTAACTTAGATTTTACCAATTCAGAACCATTGCCTATGTGTTGACCTTGTCAAGCACATATAAAAGAGCTGACTAAAGTCTACACTCCAGTCTCTTTCTTAAATATCTACAAAGATCTCTTTTTTCCAGACCTAACTCAAAGTCACTCTTTCTTAGTTAAATTATCAGTTTTAGCTGGGATTACTCTCTAATTTCTTTGAGTTATTTAGAAGTGTTTATTATGCTTATCTTAAGGAGCTCTGGTAGCATAGTGGGTATGAATTGGGCTGCTAACCTCACGGCCAGTAGTTCAAAACTACCAGCTGTCCCGTGGGAGAAAGATGAGGCTTTCTGCTCCCGTAAAGATTTATAGCCTCGGAAACCCTGTACAGGGTTGCTATGAATTGGAACCAACTCCATGGCACATAACAACAACAACAACAGTATGCTTATCTTGGAATTCACTGGAATCAAATGGATTGTGTTTGTGGGAGATGATTGTGGAAAGCTCAATAATCATTAGCCAAAACAAAGCCAGGTGCGGACTGTGGGACAAGCCATCAATTGCTCATATGCAAGTTCAGCTGAAGCACATTAAAATACATCCGTGAGAACCAAGATAGGACCTTGAACATATCACATCAGAATTCAGAGATCATCTCAAGAACAGATTTGATATGTTAGACTGAAGACATAAAGAGTGGTGGGATGACATCAAGAATATCATACAGGAAGAAAACAAAAGACCATTAAAAAGACAACAAAGAAGCAAAAAAAAAAAACAACAAACAAACAAAAAAAAATGGATGTCAGGAGAGACTCTCAAATTTACTCTATAGCATAGAGATGCTAAAGCTAATGGTAGAAATGAGAAAGTCTAAGAGCTGAACAGAAAATTTCAAAGGGAAGCTCAAGAAGACAAAGTCAATATTTTAATGAAATGTGCAAAGACCTGCAGTTAGAAAACCAAAAGGGAAGCACATGCTTAGAATTTTCCAAGCTGAAAGAACTGAAGAAAAAAAAAAAAAAAAATCAGGTTTCAACTTGCAATATTGAAGGATTCTATGCGTAAAATGTGAACTCTGGTAGCATAGTGGTTACGAATTGGGCTGCATACTGGAAGGTCAGCAGTTTGAAACTACCAGCTTTTCCATGGGAGAAAGATGAGGCTTTCTGTTCCTGTGAAGATTTGCAGCCTTGGAAACCCTGTTCAGGGTTGCTATGGGTTGGAACTGACTCAACAGCACTTAACAACAACAGTGGGTAAAATGGAAGTGCTGCGGAATAATGCCCTGTACTGCAAGATCAGTTTGAACTGCAAGATCAGTGATTCAAATTCATGAGTCACTCTTTGGAAACCATATACAGGGTCGCTATGAGTTAGAACTGACTCAGCAGCACTTAACAGCAACAACAACGTGGCAGAAATGGAGTTCTGGTGTGGCAATGCAGGATAATGCACTAGACCACAAGGTCAGTTTGAACTACAAGGTAGGCAGTTCAAACTCATCATCTGCTCAGGGCCGCTATGTGTCACAACCAACCTGATAGCACTTAACATCAACAACATCATGGATAAAATGGAGTCCTGGTATGACATTGTAGAAAAAAGCACTGAACCACATGTTACCTTGAACCAGCACTTCAAAACATCCTAAATGGAGTTCTGTGGACTGAAAACCAACAAGAACAGAAACCTTATATAGGGTCACAGTGAGTTGGAACCCACTTGAAGACACTTAACAACAACAGCTATATGTGTGTGTGTGTGTGTGTATATATATATATATATATATATATATATATATATATATATATATATATATATATATATAAAAGCAGATGGACCATATGCACAGAGCCACTGTATCCAAAAGAAATGATTAATGTTTAACCATATCAAGAGATAGCATATTATCAAGAACCAGTGATATTAAAGGAAGAATTCTAAACTCCACTAAAGGCAATGGTGAAAAACAAGGCTCCGCAGCTGGAGACTTTAGATCCAGAGAGGGAGAGTGACTGTGTGCTGAAGACCTGGGGAATATGGGGGGCAGGATTGTAGGGTATACCCTTTGGTTGGTTGATGATGCATGGAGGGGATTGTAACCATGACAATGAGACGATATATGATAGAATGAGTGTAAAATTAATGTTCTCCCTTGAAACTATCACATAATTTACAATAAAACATTTAAGAAAAAACAAAAACAAAAACAAATACTAGAAGAAAAAAACCAAAATATTAAAAAAAAAAAAAAATTAAAAAGAAAAACAAAGCTCCAGGAATTGATGGAATATAAATTGAAATATTTCAATAAACTGATTCATCACTCTAGGTGTCCACTCATCTTTTACTAGAAATATGAAAGACAGCCACCTGGTCAGCTGATTAGAATAGATCCATATTTGTGCCTATCCTAAAGAGAGGTGACCCAACAGAATGTGGATATCATCTGATAATGTAATTAATATCACAAAAAAGTAAAAATTTTTAAATGGTATTTTTAAAAATGGCTACGACAGTACATTAACAGAGAACTGCCAGATTGAAGACAAATTCAAGTCAGATTTGGGAGAGTATGTTGGCTAGGGAACTTGGCTGAACAAAGAGAATACCAGAAAGACGTTTACTTATGGTTTATTGACTATGCAAAGGTTTTTGACTATGTAGATCATGACAAGCTTTGAATAACATTGAGAAGAATGGGTATTCCAGAATATTTCTTTTTGCTCATGAGGAACCTGTACATAGACCAAGAGTCAGTTCTTTGAACAGAGCAAGTGATACTGAATGGTTTAAAATCAGGAAAGATGTGTGCCAGGGTTGTTTTATGTCAATTTTGTATTTACTGACCTCAGGATTGGTAAAAAGCATAGACTGTCATGGGAGACTACACATTTCTCCCTCTTTCTCCCTGTACCGCCTTCACTGCTCAGCCTGGACATCAGGTGGGACAGTTTTCCCAAAATACAGACAGAGGGAGATTGGCACAGCCCTAAAAGATTCCCCAGCAGGACACTTGGCAGCAGTGCGCCATGGAGTCAGTTCTGACTCCAGATGACCCTGCATGGGGTTTCTGGGTTTGTGGGTCTGTGAGGGAGCAGAGTACCTTGCCTTTCTCCCAAGGTGAGGCTGGTGGTTTTGAGCTGCTGACCTTGCAGCTGCTACACTACCTAAGCTCTCTATGCAGGACCAATACAAAGCAATCTGTAAAACCCCAGCATAAAAGGACTCAACCATCCTAAGAATTGTGCTGTGCACATGCAGATACCAAACTGACTTTTAGAGACAAAAATAATGGACAATCTTTCTCCCATTAACTTCCCAATATCTACCTGAGCACCTCTATTCTAGTGACTAAAGGAGGGGTCTGAGAGAGCAGACACACCCACCCACTGCTGGAGGCTTCTATCTTGCACACACACTGAGGGTGTATAGCTCAGGACAGTTGACTAAAGCTTCATTTCTGTTACAAAGTGGTGGTTTTTGTCTAAGCATTTATATTACTTCTGCTTTTGGTCCTTTTGATCACACATCCTTCCTGGAGGTAGGAGCTGTTTCTCTCTATGTTATCCAAGAAGAGACAGCAATCATGGTCATATAGCCAAGCTATAAGCATACCCCATAATATTCCACCACTGAGACAAGAGCCAACAACACCCATTAAGCATTACATGTGAAAATGGAAGCATATCTCCTGATCATATTCACCAGGAGACACCCGGTAAGCTTAACAACAAATAACAAGCATTCACTTAAGCTTAAAAAAAAAAAAAAACTATCATGATGAACAAAAAGCAACAAATGATATCGAAACATCTCCAAAATCAAAGACAAGGAAAGAAGACTAAAAGTGGCCAGGGAGAAGAGAAATGTCACTTATAAAGGCAAGCAAATTAGATTAAGCTCTGACTATTCAGAACAAACCATGCAGGCAATGGGGAAACATATACAAAGCCCTACAAGAAAAAAACTGTCAACCAAGAATCGTCTATCCAGCAAAACTATCAACCAAATATGATGGTGCAATCAAGGCATTCCACGATAGACAGAATCTGAGAGATTTTATCAAAACCAACCCTGTACTTCAAAACATCCTAAATGGAGTTCTGTGGACTGAAAACCAAAAAGAACAGACAACAAATAGAGCTTGACAGGCGTAACAATACCACCTGGAATTCAGTCAACAGATAGCAGAGTTCAGAACAGAACAAGACTACAATAACAAACTCAAATGAGCTTGGAGGTCAACTGAATATCAAAAATATATCAATGTCAAAGAAGGGACATATGTAGCAACAGAGACCCAGGTGGTGAGGATGCCAGGTAAATTATAGGATACAATGGATTATCTTAAATGCAGAGAAAAGTTAGTAGACTACAAGGTAACCCAAAAAAAAGTTAATACTTCACAACTTAACATAAAAATGAATTTCCAAGCAGAACAAGCAAACATGAAAACTAAAAAGAAACCGACAAGAAATAGCACAAAAAAACACAAACTGAACACAAGAAGGAATGCAGAACAGAACAATGAACAGCACCACCAAAAAAGTAACAAAATGGCAGCAATAATTCACACCTATCGATAATTACATTGAATGTCAAAGGATTGAATGCACCAATGAAGAGACAGAGTGGCAGAATGGATAAGAAAACAAGACCCTTAAATATACTGCCTGCAAGAGACACAACTTACACACAAAGACAAAACAGACTAAAAGTTAAAGGATGGGAAAAATTTACCAAGCTAACTGCAACAATAAACAAACAGGAGTGGCAATACTAATCTCAGACAAAGCAAACTTTAAGATAAAAGCCAGCATAAGAGACAAAGAAGGACACTATATCATGATCAAAAGGTCAATTGAGCAAAATGACATAACCATAATAAATATATATGCTCCCAATAAAAGAGCACCAAGATACATGAAGCAAACCTTACTGGAATTGAAGAAAGAAATACATAAATCTACAATTGTAGTGGGAGATTTTAACACACCACTCTCGAAAAGGGACAGAACAACCAGAAAGAAACTCAACAAAGTTACAGAGGAACTAAACAACACAATCAACTAACTTGACCTCATAGATGTATACAGAGCTTTCAATCCAACAACAGCACAATATACATTCTTCTCCAGTGCATATGGAACATTTTCCAGAATTTATCATGTGTTAGGTCACAAAGTAAGGTAGAATCTCCACTGAGTAGTATCCATTCTGCCTCCTCAGGACTGATGAAAGGAGATGTGGATAGTGTCTTGCAATACAATAGTGAATAATTGTTAACAGGACTGATTATAAGAGCTGGAAATGAAAAGGTAGACATTTTGGGGCAAAGGGACGGGAGTGATTAACCTTGCAGTCTAGGAGCGGAGATCCTTGGGACCATCAAAGGGGAGGAGCAGAGAACGGAACCTTACACAGAGAAGCAGTGATGCCAGGGATGGAGGCAGAGACAATGACATCTTCGGGAGATGGAGCATCTGGGGACTTTGGACTCGGAGAGGAGGAGGGGCTGTATGTGGACAACCGGAGGGCAGGCTTGTGGGGTATACCCTTTGGTTGACAGATGATGCATGGAAGGGATTGTAACCATGGCAAGGAAACAATATACGACAGGATTAATGTGAAGCTGATGTCCTCCTATGTAAACTAATCACATAATTCACAATAAAGCATTAAAAAAAAAAAAAAAGCATTGAATGTATAATTTTCAGATACCCTTCATACTAAATTTGAGTCATAACTTTTTGACAGAAATAATACAGAAGAAAGTGGCATTCCGTTGTCTTCTGGCTTGCATGATTTCTGGTGAAAAGTCAACTATAATACTTTCTTGAGTTACTAAATAATGTATCATCTCTCTCTTTCTCCCTCTCTCTGATTTTAATATTTATCACTGTATCATTAGTTTTGTAAATTTAATTGATATTTTGCAATATTGCTTTGTGTGTGTGTGTTTTTCTTACGTGTCTGTTTCTGAAAGAGAGGCTTCAAGAAATTCGTGGAAAAATGAAATGAAAAGACAAAAAAAGAATCTTTACACAAATGTTTGAAGTCTCCTTCTATGTGTGTGGTAGTTCTTTCCTTCTGTTCATGTGTGTGTTACCCTGTGTGGAGTTCGTGAAGCTTTGTATATATGTGGTTTTATGGGTTTCTTCAAATGTCAATACTAGTATTATTTCATAATAATAGACTAGTATTATTTCATTTTTTTTCTCTGACTCTCCTTACTGCTCTTCTATCAGCTATCTCAATAATACGTATGTTAAACCAGACAAAGAATGTATATTTTGTTATGTTAAAACTGATCAAATTACAAAGAACACACATTAAGAACCAACAAAAATTAGGAAAAATATGACATGCTGTAAAAAATAATTAGAAACTTTAAGTAAAAAAATGTTATGCATATCTAGACTGGATGTTGTAGGAAACCTATAAATCAGAAACTATCAGCAAAACATCTGTAACCAAGTAAACAATTGGGAAAACATATTGTCAGGCAAAGTTATATTTATTTAGCTTGCTGCAATTGAATTTTGAAGCAAACCTTGATAATTTCAGGAAAACTAAGATTATGTTTGGACATAGTATAAATTATTATAAAAAAGGGACTGGGGAAGTGGGAAAGCTTGATACAATGTTGTTAAGTGGCATGGGGTTACCAATTCCGATTTTCTTGTTGTTTTAAGTGCCAATGAGTTGGTACCAACTCACAGTGACTCTAATCACAACAAAACAAAACAATGCCTAAACCTGCGCTAACCTCACAATTGTTGCCACACTTGAGCCACTGATGCTGCCATTTTGTCAATCCATCTCATTAGGGGTCTTCCTTTTCTCTGACCCTCCACTTTACCAAACATGATATCCTTCTCCAGTGACTGGTCCCTCCTGACAATATGCCCAAAGTATGAGAGATGAAGTCTGGCCATCCTAGCCTCCAAGGAGCACTCTGGCTGCACTTCTTCCAACACAGATCTTTTGGTTTCTCTGGCAGTCCATGGT
>NW_006408588.1:10276092-10278093 GCF_000296735.1 Chrysochloris asiatica | reverse complement strand
AGAATGTTCCATGTGCACTGGAAAAGAATGTGTATTGTGCTGTTGTTGGGTTGAATGCTCTGTACAAATCTATGAGGTCCAGTTGGTTGATTGTGTTATTTAGTTCTTCTGTGTCTTTGTCAAGTTTCTTTTTGTTTGTTCTATCCATTTTTGAAAGCAGTGTATTAAAATCACCCACTATTATTGTAGATTCATCTATTTCTTTCTTTAAATCTATTAGAGTTTGTTTTATATAATTTGGAGCTCTTTCATTGGGAGCCTAGATGTTTATTATGGCTATTTCATCTTGTTCAATTGTCCCTTTAATCATGCGATAATGTCCATCTTTATCTATTATGCTGGTTTTTGCCTTAAAGTTTATTTTATCAGAGATCAGTACTGTCACTCCTGTTCGTTTTTTATTGCAATTAGCTTGGTGTATTTTTTTCCATACTTTGACTTTTTATCTGTTTTTGCTTCTGGGTGTGAGATGTGTTTCTTGCAGACAGCATATTGAAGGATCTTGATTTCTTATCGATTCTGCCCCCTCCATCTCTTAACTGGTGTATTTAATCCCTTTACATTCAATGTAATTATCGATAGGTATGTTTCAATTACTGCCATTGTGTTTGTTTTTTTGTGGTGTTGCTGCATTCTTTGTTCTTTGTGTCTTCCTTTGCTGAGTGCATGCTTTTGTGTTCTTTCTTGTGAGTTTCCTTATAGTTTTAATGTTTCCATGTTCTTGGATTTTCATCATCTTGGTATGTTGTGAAGTGTTAATTTTCTTTGAGGTTTCTTTATAGTCCATTAACTTTTGCCTCCATTTAATGTAGTCTATTTTATCCTGTAATCTACCTGACTTTCTCACCATCTGGATCTCTGTTCCTGCATGTTTCCCTTCTTTTACATTGTAATTGTTTTGATCATAGACTGACCTCCCAGATTCTCTGAGTTTGTTTTATAGTTTTGTTATGTTCTTGACTTTTCCTTCTGTCAATTTAGTTCTGGGAGGTGCTTCCATGTATGTCAGTCTCTGGTTGTTGTCTCCTCTTGTTGATTCTCAGTCCACAGAACTCCCTTTAGGATGTTTTGTAGCATAGTGTTGGCTTTGGAGAAATCCCTTAGCTTCTGTTTAACCTGGAATATTTTGATTACACTGTTGTATTTGATTGATAGCTTTGCTGTATAAGCTTTCTTGGTTGGCAGTTTTTTTCTTTCAGGGTTTTATATAAGTCTTCCCATTGTCTACTTGCTTGCATGGTTTCTGCTGATAGATCCAAGCTTAATCTGACTTGCTTGCCTTTGTATGTAACACTCCTATTTTACCTAGCTACTTTCAGGAGTATCACCTTATCTTTGATATTTGAGTTTCATTATGATATGTTCAGTGATTTCTTTTAGGCGTCTATCTTTCCTGAGATTCATTGAGCTTCCTGAAAGTTTATCTTTTCACTCTTCAGGATGTTAGAGAAAATTTCTTCCAGCATTTCTTCAACTATTTCCTCTGTGGACTTGTGTGATTCTTCTTGTTCTGGAATGCTGATAATTCTTAAGTTATTCTTATTCATGTTGTCCAACATGAATCTTAGACCTTCCTTAGATTTTTTAATCCTTTTTTTCTGTTTGGTTTTTTATCTCATTTGTATTGAGAGATTTGTCTTTCAGCTCACTAGTTCTGCCTTCCATCTCTTCTATTCTACTCCTTTCTGCAGAGTGTCAGCAATGCGGGCAGAGGCATGGGAACATTGTCATGCAAGGCCACACCTTCCTTGGATAGCAGTCCTCTGTGTTCAATACAAAATTTAGGCTTCAACTCTTCAGAATCTCATTGTTATGAGCAATGTTGATTATTGAACTTTTTCATGATAGTGTTCCAATGCTGGCCATTGAGAATCCTGGAAAACTAAAAGCATCAATTTTCCAGCTAATCGTTGAATTTTGAACTTTTTCTTGGTCAGTGATTGAGGATATTTCCATTCCATAGTCTGCTGTTTACTCTCAAACTCTTGGTGATGAATCCAT
>NW_006408588.1:10273159-10275157 GCF_000296735.1 Chrysochloris asiatica | reverse complement strand
TAAAACAAAAAGTTTGCAAACTTTAAATTATACTCAGAAAATTCAGACAATTCAGAATAAACCTAAAATTAAGCTGAAGTCCTCTAAAATGACTCCTCACACCCCTTCAGTACACCTAGTACAGGTACTTGTAAACTAGTCATAAGACCAGGAACTCTGATATATTTTGTCTTACAATATGAATTGCAGAAATCAAAGGCTTGTGTTTTTCTTATTAATTTCTAAAATTCAAGAATTTTTAAAGAACCAAGATTACTTTAGAGAAATGTGGTAAGAATAAAATTGCCTTTACATATTTATCAACATGTAATAATAAAAACATTTTAATATGGTTGCAACATTTTGGTAAATGAGTGTTATAAATTACATATTGTGGTATCTTTCAGTGTTTAGTATTAGAATAACAGTTTGCAATATTGAGGTTTTGGGATGATTCTCATTTTCTGTCACTTAAATAACTATTTACCTCATTATAAGTTTAATCCTTAAAATACTCCAAGTTTCCAAACTCCTGTAAAACTGAAAATTTAGAAATGCTAATAGAAAGTTGGTATATATTTTTAAATCTTTTCTATGTCCCTTGTCTTGATTGAGGACACTGTCTTGCCAAACTTTCTTTTTAAATATCCATTCCTTCATATTATTTGTTCAGATTTTGTTGCAATTTTTTCCTATTTAATTATAGGAACAAGTAATCAATAATTTCAAGATTCAAGTGGATCATGGTCAGAGTATTCCCTCTGTTTTTGATCAAACTATTGGAGAATATGGCTCAAATTTGGATCAATAATAGTTTCCTTGGTGAAGCATCATAGAATTACCTTCCCAGAATTACTAGTGCTATTGGAAGCACTGAACAAAGACAGTCCTTTCACTGGATACGTTTCAAGAAGACTGATTTCAATGGGAAGATGAAAGGATGTTTCAATATGATTAGCAAATTCTTCTAAATTTATCATTTAGAGAAAATCTATGAGCAAGAGTGAAGAAAGCATAGGTGGTGGTGGTGTTTTTAAGTGCTGTCGAGTTGGTTCCCACTAATGTAATGTTTGTGAGGAGCTACTGGTGAGTTTGAATTTCAGACCTTGTGGTTGAAATTTACCTTGCAGTCTAGTGCTTTATCCTACAATTCTAGTACCTAGAAAAACTGATGGCGTTAGAATTCAGATCAAAAGAACAAAGATGGAAAAAGAAACATCTCACGTTTCCATTTCATATGATAATCAGTAGGTTTGAGTCTATGAGCAACACTCTATTCTTAGAGTGCTGTGTTTTATTGTGTGTCTTTTCTCAAAACCAAAGCAATGACATACACAAAACCTACTGAAAATGGATCAGACCTTATGTATTAAACCTAAAACTATAAAAGTTATTGGAAGATAACATAGGGACAAAACTATGGGACCCTTTTTTTTTTTTTCTTCAGGATAAATTATCAAAAACAACTACAAATGGAAGCACAATAGAAAACAAAAGTAGACAATTGGGACAGCTTAAAAATTAAATATTTATGCTCATCGACGTACTTTATTAAAAGGAGAACCTACAGACTTGAAAATGACATACAAAATTAACATCTAATCTGTAAACTATATAGAAAACTTCAACAACTCAAAACCAAAAAGACAAATAATCCAAACAAAATATGGCAAAGAGTATGAACGTCTCTTCAGTGAAGACATTCAGATGGCCAAGAAATTTAAAAGATGCCCATGAACATTAGCTATTATTGCTGTTGTGAAGTGCAGTTGAGTTGGGTCCAACTCATAGCATCACTATGTACAACGGAATGAAACATTGACCAATCCTGTATCATCTTCACAATTGTTATTATGTTTGTGACCATTGTTGCTACCACTGTGTCAATCTGTTGTATTTGGGTATTCCTCTTTTATTTGCTGACCCTCCATTTCACTAAGTATGAGATCCTTCTCCAGGAACTGATCCATACTGAGAACATGTCTAAAGAACAAGAGACAAAGTCTTGTCATGTTGCTT
>NW_006408588.1:10268892-10272802 GCF_000296735.1 Chrysochloris asiatica | reverse complement strand
TAGCCACTGAAAACCTTATGTGTAGCAATGGGATAGAGTGGCACAGTGGCAGAAGCAATGTGCTCAAGAATAACAATGATTGGAAGGATGGCACAAGCCTGGGCAGTGGTTCATTCTGTTGTGCATGGCATCACTCTGAATTGGAACCAACTCGACAACACCTAGCAACAACAATACCCATCACATAGCACCTGAATATTGTCAGATATAATGCCAGAAGATGAGTCTCTCAGTTTGGAAGGCATTCAAAATATGACTGGGGAAGAGCAGATTCCTCAAATAGATTTGACTGAAAGGATACAAATGGAGTAAAACTTTCAGGAACTTCCTTTGTTGAGGGGGATCAACTCAAAATGAGGAGAAACAACTGTAAGCATTCATTAATAATTGGAACATAGAATATAGAGTATGAACCTAGGGAATTTGGAAGTTGTCAAAAATGAAATGGAACGAATGAAACTCAGTCTATTGGACATTACTGAGGTGAAATGGATAGGTATTGGCCATTATGAATCTGACATTCATTTACTGTGCCTGGAATGACAAACTGAAGGGGAATGGCATCAAAAGAACATTTCAAGATCTATCTTAAAGTATAATGGTGCCTGTGATAGAATAGTATCTATACACCTACATGGAAGACGGTATTCTGGTGCTATCTGACTGTGCTCCATTGCTCTTCATAAGGTTTTCTGTGACTAAATATTCAGAAGTAGTTGGTCTCTCTTCCTAGTGTGTCTTAGTCTGGAAGATCAGCTGAAATCTGTCTACTATGGGTCAACCTGCTGGCATTTAAAATACTAGTGGCATAATTTCCAGCATCACAGCTACATGCATGGCAACACAGTATGACAAACTGATAGACGAGTGGAAGTATCACAACTCACGTAAAGCAGCAGTCAATAAATCAAACAGCTTACTGTATTAAGCAAATCTTCTACAAAAGACCTCTTTAAAGTGTTTAAGAGCAAAGACGTCAACTTGAGGACTAAGGTGTGCCTGACACAAGCCATGGTATTTGCAATAACCTCGTATGCATGCAAAAGTTGGATAGTGAATATGGAAGACCATAGAGGAATTGATGCATTTGAGTTATGGTGTTGGAGAAGAATATTAAAAGTACCATGGACTCACAGAAGAACAAGTCTGTGTTGTAAGAAGTAGAGTCTCGATGCTCCTTAGAAGCCAGGATGGTGAGACTTTGTCTCTCCTACTTCAGACATTTTATCAGGAGGGCCAATGCTTGGAGAAGGACATTATGCTTGGCAATGTGGAGGGTTAGTGAAAAAGAGGAAGACCCCAAATAAGATGGTTTGGCACAATGGTAACAGCAATGGAGTCAAGTGGAAAAATGATTGTGATGCTAGCACAAAACCTGGCAGTGTTTTGTTCTGTTTTGCATAGGGTTGCTATGAGTTGGTGCCCACTCAATGGCACTTTACAACATCAACAACAAATAAAGTATTGAATATAACATGGTTTCAGTCAAGCACACGTTAGTCCTCAAAATGATACTTTTGCTGTTTAATACTTTAAAGAGGTCTTTTCAGCACATACGCTTAACGCAATGTCATTTGATTTCTTGACTGCTGCTTCCATGAACATTGATTGTGGATCCATACAAAATGAAGCCTTTGACAACTTCAGTCTTCTCTCTATTTATCATGATGTTACTTATTGTTACAATGTGAGGGGTTTTGTTTTCTTTACATTGAGGTACAGTTCATATGAAGAGTGTAGTCTCTGATTTTCATCAATATTTAAAGTCCTCTTCACTTCCAGTAGGCATGGCTACATCATCTGCATATCACATGCAATTAATTGTTTTTCCTTAAAATTTGACGCCACATTCTTCTTCATGGCACTGTGGGCCAATGCATCAGACTGCAAAGTCGTTTGAACTGAGAGGTTGGTGGATCAAGCTCACCAGCTGCTCCTTGGAAACCCTATACAGGGTTGCTATGGGTTGGAATCCACACGATGGCACTTAACAACATCAACATACAGACTAAATAAGTACAGTGAAGGATACAACCCTGGCCACACCTTTCCCGATTTTAAACCATTCAGTATCCCCTTGTTCTGTTCAAATGACTGCCTCTTGGTCTTTGTACAGCTTCCTCATGAACACAATTAAGTGCTCTGGAATCCTTTTTTATAATGTTATCCTTCATTTGTTGTGATCCACACAGTCAAATGCCTTTGCATAATCAAGCACAAGTAAACATCTTTCTGGTATTTTCTGTTTTAGCTACTATCCCTCTAATGTCAGCAATGATATTCTTTGTTCCATATCCTCTTCTGAATCTGGCTTCAGTTACTGGCAACTCCCTGTTAATGTAGTATTGCAGCCATGTTTAAATTATCTTCAGCAATATTTTACTTACATGTGCTATTAATGATATTGTTCAATGTTTTCCACATTGTCTGTCACTTTTTTTATTGGGGGGGTATGTGTGGAATAGACACAAATATGGATCTCGTCTAATCAGGTGACCAGGTAGCTTTCTTTCAAATTTTTTGACATTTCTTGAATGATTGCTTCTAGTGCTGCATCAGTTTGTTGAAACATTCCAATATGTATTCCATCAGTTTCGGGAGCCTTGGAATTTTTTGCCAATAACTTCAGTGCAACTTGGACTTCTTATTTCAACACCATTGGGGTGTTTTTTTTTTATCATATGCTAACTATTGACATTGTTGAGCATCAATAAATTCTTTTTGGTACAGTTACTCCATGCATTAGACATTGGTGATGGTGGTGGTTGTGTGCCATAGAGTCGGTTCCAACTCATAGAGACCCTGTTTTAGGTTTCTGAGACTGTAAACCTTTACAGGAGCAGAAAGCTTCACATTTATCCTGTGGAACAGCTGGTAGTTTCAAACTGCTGACCTTGAGATTAGAGCCCAACTCAGAACCACTGTGTTACCAGAGCTCCTTGCATTAGACATTAGAGAGATGCAAATCAAATCTGAACTCCACAAAAGTGGCACAGAGTAAATACACATACATAAACATAAAACAACAAATGCTGGAGAGTTTGTGAAGAGATTGGAACTTCAAGTGGGATTATGAAATGATACAACCACTATGGAAAATGACACTGTGTTTTCTCAAAATGCTAGAAATATAAATAACATGATCCAGAAATCTCGCTCCTAGGTACATATCCTAGGAATATGTTCACTTATGTTTATTTTAGCTACCAAAAAATATATTCACAATAGCAAAAAGATAGAAATGACCTAAGTTCCCATCACGAGATGAAGCAATACCAAATTGTGGTAATGACGAGTGCTCAAAACATAACATAGAGGAATCTGGAGGACATTTTGATGGCTGTACTAAGTCAGTTCACCAGCAGCTGGTGGATTTGAACTGCTGACCTTGTGGTTAGCAGTTTAAACACAGAGTACTGGCTCTGGAGCAAGGTCTTGTCTCCTCTTGGTGTATGTAGCATTTTCAGCCACATAGTAGACCCAGCATTTCTTGACGAGATCTGCGTGTCTTGACATCAATCTGTCTTTGAATCTAGGAGCTTCAAAGTACAGGAACCCCTTTCCCAGCTCTTCATTTGGGTAATAGGTCCCATTCGGGATCGCAGTCACCAGTTATTTTCGGTGATAGCAAATACAATACTGAATATTGGTGAAGTCCACACAACTTAACTAAGGTAAATAATGACACTAAGAATTATGCAAGAATGAGAAGATTTTGCTAAACAACATAACATACAATTTGGCAACAGCAGTAATACCAAGCAAAAATAAGTGTGTGGACACATAGATATGTGTGCCTATAAGTGCATAGGAAGGTGCAGTGTTAGTGAATAATGTCTCTTTTAGCCATAGTCTGTAGCTCCCACCAAATGACTCCTTTTCTGATGGCTTTGGGTTAGAGAAGGTGAGA
>NW_006408588.1:10259203-10268237 GCF_000296735.1 Chrysochloris asiatica | reverse complement strand
GAACTGCTGACCTTGTGGCTCACAGCCTGTTTCGTAACCACTACGCTACCACATGCATATTAGGTGACTGAAAATACCAGAGTTTGGATCAAGCATAACTTAGTCTTCAAAGTCATATATTTTCTCTTTAACACTTTAAAGAAGTGTTCTGCAGCAGATTTGCTAAATGCAATATATTCTTTGATTTCTTGATTGCTGTTTCCAGGAGCATTTGATTGTCGATGCAAGCAAAATGAAGTCTTTGACAACTTAATTCTTTTCTCCATGTATCATGGTGTTATTTACTGGTCCATTTGTGAATATTTTCCTTTTCTTTAATTAAGGTGTATGCAATTTATACTGAGGGATGTAGTCTTTGATCTTCAACAGTAAGTATTTTAAGTCCTCTTCACTTCCAGCAAGCAAGGTTGTGTTACTTGCATATTGCAGGTTGCTAACGAGTCTTCCTTTAATTCTGACATCACATTTTGCTTCATGTAATTCATCTTCCTAGATTACTTGCTCAGTGTACAGTCTGAATAAGTATGGAGAGAGGATATATAACACTGGCATACACTTTTCCTGATTTTGAGACATTTGGTATCCTCTTGTTGTGTTCTAATGACTGCCTCTTAGTTAATGTACAAGTTACTCGTGAACGTAATTGTTTTCAGATTCCCATTCTTTACGATATTATCCACAGTTTGTTATGATCCACACAGTAGAATGTCCTTGCATAATCACTGAAGCACAAGTAAACATCTTTCTGGCATTCTCTGCTTTAAGTCAAGATACAGCTGATATCAGCAGTGATATCATTAGTTACACATCTTCAGAATCCTTCTTGAATTTCTGACAGTTCTCTGTCAATGGTTTTTGAATTATTTTCAGCAAAATTTTACTTGAATCTGATATTAATGATATTGTTCAGTAATTTCTGCCTTCTGTTGGGTTACGTTTCTTTGAAATGGGCATTTTCATGAAGTGAATTACTTCATATGGCTTTTCTATATACAGTCTCTCTAACTCCCAGAAAACAATGTTCTTACCTTGATGGGTCTGAGTAAGAAAAGATGGGAGAAGATGCTGATAGGATGATATGATGCAGCTGTGATTGTTAACCGAGTTAATTGTTATTGTAAAAGGCTGGGACTTTAACATGGGTTTAAAATAAGGCATCTCAGAAGCAGGAAGGGAAATATCGCTGCCACAAAAGAAGAAGAAACTGAAGAAGAGCATATACTTTAGATTCTGAGATCCCTATGAATTGAACCTCCTTGACCTAGGGATGGGAAGCTGAAACTGAAGGAATGGAAGAGGAGAACCAACAGCAGACCCAAGAGCTAGTATGAGATGGCGTGGTGGGCTTTCCAGTCCAGTGAGCAAGTAAAGCTGAGTGACTTTAGACAGGATCAGAATGCTTGTGTTGTTTTTAATATGAGACTTATGGAGCAGTGGTGGATCCTCTGGGCATTTTTCAACAGTCTTAAAGGTATTTTTATCATTGGCTGAGCAGAGAGAGGCCTGTTTGTTGACATGACTCAGGAGAGACTTTCCTGCCTGGGACAATTGAACCCTGAGCATTTCTGACCATGAATCTTTTCTGAACCTGCTATCTTCACTAATAAACCCCATAACGGTGAGTATAATGTCTAAGTTCTGTATGGCCATTGCAATGAATTATCAAACATAGTTGAGTAAAGAGTTGTGGGAGGAATGTTGGTGCTCATTATTATTATTATTATTTTTTAAACAGGCACAAATACAAATCTCTTCCAGTTAGCCATGTAACTGTCTTCCAGATATCTTAACATAAATACGTGAATGCCTTATGTACAGCATCAATTTGTTGAAACCTCTCAATCTGTATTCCATAAATTCCTGGAGCCTTGTTTTTTTGTGTGTGTGTGTTTTTTTTTGTGTGAATGCCTTCAGTAAAGCTTGGATTTCTTCCTTGAATACCATTAGTTCTTGATCATATGCTACCTCTTAAAATGGCTGAACATCAATCAGTTCTTTTTGGTAAAGTGATTCTTTGTATTCCTTTCATCTTCTTTTGGTGCATCCTGCAGAATTCAACATTTTCTGTTGCATAGAAACCTTCAGTATTGCAACCCAAGGCTTGAAAATTTTTCAGGTTTTTAAGCTTGAGAAATGATTAATGTGTACTTATTTTTTGGGTTTCTAAATATAGGGCTTTGGACATATCATTATAATACTTGACTCTGTCTTTTTGAGCTGCCCTTTGAAGTTTCCTGTTTAGCTTTATTACTTCATCATCTCTTTCAGTCACCTTAGTTTATCTATGTTCAAAAGCAAATTTCAGAGTTTTGTAAGCCATTAATTTTGGTATTTTCTTTCTTATATTTTTAATGACCTTTTGTTTTCTTCATATATGATATTCTTGATGACGCTGCTGGTCCTCAATTATTAGTGTCTAATGTATCAAATCTGTTCTTGAGTTGAGATGGTCTCCAAATTAAGGTGGGATATACTCAACACCTTATTTTGGCTCTTGTGGATTTGTTTTTATTTTCCTCAGCTTCAACCTGAACTTATTTAGTTAACAATTGATGGTCTTTTACACAGTCATCCTCTGGCCTTATTTTTTGCTGATGGTATCTTCCCACAAAGTATTTAATTTGAATCATCTTGCATGATCCAGGTGTATGTTGTTGGTGTTCTTGTTGTTATCAGTGCCATTGAATCGGTACTGACTCATAGCAACTCTATGCACAACAGAATGAAACACTGCCCGGTCCTGGGCTAACCTCACAATTGTTGCCATGCTTGAGCCCATTGATGCTGCCATTTTGCCAATCCATCTCACTGGGGGTCTTCCTCTTTTATTCTGACCCTCCACTTTACCAAACATGGTATCTCTCTCTATGTGACTGGTCTCTCCTGACAATATGTCCAAAATATGAGAGATGAAGTCAGGCCATCCTGGCCTCCAAGGAGCACTCTGGCTGTAATTCTTCGAACATAGATCATTAACAACCTGCTATATGCAGGTGATATAACTCACCAGTGGCTCCCTGAAAACTCTATACAGGGTTGCTATGTGTCAGAATCAACTCGATAGCTCTTAACAACAATAACAACATATTTTGATGAGGCAGCCTCTTTCCCAGTAATATTCTGAGTGTTTCCAACCTGAGAGGTTCATCTTCTGCACTATATCAGACAGTGTTTCACTACTGTTGATGAATAACCCTTCCAAAGTGAATTGCCTATCCTTCTTTCTGGTCTGTCTTAATCTGGAAACTCTGCTAAAACCTGTCCACCATGATGTGTAAAATACCAATGGTATAGTTTTTTACATCACAGCAACACAGAGGTTACCACAGTATGACAAACTGACAAACCAGTGTTAGTGAATACTTGCTATAAATAATCATATACTCTGCAGGATTGGTTAACTAGCATTATAGGTTTAGACAACCTGATGGTGGGACAACTTGGTAATTTACATAAAATAGTTCACAAATAGACTCAAGGGTAGCAGCAATTGTGAGACTAGCACAAGACTGGGCTGTGTTTCATTACATTGTACATAGGGTCGCTATGGGTCAGAACTGACTCGATGTTATCTAATAACAACAGTAACAGTTCATAAAGATTATAAAGTTATACATCGTAGTTTCATCAATAGTATCTGTGGTCTTAAAAGGTTGAAAAAACTGTTGGAGATACAACTATTGGTACTAGTCTGCAGTAAAAGTGAAAGAAGGAAACCAAAGGCTCAAAGAAGAAACTACAGTACTGTTAGCCCACATTAACCATGGCCCCATCTATCCTGATACCAGAAGAACTACATGGTGCCTGGCTACCACAGTCAACAGCTTTTGAGAGGAATACAATAGATAGTCCCAGTTAGAATGTGTCCTTTGACAGCTTTACATTGTTGTAAGGTGCCACTGAGTTTCTTCCAACTCGTTTCCAACTCGTTGTTGTTGTCAGGTGCCATCGAGTCGGAACCGACTCATAGCAGAACGAAACAATGTCCGATCCTGGGCCAACCTCACTACCGCTGCCACACTTGAGTCCATCAATGATGCCACCTGTCTAATCCATCTCGTTAGGGGTCTTCCTCTTTTTCTCTGACCCTCCACCTTACCCAGCATGACATCCTTCTCCAGCGACTGTTTCCTCCAGACAATATGTCCAAAGTATGAGAGACGAAGCTCAGCCATCCTGGCCTCCAAGGAGCATTCTGGCTGCACTTCTTCCAAAACAGATGCATTGGTTCTTTTGGCAGTCCATGGCACTTTCAGTATTCTCCTCCAACACCACAACTCAAAGGCATCAATTCTTCTACGATCTTCCTTATTCACTGTCCAAGACCTATCAGCGTAGAGATGCTAAAGCACTCATAGTGACCCCACATACAACAGAACAAAACACTTTCTGTCCTGTACTATCCCCATAATCACTGTTGTATCCGAACTCATTGTTGCAGCCACTGTCAATCCATTTTGTTAAGGATCTACATCTTTTGCAATGACCATCTATTTTACCAAGCATGATACCCTTCTCCAAGTACTGTCCCTCCTGATGTCCAAACTACATGCAGACAAAGTCTCACCATTCTCACTTCTAAGGAGCATTCAGGCTGTACTTTTTTCAAGATGATTTGTTTGTTTTTCTGGCAGTCCATGATATATTCAATTTTCTTTGCCAATACTGTAATTCAAAAGTTTCAGTTTTCCTTATTCATTGATATAATTGAAAATAGCCTGGTTTGAGTTAGGTGCACGTTAATCCTCAAAGGGACACCTTTGTTTTTGAAGACTAATGAAGTCTTTTGCTACAGATTTGCCCCATGAAATATGTCATTTGGTTTAACTGCTGATTCTATGAGCATTGATTGTAGACCCAAATCAATTAAATTTCTTGGCAACGTCAGTATATTTTTCATTTGTTTTTGTATTGTTGTTGTTGTTCTGTCAAGTGACTTCCGACTCATGGCAATGCTATATGGGGTTTCTTAGGAGTGCTTGGTGGGTTTGAATTGCCAGCCTTATGGTTTGTGGTTCAGTGCTTATACTACAGTGCCACACCAGTAGTCCTGCTTTCATATTAAAGGGGGAAATTGTGTGGTGTAAAGTCAGTTAAGACAATATAGAAAACAAAACTGACCTAAGTACTGTTGCTGCTGAGTGCCATTGAATCAGTTCCAAGTCATAGCAACCCTGTATAGGGTTTCCGAGGAGTGGCTGGTGGGTTTAAATTGCCAACCTTGTGATTCAAACTGACCTTATGGTCCAATTCATTATCCTATAAGCACCATGCCAGGACTCCACCTAAATATAAGGGATCTAGAAATATAATTTTAATCAGTTCAGGAGTTTTAGGATATTAGTTTTCTCAAAACCTTTGTTCTCGCTTATTCAATAAGGAATGAATTATAGATTGACTTTCAGTTATAGAAGTGCCATTACACAAAGATCATAATAAAAGCTGAAAGCAGAGCTTCTGATATCTTTATGCTTTACTAGAAAGACTATTGAAATACACTTACAGGAAAGGTTTTTACTTAGTGCTTGCCATAGAAATGTATTCCTCGGTATCAAAAATTTGCCAGATAACAACACAGTTTACTCTTAGGGACACTAATATCCTATTCCCACCATAAACAATCAGAAATTTGCATGTAACTTTTTACTTCCCCCAAATTTAATAACCGGTAAGTAATCTACTGTTGATCAGAAGTCTTAACCAATTATGCAGACAGTTGATTAACACACATATCTATCATTTGTATTATATACTGTTGTTGTTGTTATGTGCTGTGGAATTGGTTCCAACTCATAATGACCCTGCACAGGGTTTCTGAGGCTGTAAATCTTTATGGGAGCAGAAAGCTTTATCTTTCTCCCGCAGAACAGCTGGTAGTTTTGAACTGCTGACTCTGAGGTTAGCAGCCCAATTCGTAACCACTATACTACCAGAGCTCCTTGTACTATACCTGCATAAAAACTATCACAAAAAGTGCAAGGTTTTTAAACCTGCCAGCCTAGCTGCAGCAATGTCTTCATGAATTTCTTTTTCTTTTTTTACAGTTATACTTTTGCTGGATTTATTTTTCTTGAAATGGCAGACAAACATAGCTGCAGAAATGCCAATCTACAGTATATGTCAAGCAGTTCAACTTTTTCTTATAACATCATGACTTTTCTCTGTTTATTGGGAACCCTTCCAGCAGCATTACATCATAGGGGTCCCATGGTGTTATTCAAAGTTTACAATGTTGTACTAAATAATGATTTTTTAAAAAAAATACACAAGAACTATGAAAGATCACTTGCAATATACAATTTACTGGAAAATGAACTATTCATTCTGAGATGAGTGTCACAACCATTTTTAAAATGTTCACATAAGTTCATACCCGTGCGGTTCATGGGTAAACTGCATAGTATTTTTCTGATGGTCTGGAACAAAAGTTTTGGGAAACGATGGAGTTGTGGTATGGCACTGTGAGTTAATGTGCTGAACAGCAAGGTTGGTTTGAACAATGTAATCAGTGGTTCAAGCTCGCCAGCTGCTCCTCAGAAACCCTGTACACAGTCACTATAAGTAGTAACCAACTGATGGAACTTAGAACAACAATCATTATGATCATTGTTGCTATTGTTAGGTACCATTGAGTGTGTTCTGAATCATAGCGACCCCATGCACCACAGAATGAAACACTGCCTGGTCCTGCACCATCATCTCAATTGTTGCTATGCTTGAGCCCATTGCTGCTGCCACTGTGCCAGTCCATCTTGTTGGGAATCCTTCTCTTTAACAGTGATCCTCCAATTTACCAAGTATGATGTCCTTCTCTAGGGACTGGTCCTTCCTGATACCATGTCCAAAGAATAAGAGATGAAGTCTAGTCATGTAATTGTTGTTGTTGCTAAGTGCCATCGAGTCAATTCCGACCAATAGTGACCCTGTATAGGATTTCCAAGGAGAAGCTGGTGAGCTTGAACCACCAATCTTGCAGTTCAAATGACTTTGCAGTCTGACGCATTAGCCCATAGCACCACATCAGTCAGTTAGTAGAAACAGGAAATTTAACAATAGAAAGCAAAGAGAGTTTCTGCTACATGATTATATGATGACTCATCCTTTGTGCAGCTTTACATTGTTTTAAGGTGCCACTGAGTTTCTTACAACTCATAGTGACCCCATATCCAACAGAACAAAACCTTTCTGTCCTGTACCATTCCCATAATCACTGTTGTGTGCAAACTCATTGTTGCAGCCACTGTGTCAATTCATCTCGTTAAGGATCTACATCTTTTTCAATGTCCTTCTTTAGGGACGGTTCCTTCCTGATACCATGTCCAAACAATAAGAGATGAAGTCTAGTCAGCTTGGCTTCTCAGGAACATTCCGTGGTACTTATTCCTACACAAATTAGTTTGTTATTTTGGCAGTTGATGGCACTTTTAATATGTTTTTCCAACACCATAACTCAAATGCATCATTTCTTCTGTGGTCTTCCTCATTCATCATCCAACTTTCACATTCATATGAGACTATTGAATATATCATAGCTTGTATCAGGTGCACTTTGGTCCTCAAACTGACATCTTTGTGTTTGAACACTTTAAAGAGGTCATGTGCAACAGATTTGCCTAAAACAATATGTCATTTGATTTCTTGATTCCTGATTTCATAAGTGTTGATAGTAAATCCCTAAAAAATGAAGTCTTGGTCAATTTCATTTTTTCCTCCATTTATCATGATATTATGTTTTGGTCCATTTGTGAGGATGTTTGTTTTTGTTACATTGAGATGTGTGCTGCTTATACCAAATGGTGTGGTTTTTTATCTTTCATCTGTAAATATTTTAAGTTCTCTATGTTTTCTTCAAGCAAGATTGTTTAATCTGCATATCACAGGTTGTTAATGACTCTTCTTCCAATCCTGGTGCCAAATTATTCTTCATATAATCCAGCTTCTTGAATTATTTGATCATCATGCCAACTGAATAAGTATGGTGAAAGAATACAACCCTGATGCACACCTTTTCTGAATGTAAGCTATTCAGTATCCCCTTGTTCTGTTCAAACAATTGCCTGTTGGTGTATGTACAGGTTTCTCATGAGTGTTACACAACTTCTGCATTTATAGCTGTGACAATCATAATTAGTCATGGTAACAATTACTATTTAATCAAAAGAATCCTATCCCGATCTCCTCCTTTCACCAAAACCATCTAGACAAGATTAAAACAATTCAATGGGGATTCTACCTTCCCCTCATGCTATGAAACTAAACTTTCTCTTGAAAACATGTAAGCCAGACACTTTGTGCCTTTATAGCACCCTACCCCCACCCCTGCTCCATTTAAATAGCCAATGTGTAAGTTGCCTCTCCCTATCAACTCTGTCTGTGTATTGAGGTGATAGGCATGGTCCTTGATGTAAAGATCCCTTCCCACTTGGTTGGTATTTTTAATTACTACATCCATAAGTATAGGTCAAGTTCACCAAATTGTACCAATTTACACTTGCTTTCTGTATCACATTCGTTATCTTCTTCTAGTTGAGTTCTGATCATCAAGCCATCCAAACTAGTTCAAACGGGTACTTTGTTTGGGCATTCTTGTGTGCCTCCCCCCACTTCATATCAGCTGGACATTTCACTCTCAGCTCTAGTCCACCATGGCTAGGTTACTTTCCATGGGTTCAGGAGTTCCCACGTCTCCCCAAACTAAAGAACAACCAGCCCTTCTTCTTTTCTCTCATCTCATAGTCTACAGAAGTCTGTGAAATGTGGTCGAACTCAGTCCGTGTCTTCATAACTATCTTTCTCCCCACGTACTCTCACAAGCAAAACAGTGTGTTTCACCAGCGAGCTTACATGTCTTCTCATGTTTTCACTTTGAGTTTCACTCTTGAAAGGGGGTTTTTCCTAAATGGACTTGGTTGCTTACCTTGATGGCTCCCAGACAAATAGCTTCCTTTTTCTTTTTTTCTATTTTTTAAAAAAAGTTTTAATTGTGAATTATGTGGGTTTAAATGGGAGAACATCAGTTTTACATTCATCCTAT
>NW_006408588.1:10257644-10258503 GCF_000296735.1 Chrysochloris asiatica | reverse complement strand
TTGTGCATCTTCCCTCACTACATATCATCTGAACACTTCACTCTTCACTCTAGTCCTCTGTAGCCATGCCATTGCCTCTGGACCCAGGAGTCCCCGGGTATTGCTGTAGCTGCTGGCCATCCAGGTCTCTACCCGGGTTCACAGGAGTCTATTGAATGTGGTCGGACTTAGATCCTACCTTCATTGCTATTTTTTCTACCGCTTCCCATTATTGGTGACCAATGTGGCCACCAGCCAGACAACATGCCTGCTCGTGTATTCGCCTTGAGTCTTAGTCTTGGAAGGGAGTTTTTGCTCTGAGGGCACCCAACCACTTGCCTTGATGGCTCCTGGGTGAATAGCTTCATTGTTCTTGTAGTAATCCATCATACTGCCATTATTGTTTCTGATTTTTCCTGCTGGTCTTTTTCCACTAAGTATCTTCTGTTCTTCCAGCCATTCCAGGCTGGTCTACTCATCTTTACTAGTGGAAATTTCCCAACTCAGACAATTCTGGATGGGATTCTGGTTTCCACCTATGGTCTTAAGCTATGCAAAAGCTCCATAGGAGGTCTCTTTCATTGGGCAATTTCTAGCCCCCTTTAAGGTATTCCAGTCAGTTATATGCTAAAGATGGACTTACAAGTTTTCTATTTTGATATTTCTGGCTATTCCTTCCCCCTGCTCCCAAGTGTCTATTTCAGAATGGTAGGCAAGGGAAATCAAGATTCAAAACACAGCCAAGCATCTTAACATTATTCATCTCTTTTACACTTTCAAACCATGCCTCAATCCCTGTATCCTGAAGCCCTGTTGTTCTAAGGTAATGCATACATCATCATTTACCTCTGTCCCACTTAGCCCATGTGAACCTGCCTAA
>NW_006408588.1:10252510-10254648 GCF_000296735.1 Chrysochloris asiatica | reverse complement strand
AGAGAAATCTAACAGATTTTTTATGTTGATCTTATACCCAGATACTTTGCTGAATCTTCCAATGATGTCTAGTAGCTTTTATACTGAGTCTTTGGGGTTTTCTATGTATAGAATCATATCGTCTGCAAATAGAGTTTTATTTCCTCTTTGCCAATTTTGATGCCTTTAATTTCTCTACCATGCCATATAGCTCAGGCTAAGTCTACCAAAACAACATTGAATAGGAGTGATGACAAAGGGCATCCTTGTCTGGTTGCCTTTTGCAGAGGAAAGGCTTTCAGTTTCTCTCCATTGAGAGTGATATAAGCTGTTGGTTTTGTATGTATGCTCTTAATTGTGTTGAGGAATTTCCCTTCAATTCCTGCTTTGTTGAGTGTTTTTATCAGGGATGGATGTTGGATTTTGTCCAATGCCTTTTCTACATCAATCGATTTGACCATGTGGATCTTTTCCTTTTTCTTATTTATGTCATGGATTACATTGAACATTTTTCTAATGTTGAACCATCCTTGCATCCCTTTTATGAAACCCACTTGGTCATGATGTTTTTGTGTTTTTTTTGTGTTTTTTTTGATGTGCTGCTGGATTTTGTTGGCTAGGATTTTGTTGAGAATTTTTGTGTCTATGTTCATGAGGGATATTGTTGTATCGCTTTCTTTTTTAGTAATGTCCTTCCCTGGTTTTGGTAGGAGGGTTATACTTGCTTCATAACAAGTATTAGGAAGTTTTCCATCCTCTTCTATATTCTGGAATAATTTGAGTACAATTGGTGACAGTGCTTCCCTGAATGTTTGGTAGAACTCACAAGTGAAGCCTTCTGGGTCTGGACTTCTTTTGGTTGGGAATTTTCTGATGACCTGATCAATTTCTTCTTTTGTTATGGGTCTGTTCAAGTTTTCTACTTCACTCTGTAAATTTAGGTAGGTCATGTTTTTCTAAAAATGTATCCATCTCATCTAAATTTTTTAATTTGTTGTGGAGTACAACTCTTCATAGTATCTGTTATTATCCTTTTGAGTTCATTTGGTTCCATTGTTACATCGCCCATGTGGTTTCTAATGTGAGCTATTTGTGTCCTGTCCCACTTTTCTTTTGTTAGGTTTTCCAATGGTTTGTCAATTTTATTAATCCTTTCAAAGAACCAGCTTCTTGTCCTGTTGATTGTTTCTACAGTTTTTTGTTTTCCATCTCATTTATTTCTGCTCTTATCCTTATTATTTCTTTTCTTTTGGTTACTGTAGGTTCCCTTTGTTGGATGTTTCTAATTGTTGTAGATGTTGTGTTAATGTGCTAATTTTGGTTCTTTCTTCTTTTGGATGCATGTCATTTATCATAATAAATTGTCCTCTCAGCACCGCTTTCACTGAGTCCCAAAGATTTTGGTATGTTGTGTTTTCATTCTCATTTATTTCTAGGAACTTTGTGAATTCACGTTTAATTTCTTTTTACCCAGTCACTATTCAGCAGGGTGTTATTCCGTTTCCATGTATTTGACTTTATTTCCTTGTCTTCTTGTTGTTGATTTCTAGTTTTATAGCATTGTGGTCTGAAAAGATGCTTTGTAGTATTTTGATGTTTGTGTATTTATGGAGGCTTGCTTTATGACCTAATACTTGGTCAATTCTGGAGAATGTTCCTTGTGCACTGGAGAAGAATGTATATTGTGCTGTTGTTAGGTTGAATGCTCTGTATACGTCTATAAGGTCAAGTTGATTGATTGTGTTGTTTAATTCCTCTGTAACTTTGTCGAGTTTCTTTCTGGTTGTTCTGTTCCTTTTCAAAAGTGGTGTATTAAAATCTCTCAATATAATTGTAGATTTATCTATTTCTCTCTTCAAATCTAGTAAGGTTTGCTTCATATATCTTGGTGCGTTTTCATTGGGAGCGTACATATTTATTATGGTTATGTCGTCTTGCTCAATTGACACTTTGGTCATGAGATTGTGTACTTCTTTATCTCCTATGCTGGTTTTTGTCTTAAAGTTTACTTTATCAGAGATCAGTATTGCCACTCCTGCTTGTTTATTGTTGCAGTTAGCTTGGTATATATTTTTTTCCATCCTTTAACTTTTAGTCTGTTTTTGTCTTTGTGTATAAGGTGTATCTCTGGCAGGCAGCATATAGAAGGGTCTTGTTTT
>NW_006408588.1:10231631-10251388 GCF_000296735.1 Chrysochloris asiatica | reverse complement strand
TATCTTTCTTTCTGATTGCTCTTCTATCTTAGCAGTATTACGAGATTTTTCTTCCAGCTTGCTGGTTCTGGCTTCCATATCTTCAATTCTGCTCCTTTCCCCTATATGTGTATTGCCCATTTCTGATATTTTATTCTTAATCATCTGGACCTCTTTTTGCAGGTTTTGAATTCTTTCCAATGCTGTATCAATCTTGTTTGATTGCTCTTATAGAACTTTTCTGAGTTCTTCCTTGTTTTCCTCCACCCCTTTTTGGAACATTTGAATTTGTTTCCATATCATTCTTCTGAATTCCTTCTCACGCAAATCCAAAACTTGCTCTTCCTCTTCTAGAAAGCTTTTGTCTGTCTCCACCTTATATGTCTCAGATACTTGGTTCTGTTTTTGGACACGTTTTGATATGTTTTGTTGTTTTTTCATCATTTCCAGTAGTTATGTGGATTTTTAATGCTGTGTTACTAAGCTTATTGGGTGTCTTCTAGTGAATATGATCAGGAGATAGGCTTTCGTTTTCGTATGCAATGCTTAACAGCTGTTATTTACTCTAGTCTCAATGGTGGAATAGGGTATGCTTGTAGCTTGGCTATATGGTCACGATTGCTGACTCTTCTTGAGTAATGTAGGGAGAAAAAGATCCCACCTCCAAGAAAAATGTGTGATCATAAGGCCCAAAAGCAGAAACAATATAAAAGCAGAGACAAGAACCACACTTTTGAAACAAAAATAAAATTGTGGGCGACTGTCCATTCACCTTGCTACACAGGCAGTGTGTGTGCACCGTAGAAGCCTCCAGTAGTGGGTGGGGGTTTCCACTCACTCAGGCCCCTCCTCTAGTCACCACCGTATAGGTGCACAGATAGATATTGAGAAGTTAATAGGAGAATGATTGTTTACTATTTTTGTCAGTGAAGGTCAATTAGGTATCTGCATGTGCACAGTGTAATTCTTGAAATAGTTTTGTCTTTTTAAGTTGCGGTTTTGCAGATTGATCATATGGCTTGTCTGTCAGGCCAAACCTGCATTTTTCTTGCTGGATATACGAGAGTAAACAGTTCCACACAAGTTAACTTTAAGGCTGGGACCCACAGGCAGAAGTCAAAAGCAGCAGCCAAAGAATTTGCCCTTGGACAGATGGGCTCTTTCTCTCTGTGCTGTGGAAAAGCTGTGGTCTCAATGCTGGACTTTTTTGGGGCTGTGCATCCACCCACCTGAAGTCATCCAGGCTGGGGAAAGAAGGTGTGACATGGAAGAGGAGGAAAAAGTGTGTAGAATTCCTCCCCCCCCCCACACACACACCTCTTTTTACAAATGTTACTGCAAATGTCACAGCTACTTTTAGTGCTGCTTCCCTGCGTTGTTCTGGCTGTAGCCCTGCCCTCTGACCTCCATCAGGATGGGATGGCTGCAGAGGGGTCCCATGTCTTGACTGATTTCTAAATCACAATGTTTTCCTTTATACCATGATTTTTCCACTGGTGGTTGTGGAGAACTGATGCTCTGACCCTTATGCTAGATCCAGAGTTCTGGTACTATTCCGTGAGAGCCACGTCTCTGGATTTTCAGCCCCTCCCGCACGTAGCCTATCCTACCTGACTTTGCTCTGCTGCCACCAAACTGGAAGTCTCCTTGTTCTTTAATAGCCAAACAGTCTGCCATTTTTGTTTTTGTATTTATTTTTTCCTGCTGATCTTTCTTTCAATAAGTATCTTCTGTTTCTCTAGTTGCTTTGGGATGGTCAGCATGTCCTTTCAAGTGGGAATGTCCCACCTCTGAATGTTCTGGATAGGGCTCAGAATTCCACCAAAGGCTGCTCAAGAATCCTGTTTCACTGGGCAAGTTCTAGAAATGCTTTAAGTTATTCCAATCAGTTATAGGTTGAAGACAGGCTTACAAACTTTCTGTAATCATGTTTCTCAACATTCTTTCTACCCCATTCAAGTGTCTATTTTAGGCAATTGTCTATTTTAGGCAAGAGAAATCAATATCTATAAGACAGTCAAGCACCTTAACAATATTTCTCCATTTAGACTATGCCTCAATCCCTGTATCACAGATCCCTGCTGTTCCAAGGTTGAGTATACATCATTATTTATCTCTGTACCATTTAACCCATGCAAACCTAAGTGTTTCCTTATCTTCCTTGTTCTCCGACCTGCTCTCCCTCCTTGTGTATTGCTCTCCCCTTCCTTGTATATTGCCCTCCCTAACACCCGAGCTATTGTGTGACTATCCCTTAACCTGTGCTCTACCAGTCCCTCCTTCCCACCCCTAGTAACCAAGAACTTTTTATTCTTTTAGCATGTGTATCTTTTCTTAAGTTTTCACAGTAATGGGCTTATGCAATATTTGTCCTTTTGTGACTAATTTCACTCAGCATAATGTCTTCAAGGATCATCTGTGTTACGTGGTAGTTTGAAGCTCCCTTGTTATTCTTCAAGGTAGCAAAGTACTCCATTCTGTGTATGTACCAAAGTTTGTTTATCCATTCTTCTATTGATGGGCACTTAGGCTGTCCCCATCTTTTTGCTATTGTGAATAGTACTGCTATGAACATTGGTGTACATATATCTACTCATGTTCTGACTTGTATTTCTTGTGGGTGTATTTCCTGCGGATAGTGAGTAAGCAAGACCATAGAAGAATTGATCATTTGAGTTAGGTGTTGCAAGAGAATAGTGGAAGTACCATGGACAGCCAAAAGAACAAATGGATCTGCCCTGAAAGAAATATAGCCTGAGTGCTGCTTTGGAAGCCAGGATGGTCACGCTGCATCTTTCACACTTCAGATATATTGTCAGGAGGGATGAGTCACTGGTAAAGGTTATCATGTTAGGTAAAGTGGAGGGTTGGAGAAATAGAGGAAGACTCCCATTGAGATGGATTGGCACAATGGCAGCATCAACAGGCTCCAGTGTGCAATGATTGTGAGGTTAGCCCAGGATTGGGCAATATTTCGTTGTATTGTGCAAAGGGTCACTATGAAATGGTGCCAACTAGATTGCACCTAACAACAAGATATTTTTATTTCCAACTTTCTGAGGATGCTACATACCATTTTCCAAAGTGAATCACTTTTTTTTTTCAGTTTCACAAGCAATGTAGGAGTGTCCCAGTCTCTCCACATTCTTACCAGCATTTATTTTCCTCTGTTTTTATGAACTTTACTGTATTGCTGGTATGAGATAATAATTCTTCATTGTTTTGACTTGAATCTCTCTAATGACTAATAAGGGCTAATATGTCAGACTGCAAAGCTGTTTGAACTGCAAAGTCAGTAGTTCAATCTTACCAGCTGTTCCTTGGAAACACTATACAGAGTACCTATGGGTCAGAATCAATTCAATGGCACTTAACAACAACAATGGCTAAATGATCATGAACATTTCTTCATATGTTTGGTGACTTCCCAAATGTCTTCCTTTGTGAAGTGTCTGATCATGTACTGTGCCCCTTTATTAATTGGGTTATTTGTCTTTTTCTTGTAGAGATGTTGTAGTTTCCTATAGATTTTCCTATAAATCCCTTGTCTGATATGTCATTGCAAAAAATTTTTCCCATTCTGTGGGCTCTCTTTTTATTTTTTTGGTGAAATCTTTTGATGCACATCAGTTTTTAATTTTAGCTTGTCTCAATCATCTAGTTTGCCTTCTTTTGTTTGTGCATTTCTTGAAATATTTAATAGTCTGTATGTGCCCTATATTGTTGTTGTTCTGAAGTGCCTTAGAGTCGGTTCCAACCCATAGCGACACATACAGGGCTTCCAAGGAGCAGCTAGTGAGCTTGAACTGCTGACCTTGCAGTTCAAATGGCTTTACAGTCTGGTGCATTAACCCACAGCGCCACACCAGGACTCTGTGCCCTATATTGTTGTTGTTGTTAAGTGCCGTCGAGTTGATTCCGACCCATAGCGACCCTGTACAGGGTTTCTAAGGGTGTAAATCTTTACGGGAGTAGAAAGCCTCATCTTTCTCCCGCAGAGCGGCTGGTAGTTTCGAACCGCTGACCTTAAGGTTCGCAGCCCAATTCGTAACCACTACACTACCAGAGCTCCTTGTGCCCTATATTAGAGACCTTAAATTTGTCCCTATTTTTTCATTGATGACGTTCATAATTCTGGGATTCACATTTAGGTCTTCAATCTATGCTGAGTTGGTTTCTGTATATGGTATGAGATACACATCTTGTTTCATTCCTTGGTATTGATTTGCAGTTTTGCCAGCACCGTATGTTAAAGAGATTATGTCTTTCCCATTCAGTGCACTTTGGGCCTTTGTCAAAGATCAGTTGGCTGTATGTGGCTGGGTTAATTCCTGGATTCTCAATTCTGTTCCAGTGATCTGTGTATCTTGCATTGTACCAGTACCAGGCTGCCTTGGTGACTTTACCCATAAAGTAATTTTTAAAATAAAGGAGTGAGAAGCCTTCAACTTTGTTGTTCTTCTTAAGCAGTGCTTTGCTTATTCGGGAAGTCTTTCATTTCCATATAAAGTTTTGTAATCATTTTTTCCATCTCTTTGAAAGTTGTCAGAATCTGGATTGGATTGCATTATATCTGTAGATATATAACATTGCTTTGGGTAGTACTGACATTTTCACAATGTTAAGTCTTTCTATCCAGGAATATGGCATTATTCTATTTTTGTAAATATCTTTTGGTTTCTTGTAGTAGTGTTTTATCGTTTTCTTTGTATAGGTTCTTTGTTTCTCTGGTTAGATTTATTCATAAATATTTCATCGTTTGGGCAGCTATTGTAAATGGTATTGCTTTCCTAATTTTCTTTTCAGCCTTGCCACTGTTAGTATAGAGGAATCTGACTGTTCTTTTTATGTTGATCTTGTACCCTGCCACTTGCTGAATCTTACAATGAGTTCTAGTAAGTTTTTTGCTGAGTCTTCAGAATTTTCTATATATTGGATTATATCATCTACAAATAGAGTTTTACTGGCATCCACATTTTCTTTTTTACTACTAACTAACAAGAGTTTTGTTTGTTAGTTATTATAAAACACTTGGGAATGTGTGAGGATCCTGGCAATTGTGAGGAAAAACTGGTGAAAAGCTTCTAATGTGTTCCATCTCTATAGGGAGTCCTCCCATTATATTTGTGACTTTCTGATGAGCTATTGGGAAGGAAGGCACTGAAGAAAACTTGGTGCAGATTAGAGAAGGACCTGTTTTCTCTGAGACACAGGTTTTGTGGGCCAATCTTTAAAAAATAATATAAAATTACAAACACAAAATTAAATACAAAAGTGAGTATTCATTTAGAATGAGGAAATAAATCAGAAATGACTGGAGTAAAGGATCTCTCTGTCTCTTCTAAAATTTCTTCTCAAAGTTATCAGAAATCTTCTTATCAGTGTAACTTTTAGTATTCACTGGCATCCACTTTTGTATCTTCTTCTTTTCCTATCTTTTTGATGACCTTTTGCTTTCTTCTTATATGATGCACTTGATGTCATCTCACAGTTCTTCTGGTCTGTTCTTGAGATGTTTTAAATTTATATGGGCTATGTTCAAGGTCATATTTTGGCTCTCACAAACTTGTTTGAATTTTTTGATGCTTCAATCTGAATTTACATATGAGCAATTGGTGATTTGTTACACAGTCTACTCCTGGCCGTGGTTTGGCTGATGAAACAGAGATTTTCTACGTCTCTTACCACGGATGTAATTTATTAATTGACTACAGATGTAGTCAATTTGATTCCTGTGCATTACATCTAGTGATGTCCATGTGTATAGTCATCTTTATGATTTTTAAAAAGGTACTTGAAATAAATAAGTCATTGGTCTTGAAGGATTCTATCATGTGATCTCCAACATAATTTTTATAATTAAGATCATATTTTCCAACTTTTTGCATTCAACCTTTGCATTGCAATTACTGGTAATTATTAATCTTGATTGCATGTTTGATCAATTTCAGATTGAAGAAGTTGGCAGAATTCTTCAATATCATTATAAGTAGCTTTAGTTGTTAGTACATACATTTGATTAATAGTCATATTAACTGGTCTTCCTTATAAGTGTGCATGGATATTATCCTATCACAGGCAGCATTATATTTCAAGAAAGATCTTGAAATGTTTTTATGATGATAAATGCAGTGCCATTCCTTGTCAATATGTTGTTCCTGACATAGTAAACCATAAGATTGTTGGATTCAAACGGGCCATTCCTAGTCCATTTCAGCTCACTAATACCTAGGATTTCGATGTTTATGCATTCCATTTCATTCTTGACCAATTCAAATTTTCCTAGATTCATACTTTGTACATTTCATGTTCTGATTATTAATGAATAGTTGCAGCTATTTCTCTTAATTTTGAGATGTGTCCCATCAGCAAATGAAGGTTCCCAAAACTTTATCCATTTGCTCATCAAGGTCAACTGTACTTTGAGGAGGCAGCTCTTCTCTGTCATATTTTGAGTGCCTTCCAACCTGAGGAGCTCACCTTCCAGCACTACATCTGACAAGGTTCCACTGCTATTCAGTAGGTTTTCAGTAGCTATGCATTCAGAAGCAGTGTGCCTTTTACTAGTCTGTCTTAGTCTTGAAGGTCCACTGAAACATGTCCACCATGGGTACTGGTGGTATTTAAATACAGGTATTTAAAATATTGGTGACATACCCCAGCATACAGCACAGGCCAGCTATCACAATATGGCTAACTGACAGATGAATAGTGGACTGTGATCACAGATTACTAAATTTTAACCAGATGTAATATACTCTCATAAAAAGAATACAAAGGGCCTTCACAAAGTTTGTGGAAATTTGTAATTAAAATATAACAAAAGATACACAAAGGGACTTTATAATTTCAAAAATTGTGTTCAATGTTAAAATTTTATATTCCCTTGTAATTGTGTAATAATAATAAAAAATAAACCCTACAGTCTTCATAATACAAATAGTTGTCAATTGAGTTTCAACAAAATCTTGGCTGGTAGGATAGATTGAGAATGGGATGATGGAACATTTATTCACAGGCAATCATCCTAATTGCTTGAAAGCTGTTCTTGCTACCATGATTTTCTGTTTGAGATTCCATAAAAGATCCTCAGAAAGAAAACAAAAAGGCACACAAAATGCACTTAAAGTGGGTTGCTGTGAACATGAAGTAGGGTTGACCACCACAGTTATGGCACCAGAGATTTTTGTTAACTAGATATTTCTGTTATGTTCAGAACTGTCTTTTCTTGTTAAGTAAAATGACTTATTATAAGGTCTGCTTAATTGTTAAAATGACCTAAGTACACCTAGAAGCAAACATCTGATAAGGTTTTCTTCATCACAACCAAGCTTTAATCCACTTTCCAAGTTAACTTTCTGAACACCTAGACTCACTTTTGTACTCTTACAATGATTTAAAGTATTTATTTTCATATTTATCAGACCCCTCTTTTCCATTTTATGCATTCCTTTGCTCATTCAACCTTTACTTGCCTACTACTATATTCTAGGAGGTATGACAGTGTATTCCAAGCACAATACCAAGCACTTTATTTGCATAATATTATTGAATACCCTCAGAAATCATTTGTAATAAATACAGTTAACTCCATTTTACAGATGTGAATACTTAGATACTTAGATACAATGATGCAAAGTAACTTACCTCAGGTAAAATAGCTACTAAATGGTACAGCCAGGATGATAGACTGTGTTGTAATTGCTAGGTGCCCTTGAGTTGTGACTCTATTCATTGTGACTCTCTTCATAACAGAATAAAACATTAACCTGTCCTGTACCATCCTCACAACTTCTGTTACATTTGAGCCTATTGCTGCTGCCTCTGAGTCCTTCCATCTCTTTGGGGTCTTCCTCTTTTTTTCTGATGCTCCACTTGACCAACTGTGATTTCCTTCTCCAAGGAATAATCTCCGCTGATAATATGTCTGAAATATGAGAACCCAGTCATGGCATTCTGGCTTCTAAGAAGCTTTCTGGGTGTACTTCTTCCAAGACTGATTTTTCTGTTCTTATGGTAGTAACATGGCATTTTAAATAATGTTTTCAAATACTGTAATATAAATGCCTTATTTTTTTCTATAGTCTTTCTCATTTGTTGTCCAATTTTCACATGCAAATGAGGACATTTAAAATACCATGTCTTGGGTCAGGTTCATCTCAATTCTCAAACTGACATCTTCAACTTTTAACAATTTAGGGAGGTCTTTTGCAGGAAATTTTCCTAATGCAATACTTCTTTGATTGCTTGGTTGCTGCGTGCATGAATGTTGATTGTGGATCCAAGAAAAATGAAGTCTTTGATAACTTCAAACCTTTCTCCATTTAATTTGATGGCATGCTATGATATCTTATAAATATCAGTGGAATACTGTCTGCTATATTTCCCAAAATGGAAACATTGTTGATCCAGATGTGAGGATTTTTATTTTTTTTATACTGAGGCATAATTCATACTGAAGGCTCCAGTCTTTATTTTCATCAGTAAGTATTTTAAGTTTTTGGTTTTTTTTTTTTTTTTTTTTTTTTGCATATAGCACGCAATTTTTTATCATCTGTATATCACAAGTTATGGGTTTTTCTCTAATCCTGATGCCACATTCTTCATATAATCCAGATTCTTGGAATATTTGCTCAGCATACAGATTGTATGAATATGATGAATGGATATAACCTTCGTACACATCTTGCAACTGCTTCTTGGTCTTTGCACATGTTCCTCATGAGCTAAGTGTTCTGGATTACCCATTTATTACAATGTTGTCCATAATTTGTTAAGATTCACACAGTCAAATACCTTTCCATAGTCAATAATGTACAAGTAAACATCTTTCTGGTATTCTCTGTTTTCATTCAAGATTCATCTGACATCAGCTATGGTATCCCTAGTCCCATGCCATCTTCTGATTTCAGTTTGAATTTCTGACAGTTCCCTGTCAATGTACTGTTGCAACTGTTTTTGTATTATCTTAAGCAAACTTTTACTTACATATGACATTAATGATGTTGTTTGATGATGTCTGAGTAACACTGGATCATATCTCTTTGGAATAGGTACAAATATGAATCTCTTCCAACAGCTGTCTTCTACATTTCTTGGTAAAGATGCATGAGCACATCCATCCCATGCTGCATCTGTTTGTTGAAAGATTCTAATTTGTATTCTGTCAAATCCTGGAGCTTGTTCTTTTGCCACTGTCTTCAGTGCAGTTTGGATTTCTGCCTTCAGCACCATCAATGTTTGGTCATATGATACCTCTTGAAATGATTAAGCACTGACCTTTTCTTTTTGGTACAGTAACTGTATTCTTTCAGCCTTCTTTGGATGCTTTCTACATCATTCAGTATTTTGTTCAGATAATCCCTAAATATTGCAAATCAAGGCTTGAATTTTTTCTTCAGTTTTCTACTTGAGAAAGCTGAATATGTACTTTCCTTTTGGTTTTGTAACTCCAGGTCATAGAATAACTTGACTTTGTCTTCTAAAGTTGTCATTCAAAATTTTCTATTCAGCTCTTTTATATCCCCATTTCTTTCATTAATTTTATCTTCTCTATGCTCAAGAGCAAGTTTCAGATGTTGACATCTGTTTTTGTATTTTCTTTCTTTCCTGTCTTTTTAATGACATTTTGCTTCCTTCCTGTATGATATTCTTCATGTCATCTTACAACTATTCTGGTCTTCAGTCACTGGTGTCTAATGCATCAAATCTGCTCTAGAGATGGTCGCTAAGTTCAGGTGAGATATAGTCAAGGTATTTTGGCTCTTGTGGACTCATTTCTAATTTTATTCAACTTCAGCCTGAACTTGTTTATGAGCAATTGATGATCTGTTCCACAGTCTGTCCCTGGTGTTGGACACTCTGCTAAAACCTGTTCACATGGGTGTCCCTGCTGGTATTTAAAATGCCAGTGGCATAGCTTCCAGCATCACAGCAACACACAAGCTGCCATAATATGACAAACTGACAGATATAATATACATAATATAAAAATAATAGAGAAAATTAATGAAATTAAGATGGTTGTTTAAAAAGATTAGCAAATTTGTTAAACTTTTAAATGGACTAACGAAGAAAAATGGAGATAAGATATAATTACCAATTAAGAATGAACAGAGAAACATCAATATAATATTAATATGATTAAAGCTGAATATTATGAACAACTGTATACCAACAAGTTAGTCAGTTGAGATAAAATGGACAAAATACTATAAAGATTCAAATTGTTTTTTTTAACAGATTTGACTGTATAAAAAAAGAAACAGAAAATCTGAGTAGGTATATAATGCTAACATTTTCATCTGTTTGAACATAGTCTGATTATTATTGGTGTGGGTGTGCATGTGTGTGTGGACATGCACATGTGTCTGCCATCATTAGTCTTAATATCCAAATCAAATATTTGGTGAAGGTTCATTCTTTTTGTGGTACATTCATAAGAGTAAGGATATGGAAATACTGAAATCATCCTATATTGCTTGTGAAAATATAAACTGTATTACTATTTTAGAATAATTTAATAATTTCTTAAACACTTAAGCATACACTTACCAGGCTGCTACTATTGTGTGTCATTGAGCTGGTTCTTACTCAACGATTAGTGCAGGGTTTCTCAGGATATAAATCTGTACAAGAGCAGAAAATCTCATATTTTTCATGTGTAGTCACATGTGGATTCAAACCAACCATCATATGGTTAATAGCCCATTGCGTAACCTGCTATGCCAACAGGGCTCCATAAACTTGCCGCATGCTACACTAATTCCTTTTATAGGTATCTACCAAGAAAGATGAAACTATTTCAAAGTCTTGTACACAATATTCTTACCAGTGGCTCAATAATCAAATACTAGAAACAATCCACTCTCCTTGAATTGATGATTGAATGATCAAAATTTGTTTATTCATTTATGTATTGTGCATTAAAATAATTAATTACTGATACATGCTACAACTTAAAGGCATCTTAATAATATGCTAAGAGAAAGAAATCAGATACAAAAAGCTACACATTGTGTGTTTTTTTTTCCTTTTATATGAAACAACCAGGAAGGGAAAATGTTTAAAGATAATAAGTAGATCAAAGATTGCTTGGACTGAGGGTGGGAACCAAGAATGCCTGCAGACAGTCAAAGTAAGAAATTTGTTTCTGTGATGAAAATGTTGTAGTTCTAAAATGATACGAAAGCATGAATTTATAAATTCTTCACACAAAAAATCCACTGAATTTTACAACAAATATACTTGCATTTATATTATATAAATTCTACTTCAATTAAGCTGTACAGTGTAATAGACAGTAAAGCTGTACAATTTAATAGACACCCAAGGTGGTTAGAAATACATAGATAAACATGCTTGGCAACATATTAATAGTTGTTGAATCACGGGTGATGACAGATCATTACCTTATTGTTTCTACTTTTGTATATGTTTGAAATGTATCATAATATATCATTTTTCTCCTAATAGACCCATTTGAAAAAAATCCAAAAACCTACTGTTGGTAGCAAGTGTAAATTCTCTTCAGGCCATCTGACATCATCTCTTTCTCTCCTTTGAGAAGCATCTTCTTGAGTTTCTGCATTATTTATATGCTTTTCACTCAGTAACATTTGATTTAGCACTTGGAGAGGAGGAGACAACCATTATTGTCTCTGCTATGGAGATGAAGAAATGACAGTCCACAATTAAAAAAATAAATAGAAGGAATGAAGTTAAAGAACAAATCCTTGGTGTCTAGAACTTTGTCCGCTAGTTACATTTTTATATTCCTTGCACTCTAGACTTATGAAAAACACTGAAACCACACTCAGTAGTGCAGGAGATAAGAATTATTTTCAGAATCTTTTTTTTTTTTTTTTTTTAAGTTTGCATTGTAAATGGAGTGATAGTTTACATGGGAGAACATCAGTTTTACATTCATCCTATTGTGTTTTGTTTCATTGCAATGATTACAGTCCCCTCCATGCATCATCATTCAATAGTCTTTGCTTCTATTCCCTTTGTTTTTTGGGGAGGTTTTGGAAGTACACCAAAACACTCAGGAATACACAATAATTCAAACAACCAAAGGACATACCCTGCAAGCCTGCCCCCTGGCTGCCAACACACAGCCCCTCTCCTCAATGAGTATAGAATCTCCAGTTTCTCCATCTCTCCATGTCATCATCTCTACCTCCGTCTCTGGCATTGCTGCCTTTCTGAATAGAGTCCCACACTCTGTTCTGGCTCTTCTCCCTTAATGGCTCTTCTCCCTTAAAGGGTCCTCCGCTCCAGGACTGCAAGTTCAACCACTCCCCTCGGTTTGTTACAAAACCTCTACATTTACAGTTGCAGCAATTGCAATCAGTCACGATAACAATTACTCACTATTGAACCATAAGAGTTGTATCCCTATCTCCTTTCACCAGCCCTATCTAGACAACCACTCAGTGGAAACCACTCAGTGGAGATTCAAATGGTTTACAAATGAAAACCACTCAGTGGAGATTCTACCTTCCCTCACACACTCTGAAACTAAACACCCTCTTGAAAACTTGTAATCTAGTCAGTTTGTGCCTTTATAGCCTCCCAACTTTAGGTAGCCAGTGTCTGAATTGCCCATCCCTATCAACCCTGTGTAGAGAGGGGATGGGAATGGTCCTTGCTATGAAGATTCCTTCTCTCTTGGTTGGTATGTTAACCTGCTACATCGAAAAGTATAGGTCAAGCTCATCAAATTGCAGTGATTTACACTTGTTTTCTTTATATAAATTTTTTTTTTTTTTGTCTTCCTCTAGTTGAGTTCTGATTATATAGCCATTAAAGCTAGGTCAAATGGGCACTATCTGCAAGTATGGGCATTCTTATGCGTCTCCCTTCACTTCATATCAGCTAGACACTTCACTCTCAGCTCTAGCCCTCTGTGGCTATATCCTTGTCCATGAGCTCAGGAGTCCCCAGGTCTCAGCATACTTCTGGCCAACCAGGTCATACCATACTCCAGGTTGACAGGAGCCTCTGTAATGTGGTCATACTTGATTGCTTGCCTTGATGGTTCCCCAGAAGAAAACTTGCTTGTTCTTATGGTAGCCAATCAGACTGTCATTTTTGTTTTTTTTTATTTTTCCTGCTGGTCTTTCTTTCAGGAAGTATCTTCCGCTCCTCTAGCTGCTTCAGTCTGGTCTGTTTGTCTTTCAAGTGGGAATTTCGCAGATCAGAAGATTCTGGATGGGGATCAGGAGTCCACCTTATGTCTTATACATTATAAAGGCTCTGTAAGAAACCTCTTTTGCTGGGCAAGTTCTAGGACCACTTTCAGGTATTCTAATCAGTTATAGGCTGATGTCTTTGGAATATTTTAACATCGTCCTATAAGACCCACCTAGGAGCCCTCATGCTGCAGAGTTGAGGATTTGAAACCATACAGCAGCCCTGTGAGAGAAAGCTCTGGCTATCTGTTTCTGTAAAGATTACAGCCAAGAAAACCCTATAGAGCAACTCTACTGGGGTCAGAGTCAGAATCAATTAGATGGCATCAATAACAAAACAAAAACAAAAAACAACATATACACCCCTCACCCTGAACTCGGAGTCCTGGTGTGGTGCAGTGCTGGACTGTACAGTCTACTTGAATTGCAAGGTCAGTGGTTCAAGCTCACCAGTCACTCTTCAAAAACCCTATACTGGGTCACTATGGGTCAAAACCAACTCTACAGCACTTAACAACAGCAACCCACACTCACATACACCTAAATATATTGTTTCTGTTAAGTGCCATTGAGTCAGTTTTGACTTATAGCAACCCTGTTTAGCATTTCTGAGGAGCAGTTGGTGGGTTTGAACTGCTGACCTTTTAGCTCGCTCACCAGTACTGATTCTAGAGCACCACACTATTTTCAATTAGCTCCACATACTCTACTTCTCCTTACCACCTTCTCAGACCTACTCCATCAGATCATCTTTCTCAGTGCTTAGATGAAAATATTTAATAAATAAGTTAATGCTACTCTTGTCAGAAGTATTTACAGAAACCAACAATATCCCAAAGTAATGTGTGTCCTATTGACAAAAAATTTAAGCTTCTTCAGAATGTGGATAGAATTTGTTGGTGCAAAGAAGAAACTTCTAAGGCCCTTTATTTGACCTTGCATTCCATATATTAGTCCAATCCTGATCCAGTACATTATTAATATTAAGCACAATGAAGAAACAAACTTAAATACGAGGCAAGCTTCTGTTTATTCTCAGTGGAGAGTAATTTTCCATTGTTTAGAAAAGATGAAAGCCCTGTAATTAGTTACCTCTAAATAGAGTTGGTGTGGACTTAGAGGGGCAGCAGGTGGTAGACAGTATTTAGAAAATTCCTAGTCTTGGTAATCTTCTATTTTATGTGGGGATACAGAATGACTTTAAAGATTACTCTTACCTGGAAAGTGTTCCAGAAAATCAGAATAGTGGATATTTAGTTGAAGTGGAAATTTTTTCTGGTTTGTTCCCTCCCAATTTTTTCCATATTGAATTTCTACCTCTTGATCACCCTTCCCAACAGTTTATTTACTGAAGTCACCATTTTATCTTGAATATGTAGAGATTTATTTATTCATTCTACAAATTAATTTTGAGCACCTGCTATGTTTGGGTACTTAATAATCATTAGTGAATGGCATTGAAGAAGATCTTGCCCTTGTGAAGGAAAGTGGGACAAACAATAGTATTATAAAAAGTATGGCAATTCCATACACAATAATATCAAACTGTTCTGATCTATAGAGTTTTCATTGTCTGATTTTCAGAAACCGATCACCAGGCCTGTTTCCTAACCTGTCTTAATCTGGAAACTCTACTGGAATCTGTTCAGCATCATGTTGTTACTAAGTGCCATTCAGTCAGTTCTGACTCATAATGACCCTGTATAGGTTTTCTGAGGAACAGCTGCTGGGTTTGAACTGCTGATCTTGTGGTTACCAGTCCAGCAGCATCATAGCAACAGGCAATCCTCTACTAGCCGATGGGTGGTGGTTGCACTTGATGTGTATTCATTGGCCATGAGTAGAACGTGGGCCTCCTACCTGGAAGGTGATAATGTTACCATTAAACCACCATTGTAGCCTATATGATATGTGGAAAGGGATTATATGCTAGGAAAGATCAACACTAAGCATTCTGTAAGATGGGGGCATATTTTGAGGTGTTTGAAGAGCAGTAAATCAGTGTTCCTAGAGAAGAGTGAATGAGATGGGATAGGTAAGGAAAAGCAGGAGAAGATGAGGTCTAAGAAAGCAAGATCAAATGGAGCCTGTTAAGCTTATGGAAGGACTTACTTTTATCTCGCTACCATTGTAGAACTCTTGAAGAGTTTGAGTGGAATTGTGCCATGATTTCACTTACACTTTAAAAGACTTGCTCTGGTTGCTAAGTTGAGAATAAAGTATGAAAGCAGGAAGACTAATTTGAAGGCTCTTGAAAGAAACCAAATGAGGGAACATGGTGACTTAGTCCTAGTAGTTAAGATGCAAGAACCTTTTTGTTTTCTAGATATAGTGAATTTAGATCTAAGAGAATTTCTATCACCAGGGCATATGTCTATCCCCCACAATAAACAGGGAGCTTAGCATTCCTGTACAAAGACTGTGTTAAATGAATGTGTAATGAATGAAAGAATGGCTGATTGAATGACTGAGTGAAGGAGTGCAGTTTGTTGTTGTTGTTAAGTGCCATTGAATCAGTTACCAACTCATAGCGACCTTAAATAGGGTTTCTGAAGAGCTGCTGGTGAGCTTGAACAGTTGAAATCGACCATGCACATTAACCGGCAGTGCCATACCAGAATTCCAAATATCGTATGGTGGTGTTGTTGTTAAGTGCTGTGGAGTCAGTTCCAACTCATAGTGACCCTGCACAGGTTTTCCAAGGCTGTAAATCTTTACGGGAGTAGAAAACGTCATCTCTCTCTCATGGAACAGCTGGTAGTTTCGAAGTGCTGACCCTGAGGTTAGCAGGCCGATTCGTAACCACTACGCTACCAGAGCTCCTCCAAATGTCCTATAAGTACATACAAAACAATAATTCTCACAACTGAATCAATAAATAACAACAAAAGTGTAGAAAGGAGCCCTGGTGTGGTGCTGCAGGATAATGCGCTAGACCACAAGACTGGTGGTTCAAACCCACTTGCCATTCCTTGGAAACTTACACAGGGTTTCTGTGGGTTGGAACCAACTTGACTCCACTTAACAACAGCAACAAAATGTCAAAAAGATTGAAGCTGTTAAATAATTTATTTCATTTCAGTCTATATTCAACACTCGTGGAAGCAGCAGTCAAGAAATCAAATGACATATTACATTAGGCAAATCTACTGCCCAAGACCTCTTTAAAGTGTTCAAGAGCAAAGATGTTAGTTTGAATACTAAGGTATGCCTCACCGAGCCATATTTTCAGTAGCCTCACATTGCTTGTGAAAATTAGACAAAGAACAAGTAAGATAGTAGAAGAAATGATTCGTTTGAGTAATGGTGTTGGAGAAGAATGTTAGACAAACCATGGACTGTCAGAAGAATAAATAAATCTGTGTTAGAAGAAATATAGCCAGACTTCATCTCTCACATTTCAGACATGCTATTAGAAGGCACTAGTCCCTGGAGAAGATATCATGCTTAGTCAAGCTGATGGTCAGTATAAAGAGGAAGGCCCACAATGAGTTGGATTGGTACAGTGACTACAGAAACGGGACTCAAGTGTAACAATTGTGAAGATGATACAAAAATAGGCAGTGTTTCATTCGGCTGTATATAGGGTCACTATGATTTGGAGCAGACTCTATGGCACCTAACAACAACATGAGATAAAATTGATAAATAAGGAAAGGAACAATCCATTTTGGTTTCAGAGGTCACAGGTAATCTTTTGTTTCCTAGGATTTAAACATATCTGAAATAGATGCTTCTATAATAGAATTGAAGGATTTTTCTGCTTGAGAATTGTTCTCAATAAATGCATGAAGTGAACTTTCCTTCATGCAGCAACTGCTATTAAGGAAATATGTGCAAACAGCATACAGTTTTGAACTGCTATGAAGTTCCTAAAATATGGTGAGTGGTTGACAGGTCACAGCAATAACATTGTAACTCTTATATCTCCAATCTCTCTTATTGCTATTCATGTCCTCTGCTATTCCCAAAGAATTCTTTCTAAAGCAAGCCTCCACTTATAACGTTTCAACAAATTTTCATTGTCTTGAATTAAGGAAACATTTTTTCAGTGCTTGTATTTCAAAATCTCTAGCTTCATGTCTCCAACTATGATTTAAACTTAAGAAAAAAAATGCTTATTATTGAGAGAAGATTAACATTGTCTTAAGAGGGGAAGGTCTGAATATGAGCATCTAGGTTCAAATCCCAGATGAACACATTAAGTAACCTCTCTAGACTCACTGGCAGCCTTTTGGAAAAGGGGAAAGCAGTAGTCCAGCCGTGAACCTTGGGAGGATTTATTGAGGTAGGAAGCATAAATTCTGTTAGAATGGAAGCTCCTTGTGGACAAAGGCCAAATTGGTCTTATTCACTATTGAATTCCAGTGCCAAGTATGTAGCAGACACTGAATATAGATCATTTGAATGTCTCCAACCTGCCTAAAAACCACAACAGTGGAATCAAATACAACAATGATCATGAAGATGGTATTGTTGTTGTTGTTATGTGCCATGGAGTCAGTTCCAGCTCATAGTGACCCTCACAGGGTTTCCGAGGCTGTAAATCTTTACGGGAGTAGAAAGCCTCATCTTTCTCCCGCGGAATAGCTGGTAGTTTCAAACTGCTGACCTTGTGGTTCTCAGCCCGATTCGTAACCACTACACTACCAGAGCTCCTTTGAAGATGGTATAGGATGTTTCATTCTGTTAATATCTTCATGAATTGGAGCTGATTGACACCATAGTCCTTCTTGTCATGGAGCCCACCTCTGATCAAGAAAGACATACAATAAACAAATCTATAAATATTTTTAAATTCATGTATAGTGACAAGTGAAGTCCTGATGTGGCACTATAGTGTATGCACTGAATTGCTAACCACAACGTTAGTGGTTCAAACTCACCAGTCACTCCTTGAAAGTCCTATAAAGGGTGATGATGCAACTGCACTGAGCAACAATTTAAAAAAGTAAAATGGGGTAATAAACAGAAATATCTGACAAAGGACATAGATATTTTAAATGTTGTGGTCAAGGCAGCACTCTCTGAGGAAGTCCAGTTTGAACTGATAGCTAAATATTGAGAAGCAAAACTAGGTGGAATGGGGCAGTCCACGTGGAAGGAACCTACAGTAAAAAGAAAAGATCAGCCCTGTTAGGTCTTCATATTGGTGGTAGAGGAGGTAGTAGGAATATTAAAAATTGAGTTTAGATAGGTTATCCAGGGCTTTGGAGATAATAGTAGAATGGTATCTTTATGTGCTGTCAAGTCAGTGCTGGCACGTAGTGGTCTGATAATTAGGTTTCCTCTGAGTGGCTGGTGAGCTTAACCATCGACCTTCTGGTTAGAAGTCCAGTGCTTATCCTCCAGCACCACACCAGGACTCTAATAGTAGAATAGGAGCTATCATTTTTGGTATAATGGGAACCACTGGGGCTTTGTGTATGTGTGTGTATGTGTGTGTCATGTCTTTTTTATTTTTTATCTTTTTTAACATTGTGAATTGATAGAAAGTTTACAGACAAGATAATCAGTTTTATATTCATAAGATCGTATGCTTAGTTTCATTGCAATGATTGTAATCTCCTCCATGCAACAAAAGTTATCCTACTTCCTCCCTGTGGTTCCTATCTGCATTCCACCCACCTTCCCATCCCTTCTCAATTTTGTCCTTAGCAAAATATTGCCATTTTGATTTTGAATGATTGACCATTCCATGCTAAGCATACGTTTCTAGTGTTGTCCTCCACTGATGTGGCACTGTGGATATGCAGTGAACTGCTAACCACAAGGTCAGTGGTTCAAACCCATCAACAGCTCTTTGGAAACCCTATACAGCATCGATATGAGTCAGAATTGACACCACTGCATTTAACATCAACTTAACAACACATACTTATCTACTGCTTGACTGAAAACTGGGCTATGAAGGTGCGTGCCTTTCCAGAACTGAAAGATGGTCTGGAATTTTAAATGTTGTGGTCATGGCAGCACTCTCTCAGGTTCTGTCAATGTCTTTATGATCAGTAAATACAGTTTTGGGGGGTTTTTTGGTGGTGGTTATTTTTTTGTTTTTTGGGGTTTGTTTTTGTTTTTTAAATGATTTTGAGTTTTGTTCCACATTTTCTTCCACTCAGTTCAGGGCTCTTTTAATATGATCTGTTTCAGAGCAGTTGGCAATAGTTCTGTTTTCAGAGTTCTAGGCTAGTTCTGGTTTCAGAGTCATGTAGACTGATGTTCACATGTTCCATTATAACATTGGACTAATTAATTCCAAGACTCTACAATTGTTATTACTCTGTTTTCTTCCTCCCAGTGTAAAACCAATAGTTTTACCTTAGACAGCTACTCATTGTCTTTCAAGATTCCAGATGCTACTCACCAAAGAAGGATGTAGAACTTTGACTTTGTGGCCGATGTTAAAGCTTGGTGTCCCCTGAAAGTATGGTCCTGAAACTATCAGAAAACCATCCAGAAGGTCTTATGATGTTTGATAAGACCTAGGAAATTTTCATCATTTTTAACTGATCACAATCACAGTTATGTTTGTACAATAGGTAAATATTCATATAAAAATCTTTTTTCAAACATTATATATAT